>NC_084828.1:83233887-83533887 GCF_033115175.1 Lepus europaeus | reverse complement strand
ACCAGGCAGCAAGCAGAAATGATTGATGTTGCTGAGCGCCCTGGCAGGCCCTTTCCCTCTCCACCTCCATCACTACCGTGAGCATCCTCGTTCTAGCACTTGCTCAGCAGCCTGTTATCCTAAAACGAGACCCAGACACAGAGTCAGGTCTCGAGAGCCTGTGGACAAAGGAATGTGTGCTCAATGCAAGGGAGCACAAGAACAAGCACATAAGAACTTCAGCCGTCTTCAGTAACACCCAGACGGTGCAATTGCTGAGTGTGCCAGTGGCGGCTGCCAGACTCACTGCTGATGCCCTAAAGGACATGAGTGTAGTCTAGGACAGGAGTAAAGCGGAAGAAATATTCCATATTCATATTTCAATAAATAATACAAGTTATCAAAGCAGATTTAAGTGATCCCAATTCAATATATACATGGGTCTTTTCTAGGTGAATGCAGAGGTATAGTCTTTTTGGCTCTCAGCATCACCATGGTGGTGGCAAGCACAAGCGCCTTACAAAAGGTTCAGAAAGGGAGCCAAGAAGAAAGAGGATCCGTTTTCTAGAAAAGATTGCTCTGATGTGAAAGCACCTGCTATATTCAATGTAAGTATTTTTCCAGCATTAGTCACAGGACTCAAGGAACCAAGATTGCGTCTGATGGTCTCATGGGTCGTGTTTTTGAAGTGAGTCTTGCTGACCTGCAGAATGGTGAGGTTGCATTTAGAAAATTCAAGCAGATTACTGAGGATCTTCAGGGCAAAAACGGCCTCACTAACCACCCCAGCATGGGTCTTACGCGACAAAATGTGTTCCATGGTCAAAAAGTGACAGACCGTGACTGAGTTCATGTTGATTTCAAGACTACCAGTGGTTATTTGCTTTGTTCTGTGTTGGTTTTACTAAAAAATGCACCAATCAGATATGAAGACTTTCTATGCTCGGCACCAAGAGGTCTGCCAAATCCAGAAGATGATGGAAATGACACAGGAAGTGCAAACAAATGACTTGAAAGAAGCGGTCCGCAAGTGGATTCCAGAGAGCACTGGAAGAGACATCGAGAAGCTTGCCAGTCTACCTATCCTCTCCATGATGTCTTTGTTAGAAAAGCAAAAGTGCTGAAGAAGACCAAGTTTGAATTGGAATCACTCACGGGGCTTCCTGGTAAAAGCAGTAGCTCTGGAAAAGCCACTGGGGATGAGAGAGGTGCTAAAGCTGATGGCTATGAACCACCAGTGCAAGGATCTGTTTAGGAGAGCTGTGGCATAGCGGGTAAAGCCGCCACCTGCAGTGCCAGCATCCCATATGGGCGCCAGTTCAAATCCTGCCTGCTCCACTTCCAATCCATATCTCTGCTATGGCCTGGGAAAGCAGAAGATAGCCCAAGTTCTTGGGCCCCTGCACCCATGTGGGAGACCCAGAAGAAATTCCTGGTTCCTGGCTTTGGATTGGCCCAGCTCCTGCCGTTGCGGGCATTTGGGTAGTAAACCAGCAGAGAGAACTTTCTCTCCCTCTCTCTCTCTCTCTCTCTGCCTCTCTGTCTTTCAAATAAATAAATAAATAAATAAATCCTTAAAAAAGAAAAACAATTAGACTTTAATAGCAACAAATGGAAAGTCTTATTTGTGGTGGTTAAGAAAAATTGGGGTACAGTTAAAGCATTTTAAATGTAGCATACTGTGTAGTATTCAGTTTTTCCCTTTGTGTGTAGTTGTCCATCAGTATCCACAGTCCACAGGGGATTGGTTCCATGACAGCCCCCCACCCCCAAGTAGATACCAAACTCTGGATGCTCAAGTCCCTTATATGAGGAAACTTCAAAAGTCCACGCAAAATTCACATTACTTTTCCATGAACTTTTTTTCAAAGACAACATCCATCTGCTGGTTCATGCGCCCAAATGCCTGCGTTGGCCAGGTGAGCAAGAAGTCATTCGTGTGCGTGGCAGGAACCCAGTACCTTGATGCCATCACTGCTGCCTCCTGGAGTCAGCAGAGCAGGAAACCCGAGTCAGGAGGCAGAGATGGGACTCCAACGCAGGTCCCCAGTGTGGACACAGGCATTTCAGCCGGTCTCCTGACCACTGGACTAAGCGCTCACCCCTCCACCAACTCTGAAGCTTTTTGTAAAATGGCAGAATATTTACATTTAACCTACGTACCCTCCCATATATCTTAAATCATCTCTACTTACAAAACCTGATGCAATATAAATGCCTGGGCATCCGTGGATTTTGGTACCGCTGGGGGCCCTGGAACCAGCCCCTCAGGGATCCGGAGACACAGCTGCAGTGTGAACAACAAACTGAAAGCAAGCCATCGGGCGAAGGCAGGATTGTGCCTTCCCACGTGTTAGAGCGCCATCAATAGACACAGCCTTGATCTTTTTAAGAAAATCTTGTTTAAGGCTGGCATTGTGCAGCAGGTTAAGCCACCGCCTTCAATGCCTGCATCCCACATGGCAGCAAGTTCAAGTCTAGACCGCTGCACTTCCTATCCAGCTCCCTGCTAACGTGCCTGGGGAGACAGCAGATGAAGTGCTTGGGCCCCTGCCGCCCATGTGGGAGACCTGGATGGAGTTCCAGGCTCCTGGCTTTGTCCTGGACCAGTAGAAGGAAGATCCGCCCTTCTCCCCATTCTCTGTCTCTGCCACTCTTTCAGATAAATCTTTTCTTTGAAATGAAACTCATTACTGAATTAATGATACAAATTTTCTGGAAGATTTAAATGGGTGATGTAATCTTCCTTCTTTGGATGTCTACAATTAGGCTCATTTACCTCACAGATGGGCCAGCTAAAGAGAAGGCGGCGTGCATGGGAACCCCATATGTTGCACACTGTGAGTCCCTACCAAAAGGTTTTCTAAATCTTGTGAGAGTCGTTGCATCAAAAATATCTACTTCCCCAGTGGTATTTAAGACGAGAGAATACATCTTTTGAGGATAGATCACTCTGAAACTTCAGCGCACAGTTCAGATCAGTTAACTGACTGACACATGCGCTCTTGCTAGGGTGAAGCGTCGCTACGCTGACCTTGCCACTGCTTTTCTACCAGTGCCCCAAGTGGGGGCGCGGGCTTTGTGACGCGTGCTCGGGCACCTGAGCTCTGACCATCGGGCTTTGGACACTTCCCTCTCGCCCTCCCTCCTGCTCGTCACACTGGTTATGCTCTCCTCTCTCCCTGCTGTCCCTCCAACCCAGGTCCCTGCCCACCCCCACCACCAGGCCCAGGTATTGCTGTGGCCCCTTCCAAATCCCCTCCCAGCCTCTGCTGCTCCGGCAGACTTGTCCTCGGGGACCCTCTAATTAAGCTGCCTGTCTCCTCTCTGTGGCTGGGAAAGCACCTGCCGCACCACTTCCACACCTGCAGCTTGTCACCACCCTCCGACTGCTGTGTCCCTCTTCCTCCTGGAGCCCCTGATGCCTGACACCTGCAGTGTTTGTCGGGTGCCCACTCAACCCTGAGCGTCTGCTTCCCGGGCCACGTCCACCTGGTCTGGTGGCTCAGGACAGGGGCCACCTCTCCTTGGTTCTGCTGCCTGGCAAAGCACCCAGGGCAGGTGCTCCTGTGCTGGTGCACCTGCCCATGGCGGGTGGTGTGGGAAAGGCCCAGCTGCTATGGTGGGAGGGAGCGGGTGGAGGAGGAGTGGGAGGGGATAAAAGGCGGCCAAGTTTTTGTCTAATTATGGTCCTTTCCTTTCTGATTCCTGCCACAATCGCCTCCCTTCCTGAGCCCCTCTGTGGTTTTCTCTTTTTGCATCGGTTTCTCTTCCTTGCGCATGTGTGTTTTCATTCTAAGCTGAAAGGCTGCCTGGAAGGAGCTGGGGTATAAATAACTTCCCTGCTGGCCTCGCTGACAGAGCCAGATATAGTGTGCGGGGGTGGGGGGGGCTGCCTCACCCCAGCTCAGCCGCACTGCTCCCGGCTCGGCTTCAACCCCCAGGCCCGCGAAACCGCTGCAGGTGCCTCCGTAGCTGTCAAGCTCGCTCGCCTCCTGTCAGCTCTGAACCTTTAGGATCCTCTTCTCCACCTGAAAATCCACCGCAAGGAAACCTCAAGGAAAAGGAACACCCACGGTTCCATCACCGATGTAAGAAACGGAGCGCAGGGTTGAGGGGCCCGGCCGGAGCCCTCGCCGGTCCTGCCTGGTCCCAGCCTCAGGACAGACACGCCGCCTCTCCTTCCCCGTCAACCTCTCTGCCCCTCCCGACGGCTTCTCACCTCTCCAGGGAGCCCCCCCAACACACTTCTGCTATATCTTCCTTTTTTAAGTTTATTTATTAGAAAGAAAGAGAGACAGAAAAAGGAAAATCTTCCATCTGCTGGTTCACTCTCCAAATGCCTGCAAACAGCCAGGACTGGGCCAGGCCAGGCCAGGAACCTAGAACTCCATCCGGGTCTCCCACATGGCTGGCAGGGGCCCAAGCACTTGGGCCATCCTCTGCTGCTTTGCTAGGGGCATTTGCAGGACGTTGGACCAGAAGCAGAGGAGCCAGCCCTTGAACCAGGCACCTTGAACCAGGCACTCTGACGTGAGCCGCGAGCCACCGTGCCTGCTCCTCCCCGCTCTGTGTCTTCAGTCCCCGTCCTGGGCTGTTCATACTCTTGGCTATGTGAGCGAATCTCCCCTCTTGAATAAAAACTTACTCTTGGCCCTGAACTCCCTGGAAACAAGCCCTGTCCTCGCTGACAGCCTGAGAGAGACCCTCCATCCTCCACCCTCGTCTCCGTTCGCTTATGAGCAGTAACGCCCCGTGGTGAGGGCTCTGTTCCACACGCGGTGGAACAGGGGGCGCTGGCGCACTCCCCCAGCCTCTGGGACCTCAGCGTCCAGCCCGAGCCTCCGCCCTGGCCGGGCACGCCGCTGCAGCCCACGGGGCCAGACCCTGAGCGCTTCCCACGCACCCACCTGGCTGCAGCAGAGCCCGCTAACGCTAACGGTGCTGGATAACCTGCGGCACCCCAGGGCTCATGCTGGGACTCGCGCTCCGCGTGCTGGCCCCTGTGTCGAGCTCTGGAAGACGCCAGAGCTTCCCCTCCCCAAACTGGCTCACTCCGTCCGCCCCGTTCTCAACACGAGATCGGCGTGCCGCCGGTCAGCAACAGGGGTAAGAAAGTAATCTCTTTAAAAAACAAAGAGAGAGAGAGCTCCTCCGACACCCCCAGGTACATCTGTGCCCCAGAAATGGCAGAGCCGGGCTCAGGCTGCCCATGATCCAAAGCATGCTGGAAGGCCCCAGCTCAGCTGGGCACCGGGCGTCTGGTTCCAGCCCGGCTGCTGACCCAGTGGGTGACCCGGGGCAAGTCGCTGGCCCTCTCTAGACCCAAGGCGAGGCTGTCGCCTGCACGGTGCGTTCCCGCGGCCCGCCAGCTCACCTGGCTCCACCTGGGCTCGAGGGAGGCCGGTGGCTGCACTGGGCGGCCTTTGCGCATCCCTCCAGCTCAGACCTCGGATTGCGGCCCCTTCCCCCTCCCCAGTCGACGGGACATTTGGGACGCTCTGCCTACCCACTAGGAATGCGCCGGCAGCCACCGCGGGACCCCCACGCCTGCCGAGGCTCCACCAGGGGGCGCCAGAGCGAAAGTCAAGGCCAGCCGGGTCAGCCCAGGTGTCCAGTCCAGGCTGGGGACTGTGCCCAGGGGCGTGGACGCCGCCAGGCCCGCCCGGACAGCGCTTAAGTAGCTGCGGGCCCCTGCGAGGAAACAGGAAGCCCGGGCCGCCGCTCACTCGTTCGCACTCGCACTCGGACTCAGACCCAGTCCGACCCCCTGGACTGCGCCATGCGGTGCCGAAGCGCTGCTGTGTGGATCTTCCTGGCCCTGCGCACCGGTGAGACCCCGCCGCCCGGCCGTGAGAGCAGGGTCCCGGGGGTCCTGAGCCCGCGTCCTCAGGGCAGGGGCAGAGAGCCAAGGCGCGAAGCGAAGGCGTCCAGCGAGGATGGTGGCGGGGACTGGAGGGCTTCTTGGAGGAGGCGGCCTTGAGCCTGGCCTTGCAAAAACGAAGCTTTGGACGCGTCAAGGAGCGGTGTCGGGAAGGGTCCCAGGGTGGGGGGAGCTCTTGATGGGCGTAGGGCGGGGACGTAGGGGTTCGGCGAGGAGAGCCTCGCAGATGCTCGCATACGGGAGACCGGGAGACCGAGGCAGCCGGGGGAGTGCGGGCTTGGGAGGCCTGCAGGGATGCGATTCACAGGGCCGGGAACCCGCAACACCGGCTCCCGCCTTTGCGGTTGCCGCCTCGGGCAGGGGGCCTGGAGTAGCTGCAGGGCGAGCAGCCCGGCTCTCCGGGGTGCCAGGCGGGGCGGGAGCCTGAGCCCAGCCTGCGCGCTCCTCCCACGGCGCCCTCCGCGCCCCCTGACAGCCCACCCCAACCCCCTCATCCTGCTCTCCCGTCCTGGCTGGTGGGGACGGCCAGGGGACGCTGCAGAGAGAGGGACCGGAGCCAGCCCAGACACAGGCCACTGCTCCAGGCGCGTGGGGCAGGCGGCCTCCATGTGCCAAGGGCTGGGTCCCTCCCTGGCCACAGGGCTGGGCTCAGAAACCCTCAGTGCCTCCCACTCCGCAGGACGCGCCCCTGGGGGCCCCTGGAGGTGCGGGAGTCGCTGGGTCCCCGGCTGCCTCACCGTCCCCCCTGTCCCCGCGCCCGCAGCACTCGGCAGCGTGGAGGTGCGGTGGTGCACCGCGTCCGAGCCCGAGCAGCAGAAGTGCGAGGACATGAGCCGGGCCTTCCGCGAAGCCGGCCTCCAGCCGGCCCTGCTGTGCGTGCAGGGCACCTCGGCCGACCACTGCGTCCAGCTCATCGCGGTGAGTCCTCGCCGCCGCCCCCGCCTGGCGCAGCGGGCTCTGAGTCAGGAGCGGGTGCACAACAGGCTCATTCACCGCGTTTCCTGCCGCGTGCTGCGGGAGGGGGACCCCGCCCACCCCGCCAGGGGGGCCCGGACCTCCGAGACACCCTGCCCCGGCTTCCCAGAACAAGTGCTGGGGGGTTCTGGGACGGGGGAGCCAGCGGTCCTGGCGGGGGGGGGGGGGGGAGCAAGTCAGGAGATTCGGGAAACTGGCACGGGAGGTCTTCAGAGGGGACAGGAGGACCAGCCCCAGGGCAGGAGGAGGAGGCCCCTGATGCGCCCCCAAGACCTAACACAATCAGGCCCCACTGTGAGGGCAGAAACCACTTACACTGAACTAGAATTCCTTTTTGTATTTTGTTTATTTTAGACACACAGGTCTCCCATCTGCCAGTTCCCTCCCCAAATGTCTGCAATGGCCAGGGCTGGGCATACCAAGCCTGGGAGCCAAGAACTCCATCCGGGTCTCCCGTATGTGTGTGGCAGGGAGCCATCACCTGCTGCCTCCCAGACATTGGCCGGCAACAGGAATCTGGAGTGGCGTAGGGACTTGAACCCAGGCATCCTTACGGGATGCAGGCATCCCGAGTAGCACTGCAGCAAACACTTGCCCCTTGAACTGAAGGCCCGTGGGCTCCATGACGGCCACGTGCACCGCCAGCATCCCATTCGGGCACTGCGTCAACTCCTGGCTGCTCCACTTCCAAGCCAGCTCCCTGCTACTGCACCTGGGAGGGCAGTGGAAGATGGCCTGAGTGCTTGGGCCCCTGTGCTCATGTGGGAGACCCAGATGGAGTTCCAGGCTCCTGGATTTGGCCTGGTCCAGTCCACTGGAGCCATTTGGCCATTTGGAGAGTGAACCATGGGTTGTAAGATTCTCTCTCTCCCTCCCTCCCCTCTCTTCTCACCGTAACTCTTTCAAGTAAATAAAATAAAATCTTAAATAAATAAAGAGGGCCTTTATGGGATTCTGTCTACACAGGCCATCTTGGACAGAACACAAACCGAGTTCATCAGGGGCGGGGGGCTGGGAACAGGACCGTGGGAGCCTCACCTCCCCCTGCCTCTGGTGTGAACCAAGCACAGGCGCATTCCAAACAGCTGGTGGGAAGTACGCTCTGCCTTTTCAGTCCATTCCTCTGGGCACTTGTTGAAGAGCCCCCACATGCCTGCTAAGACTCCTATAAAGTCGATCGGTGATCGTTTCAAATGGCACAGTCAGTAAAAGGTGAGGCCTTGGCCTGGCGCGTGGGGAGCGGCTGCAGCCTGAGCCCACAAGGAGGACCGCCAGGACCGCCAGGCTCCTTGGGGGCCCTGGGCCCATGCTGGCTGTCGCCGAGTCCCCACTCGGGGGGCAGGAACGGGCTGACCAGTGGTTTCTTGCCAGGCCCACGAGGCCGACGCCATCACTCTGGACGGAGGAGCCATTTATGAAGCGGGGAAGGAACACGGCCTGAAGCCCGTGGTGGGCGAGGTGTACGACCAAGGTACGAGGGCGGGGTGGGGGGGGCGGGGTAGGGGTCAGCCTCAGGGGGCAGCTCCCCCCGCCCTGGCTGCCCTGGCACAGCCCCTGAGCTGGTCATCGGCCCTATCTACCCCACAGTCCCCAAGTCCCAGCTACACAAATCCTCTAAAGACCTCTCTCTCGTTCGCTCTCTTGTTCTCGCTCAAGATTTAGTTATTAAAAGGCAGAGTTACAGGCAGAGAGATCTTCCATCTGCAGGTTCACTCACTACCAAATGGCTACAACAGCCAGGGCTGGGCCAGAACGAAGCCAGGAGCCAGGAGCTCCATCCCAGTCTCCTACGTGGGTACAGGGGCCCAAGCACTTGGGTCATCTTCTGCTGCCTTCCCAGGCGCCTCTGCAGGGAGCTGGGTCAGGAGTGGAGCAGCTGGGACTCGGGCCAGCACTTGATGTCCGACACCAGTGTCACAGGCAGCAGCTTAACCTGCCGCACCACGGTGACAGCTCCAGAACCCCACTTCCTTCTGCTCATAGGCACCCCAGGATAGGCATGGTGCGTCTTGTGGGCACCCCTCTGGGCCACGCTCAGCCCAGGGCAGTCTTTTGCAAGACTGTAGAGCCCAGCCATTCGGGCTCTTGAGTGACGTGGGGCCACACTGCTACTTCTGTCTCCAGCTCTGTTTCTCCCTCGTACTCACTCCACTGTGCCCACAGCACCAGGAAGTCACCTGCCCTGCTCCCCACCCTCCCCGCCACCCCCAATTCCTCCAAGTTCTCCGAGCACCTAGGCCTTCGGAAAGCAAATGACACGCTGGCTGCTCCTGCTCTCTCTGCAAACACAGAGCGCCGCCACGCACAGCCACAGACCCAGTGAAGCACCAGCTGTGCACACACACACACACACACACCTCCCAACTCCGTCTGGGCAGCGGGGGCAGGGCGGCCTCCCTCAGGACTCCTCCTCTCTGCTCCTAGAGGTGGGCACCTCCTACTACGCCGTGGCCGTGGTCAGGAGGAGCTCCAACGTGACCATCAACACCCTGAGAGGCGTGAAGTCCTGCCACACGGGCATCAACCGCACGGTGGGCTGGAACGTGCCTGTGGGCTACCTGGTGGACAGCGGCCGCCTCTCAGTGATGGGCTGTGACGTGCTCAAAGGTGGGGCGCCGGGCCGGAGGGTCTCCTGACTGCCGCCTTTCTCTGCTCACACTCACCACATCACACCAGGGGCAGCCCCTCCGTCCTCACTGCCACCCCGCGGCCCCTTTAAAGTGAGATATAGCCCCGCCTCCTCCAGGGCCCCCCCCTCACACGTGGTCAGTGGACTCACACCCTCTGCACCCCCGGCCAGCCCTGTACGGCTGCACCTGGGCTTCTGGCTAACCCGTCCCCTCCAGGGCACGGCTCCTGCTCGCTCATCCCAGGGGCATGAGACCCAATCCACAGAGGGCCAGGCGGGTGAGCCACGAAGGAGTGGCCGCCCCTGATGGGCCTGGAGCAGGTCACGGTGTCAGGAGGCAGGTCCCCGGCTTTCCAGGGTTGGAGACACTGACCAGCTTCTGACCCACCCCCAAAATCTCCCAAGTGGCTCACAGCCCGGCCAGCTGCGGCAGCCACACAAGCCCAGGTGGGAGCCCTGGCTCGGCCACTCACCGGACTTATGTGGTAGCTGCCCTCTGGAGGGACACAGGGGACACACCAAGAAGGGGGCTGGCCAGGGAATAGCGAGGCCCGCTGGGGGTGCAGGGGCGCCTGTCTCGGAGGCAGCGGGACATCCGCCCTCAGCTCAGCGCAAGTATTTGCCGAGGGGCGGACAGGGGCCTGGGCACCGGCCGCGGATCCTGACCCGGGCCGCAGGGCTGCTGCCCCGCCTGGGCTCTGAGAGGTCGCTCGGGAAGTCGCGCCTTCGGTCACCCTCCACGTGGCTGCGCTGGAACTGCAGCCCCGCGCGGCAGCGTTTGCGAGTGGGCCGCCTCTCCGCAGCACTCCCTCCCAAGGCGCCTGGCTCCTCGGGTGGCGCGGTCTGAAAAGACTTTTAGGGGAGCCCCGGCGGGGTCCCCCGGGGGGCGGGGCCGCCGAGTGACCTCTGTCTCCCCCCGCAGCGGTCAGCGAGTACTTCGGGGGCAGCTGCGTCCCTGGGGCAGGAGAGACCAGATACTCCGAGTCCCTCTGTCGCCTCTGCCGGGGCGACACCTCCGGGGAAGGCGTGTGTGACAAGAGCCCCCTGGAGCGGTACTACGACTACAGCGGGGCCTTCCGGTGAGGGGGCCGTGGGAGGGGGGCCCTGCAGGGCGCACAAAGAGCCTCTATTCAGTGCCCTGGGGAGCTTCCAGAGGAGCCGGGGAGTGTGCCAGGCTGGGCCTGCTCAGAGTCAGCAGGCTTGGTGGATTGAGAGGCGCGGGCACAGAGGGAGCAAAGCACACCGGCCCTACAGGCGGCGGCCGCAGGTCCCCTGTCCCCGGCGCAGATCGGCAGGCCCGGGGGTGAGGCAGGGGAGGGCCGCTCCCGGATGGAATATGCCCGACCCACAGCTTGCCCCAGAGTAGGGGTGGGGCTGCGGGTTCTGATACAGCACCTCCAAGTGGGAGACCCTGGCCGGCCCCCTCTCCAGTGTCCAGGCCACCGCGGTTCTCCCCCTCTCTCCCAGCCCTCAGAGCTCGCCCCCACCCCACCAGGGAGGATCCTGAGCAGGCCCCCACTCCCTCCCACAGGGGGCAGTGAGAATAAGGAAGGTGCAACCCCTGCCTGGGCGCTGTCATCTTCAGAACTCCCCGGAGACCAGGCTGCTGTGATGGGGGGAGGCTAGGAAGGGCCCACACAGCCAGCGAGCGGGGGGGCCACGGCTGTGGGGCCTGTGCTCCCGGGCCGGCACACAGGCAGGCTCCGCAGCACGGCTTCTCCTCTGCAGGTGCCTGGCAGAAGGCGCTGGGGACGTGGCCTTTGTGAAGCACAGCACGGTGCTGGAGAACACGGATGGTGAGTGGGCGGCTCAGGCCAGGGCCACCCAGGCTCGCGGTCCCCAGAGGCAGCGGGGAGTGGGTGCTGGAGTGCAGGGCTGCTCTTGAGGAGGTCCCAGTGCCCCAGGACCTTCGCGCTCCCATCTGCAACAAGGGAGAGGCGGGTCTCGCCCGCCCACAGGGTCCCCAGCGCTGTGAGGGCAGAGGGCCAGACGCCGCTGCTCTGGCTCCCCCTCCCCTCAGACTGGCATCTACCATTCAAAAGAGTTTGCACGAGGCCTCATCCACTGTCCCCCGGGCACCTTGCTCCCCTGAAGAAGCCACTCCTTGTGCCCCCGCACAAGAGGCCACTAGGTTGGCAATGTGTGGGTCCCTTGGATGGATCCAATTTACGTTTGAAAGCCGAGTTTTGGAAAAGTTCTAAGAGCAGATTACATGCTGTCTGTTCTTATATTCATTTATTGTTTAAGATGTATTGTTTATCTGAAAGGCAGAGTTAGAGAGATAAGGAAAGACAGAGAGATCTTCCACCCACCATTTCACTCCTCAAATGACCACAAGAGCTGGGTCTGGGCCAGGCGGAAGCCAGGAGCTTCATCGAGGTCTCCCATGTGGGTGGCAGGGACCCAGGCACTTGGGCCAGCGTCTGCTGCTCCCCCAGGTGCATCAGCAGGGAGATGGATTGGAAGTGGAGCAGCAGGGACCAGCACTCACATGGGATGCCGGGGTTGCAGGCAGCAACATAACTGGCTGCCCCTTCCAATCCCTGTGTGCGTGTGTGTGTGTATACGTGTGTGTGTATATACGTGCACGCTGGCACATTCAAGCCGGCCTCTGCCTGCTTCTTCCACCGTGAAAACTTCCCGGAGATGTGTGCCTGGCCACAGTCGAGTTCAGAAGCTGTAATGCTGGCCGTGTGGCCCAATCTCCCGGCGATGTTGCAGGCTCACCACTTGTCCCAGGCTGTCCCCCGTGGCCGGGATTCACCTGTGGCCTCACCTGTGGTGGCGCACGGTCTGTCATTGTTGGAGCGCCTTCGTTTCCCCTTATCTCACAGCAGTTTCTAGTTGCTCCATGTTTTGTATGACACTGATGTTTTTCAAGAGTCAGGCCAGTTATTTTATAGCCTGTCCCTGAATTTGGATCTGCCTGAAGATCATTTCTTTTTTTAAACTAGATATCATTTACATGCTGCAAAATACACTCTTTTTTGAAGTACAATTCTGTGCGTTTTTCCAAAAACATGGAGTTGTGTAACCACACCAGTTGGGGTGCTGGTGGGGACAGACTTTCACCCCAAAGCTTCACTCCTGCCCTGCTTCCTATAGATTTATTTACTTCTTTATATACTTGAAAGTCAGAATTGCAGGGTGGGGGGGATCTTCCACCTGCTGGTTCACTTTCCAAATGGCTTCAATGGCCTGGGCTGGGCCAGGCCAAAGCCAGGAACCCGGAGCTTCTTCCAGGTCTCCCATATTGGTGGTGGGGCCCAAATACTTAGGGCATCTTCCACTGCTTTCCCAGGAGCATTAGCAGGGAGCTGGACAGGTGGAGCATCCAGGACTTGAACTGGTGCCCATCTGGGATGCTGGTGTTACCTGCTACACCACAGCGCCAGCCCCACTCCCGTCACCCCCCTCTCCCCCAGTGACACCGGCAGCCTTCTGTCTCAGGTCTGTTCTGGGATGTCTGACCGGCGCGGTTTCTTGCTAACCAGTGTCTTGCTGTTGCTCAGTGCATTTCGAATCAGAACGTCCGCCGTGTTCGCAGTCAGCACTCTCGCATGAAGGCCCGCTGGGCACAGATCCGAGACAGAGGAAGGCAGGGGACCTAGAGAAGGAGAAAGCTAGCAGAGCTCTCCAGAGGGCAGCCCTATGAAAGCAGGCACGCCTGGGTGGAGCCCCAAGACGAGTGGAGCCAAGGAGAATTTGGAAGGTGAAAGGAGTAAGGATGTGTTGTGTTTAAGTCAGCTTTTTTAAGGCTTTAATGGCCATCACCAAGACCCAAGGAAGTCATTTTTTCCAAAGAGGGTTTTTATGCCAAAGGAGCCGAAGAGTGGGATGGACAGAAGGGTCTGTGGTCGCCCCCAGCTGGCGGGAGGTGGAAGTGCCTGGCTGGTGCATCGGCCTCACCGGGGCCACACTACCCCAGGGTCTACCTAGAGACTGTGCAGCTGTTTAAAAACAGAGAAAGGTTGGGAGCAGGAGATGGGGAGAGCATTGCATCCAGCCGTTAGGAGTGCCAGGAACTTCCAGGCAGCCTTTACAAACAACCTTTATGGAGTTTTCCAAACGCTTACGCTGTTGTTTTTGGAGTTTTGTTTTAAAATAGCTTGGGAGTGAATATTTTCATGACCCCACAAATTATCCTTTCCCGTCTACTCCCTGATGGAGGGTTTTAATTTAAAAGTCATCCAAATGGGGGTGGGCATGGGGCTCAGAGGTAAGATGCTGCCTGGGCTGCCTGCCCGGGTTCAAGGCTCAGCTCCACTTTCAAGTCCAGCTTCCTGCTAACATGTGCCCTGAGAAGCAGTAGTGATGGGTCAAGTATTTGGGTCTCTGCCACCCACATGGGAGCCCTGGATTGTGTTCAGGGCTCCTGGTTTCAGTCTGGATCATTCTCTCTCTCTCCATCTCTCTGCCTTTCAAATAAACAAAAAATAAAAATTTTTGGCATAAAAATACTGTTCCATAGGACCATTGTGGTTTTGTTACAGTCCATTAACTTTAGTCTTCTTAATATTCCTATTTGGTGTCAATAGTCACTCTTCCAAACAGATCTTGTTTTCTATTAAGACACTAACGAGTATCAAAAACTTCTGGTACTGTGGAAAAACACCTTATAGAGAGAAGTGGGGGAAAAAACAGGATACAAAATTGCCTGTCAACTATGTTCTTGACCATATTAAAAATGGTTAGAGGAGGCGGTGCTGTGACACAGCAGGTAAAGCCACCTGCAGTGCTGGCATCCATACCGGTTCGAGTCCCAGCAGCTCCACTTCAGATCCAGCTCCCTGCTAATGCGCCTGGGAAAGCAGTGGAGGATGGCCAAGTGCTTGGGCCTGGCCTAGTCCCAGCAGTTGTGGCCATTTGGGTAGTGAACCAGCAGAGGGAAGATTGTGTGTGTGTGTGTGTGTGTGTCCTCTCTCACTGTAACTTTGCCTTCCAAATAAATAAATAGAAGTATTTAAAAAAAAAAAAAAGTGGTTAGAAAAG
The DNA here is from genome assembly GCF_033115175.1 of Lepus europaeus. Lineage (NCBI taxonomy): Eukaryota > Metazoa > Chordata > Mammalia > Lagomorpha > Leporidae > Lepus > Lepus europaeus. Next base: position 83,519,428 of record NC_084828.1, on the reverse strand, counting down.
GTGAACAGAAACAACAGTAGGAGAAAGGCCTTCAGGAGACACAGCAAACCGTGGCCAGCAGGGCTGCAGGTAAAGCTTCAGGGAGTTAACCTCTTGCTGTCCAGAGCGCAGTTCCAGGAAGATTCTGTGGGGCTTGTCCCCACCCTGCCCCAGCCCCTGCCCCTGTCCCACCCTGCCCTGCAGCAGTGAGCTTCGCCTGGACTCCTGGTGCCTCCCCCTCTCCTCCCCAGCTCTTACTTCGCTCCTGTGGGTCTAGTTGGCAGAGGCCTCCCTCGGGTCCAGTTTATTAACAGACCTTGGTGAGAGGTAGGAGTCTGTGCAGACGGCCAGCCCCTCGCCCTCGGCTCAGCCCGGCTCCGTCTTCCCAGGGAGAACACTGCCCTCCTGGGGCCACATGCTGATGTCACGGGACTTCGAGCTGCTGTGCCGGGACGGCAGCCGGGCCAGCGTCACCGAGTGGCGGCGCTGCCACCTGGCCCGGGTGCCCGCCCACGCCGTGGTGGTCCGGGCCGACACCGATGCGGGCCTCATCTTCCGGCTTCTCAATGAGGGCCAGGTGAGTTTGGGGCCTCCCGCACCACCGCCCTACACACAGCTCCCCAAGTGGTCACTCCCGGGCTGAGACCAGGAGGGCCTGGAGGAACAAGCCCGAGCTGGGGAGCCAAGCTGGTGAGGGGCGGAGGGCAGCGAGGAGGGTGGCCAGAGGGGCCAGGCATCCGAGTGGCTGACTGTGGCGGGGCCCAGTGAGCTCGAGCGAGGCCCAGAGGAAGAGAGCACGGGAAAGGCAAGCTCCGACCCGGGGAGGCTCCCTGGAGGAGGGGTCTCCCTGGCCCTGAGAATGGGTACCTGGCTGAGGTCACAGGGAGAAGCAGGTGGCGGCTGAGCTGGGGAGGGAACGGCGCACCAGCGGCACCCTCTGCAACCCCCACCCTCACCCCTCGGCACAGCGGCTGTTCAGCCACGAGGGCAGCAGCTTCCAGATGTTCAGCTCAGAGGCCTATGGCCAGAAGAACCTGCTGTTCAAAGACTCCACGCTGGAGCTGGTGCCCATCGCCACACAGACCTACGAGGCCTGGCTGGGCCCTGAGTACATGCACGCCATGAAGGGTCTGCTCTGTGACCCCAACCGTAAGTGCACTTGTCCACCCACGTCCACCCACATGGACTGTAGCATGGCAGGGCTCCCTGGTGAGGTGGCAGGGGAGGTTAGCAGGGGTCTCTTGTCTCCATGGGACCCTGTCACGCCTCACCCCTTCTTCAGGGGTGTAGGGAGGAAGCGTGTCTGCAGGTGGACGCCCTCTGTGCTCCCGGGGCTGGGGTCCAGGTCTGTCTTAAAGGTTGGCCACCGACTCCTGCCAGTGCTCCCTCTTTTGCCTCTCACTGCTCCCTCTCTCCACCCCGGCTGCAGCCATGGCTCACGTGTTCCTCTCGCCTGGACTGGTGCAGTAGCTTGTCAGTGGGCTTCCTGCTTGCAGCCCCACTGTGCCTGTCTGACACAGACCCGGAGTCAGGTGCATGGCAGCCGGGCTGCCTCCAGGCCAGGTGAGACGGATACTTAGTCCCGCTCTGTGTAAGCAGAGATCAGGTATTTAAATAACTTAACCTGACCACGCAGCCAATGAGAGAAAGGCCCAGAATTTCCCTTGGGTCTGACTCCAAGTTCTTCCCACGAATGTGCCGGCCTCCCACGCCCACCACCGCCACAGGGCTGCCCCCATACCTGCGCTGGTGCGTGCTGTCCACCCCCGAGATCCAGAAGTGTGGAGACATGGCCGTGGCCTTCAGCCGGCAGAGGCTCAAGCCGGAGATCCAGTGTGTCTCGGCGGAGTCCCCCCAGCACTGCATGGAGCAGATCCAGGTGGGAGCCGTGCCCCCCCGGGGAGGGGAGGAAGGGTGGGTCAAGTGGGCAGATTGCAACCACACAGGTGGTCCTTCCCGCCGGCCCCTGTGCCCTGGGAGGAGAGGGGCATCTCTCCTGCACAAAGCCCACTGACATGGGGCCAGCAAGGCCCTCCGGGAGCAGCAGCCCTCTCCAAGGGAGCCCCGCCTCCTTAATGAGCAGGGCGCTGCGGCCGACCCCTGGCCTTGGACAACTCCCTTCCCCTTTCTGAATCTCGGTTTCCCCTTGTGCACAAGACGGGGTGGGCTTGGGTCATTGTATGTTAAATGTTTTTTGATATTTATGTATTTATTTGAAAGGCAGAGTGACAGAGAGGAAGAGGCAGTGAGAAAGAGAGCTATCTCCCATTTGCTGGATTATAACCCAGATGGCCACAACAGCCAGGAGTTAGGAACTCCATCCACCTCTCCCATGTGGGTGGCAGGGGCCCAAGTACTTGGGCCACCATCTGCTGGCTTCCCAGGCGCATTAGCAGGGAGCTGGGTCAGAGGCAGAGCAGCTGGGACTACAACTGGTTTCGTAAGCGGCGGCTTACCCACTGAGCCACAAGAGGGATGCCTGTGTTAAACCTCTTTGATAGCAGCCTGCACTTAGGAAGAGATCTTGCATCCATCACAATCTAGCGCAAGCAACATGCAGATACAGACAGACCCAGGGCCTGGAGAGAGGGGAAGCAGGGTGACTCCGGATGCTGGGGCGCTCGCTGCTGCACTGCACTCTGCTCTTCATCCTGGCCCCGCCAAGACCAGAGCCGGCCCCTCCATCAGATCCTGACACCCAGAGCCGCCGAGGGGCCCACGCCAGCCCAGTGGTTCTTCCTGTTCCCTTTAGGCTGGGCACATCGACGCTGTGACCCTAAACGGGGAGGACATTCACACGGCGGGGAAGATGTATGGGCTGATACCGGCCGCCGGGGAGCTGTACGCCGGTGAGTGCCCTGCCAGCGCCTGGCCTCGGCTGGGTGGGCCTTGGTTTTTTTTTTGTTTTGTTTTGTTTTGTTTTGTTTTTTAAGATTTTATTTTTATTTATTTGAAAGGCAGAGTTACAGAGAGAGAGACAGAGATCTTCTGATCTTCCATCTACTAATTCACTCCCTAAATGGTCACAACAGCCAATCCAAAGCCAGAAGCCTCATCCGGGTCTCCAGCTGAGTGCAGGAGCCCAAGAACTTGGGTCATCTGCTGCTTTCCCAGACCATTAGCAAGAAGATGCTTTGGAAGTGGAGCAGCCAGGACTTGAACTGGTGCTCATATGGGATGGCAGCAGAGCTGCAGGCCATGGCTTAACCTGCCATGCCACAATGCTGCTCTGGTGTTGACATTGTTATGAATGCAAACGCTTGCCCCCTGAGCCATTTTTGGAAGCTCCAGCTCTCCCTCCATGCCTCTGTGTGCTGCCCCCAGGCCAGCCCCTCTGGCCCAGCCTCAGTCCCCTACCTGTTCAGCAGATGTCTCCAAGGAATCAGAGTAAATACGCCAGGCTTTGCAGATAGTCCAGGTACATATTCTTCGTTTTATGTATTTGAGAGGCAGACTGACAGAAAAGGAGAGACAGAGATCTTCCATCTGCTGGTTCACTCCCAAATGGCTGCAACAGCTCAGGCTGGGACAGCCTGAAGCCAGGACCCAGGAGCTTCATCCGGGTCTCTCACATAACTGGCAGGGGCCCAAGGACTTGAGCCATCACCTGCTGCCTCCCAGGATGCATCTGCTCTCCCTGGATGGGAAGGTGGAGGCACTACTCAATCCAGAAAGTTCCATATGGGCTGTGGGCATCCCATGTGGTGGCCTGGCCCACTGTACTGCAACACCCACCCCAAGTCTTCCTTCAAAATAACCCTTAGAGAAATACCTAAGGCACTCAGCTTGCAACCCAGGCCACAAAGCTGGCAGACCGTTGCGTGCCTGAGGCTCCCCAACCTCGTGCTGCCCTGCCCATCGTGACCTGTGGAAGGGGTCTCAGATGTTCCCTGGTCAGCCAGCGCACACCTTCTCAGGCCTGGGCAGGAGCTTTGGTTTATCTCTTAAAAAAAAAAGAAAATTAAAGGGCCAGCGCTGTGGTTAGCGCTGTGGTAGAGGGTAAAGCCGCTGCCTGCACACAGGCATCCCATCTCGAGTCCTGGCTGCTCTTCTTCCGATCCAGCTCCCTGCTAATGCACCAGGGAAAGCTCAAGTCCTTGGTCTCCTGCACCCACGTGGGAAACCGGATGAAGCTCTTGGGTCCTGGCTCCACTCTGGCCCAGCTCTGGCCATTGTGGCCATTCGGGAAAGTAAAGACCAGCAGATGGAAGAGTTCTCTGTCTCTCCCTCTCTGTAACTCTGCCTTTCAAATAAGTAAAATGAATCTTTAAAAAAAATTAATTTTACCTAAGAGGTTAGCGGGAGACAGCGAGAGCTCCCACCCACTGGTTCACTCCCCGAATGCCTCTATTTGGGGCTGAGCCAGGCTGAATGAAGCTGGGAACAAGGAACCCAATCCACATCTCCCACGTGGGTAGGACCCCAATTCCTGGGGCCATCGCCACTGCCTCCCAGGGGCTGCACCGGCAGGAAGCTGGGAAGCAAACCCAGGCACCCCGACGTGGCCAGGGTGTCCTGAACACCAGGCCAAACCCCCTACTGGTTTGTCCCCTAAGTGGTGACCTCCGGGCCTTGTGTGCCTCCCACCTGGATGTGAGAAATCTCTGGGTTGAGGGAAATGCTTCTCCCAGGAGGTGAGGAAAGTGCCTCCTGGGTGTAAGGAGAGAAAGGAATCCCTTCGGGTGAGGGCTGCTGGGAGAAGTGGGGGCCACACAGGCTGCTCCCCGCCCTGGGCAGGGCAGCGGCAGGCTGGGCTGTGCCCCCGCCCTGGTCGCAGGGGAGGGGCGGCTCATGGCGCCCGTCTCCCCCAGCGGACGACAGGAGTAACTCGTACTTCGTGGTGGCCGTGGTGAAGCGAGACAGCGCCTACGCCTTCACCGTGGACGAGCTGCGCGGGAAGCGCTCCTGCCACTCCGGCTTCGGCAGCCCGGCCGGCTGGGACGTCCCGGTGGGCGCCCTCATCCACAGGGGCTACATCCGGCCCAGGAACTGCGACGTCCTCACAGGTACCGCCTCCGCGGGGCTGCTGCAGCCAGGGCCCAGCACAGGCGCTCCTGACAGGGCGCCGGCCCCTGGGGAGGTGGGGGGTGTGCTTGGCCACCTCTGCGACCGGCAGGGTGTCAGGTGTTCTAGGGGGGACACCGTGGACCACAGCCCATCGTACCCCTGGAATGCGGCCAGCAGCCCTGGCCCCAGGGGTTGGGTGTGTGCATAGATCTGTGCCTGGCTGTGTCACCATGCACGGTGGGACTGTCCCCAGCCTCTGGCAGTGCCTGGATGCCTTATGGGAAAGCAGCTGGGCGCCCACCCAAGTGTCCAAGCGTCCCCATGAGCGCTAGGCTGGGGACAGAAGGAAAGCCCCATCCGTGTGTTCACGCAATCCTCGTGGCAGGGGAAGGCGGTGGACAACAGGCAGGACCCATGTGCCCGGGAGGGACCACACCCTTCTGTCCCCCACTGGTAACTCAGAAGAAATGGAAAGGCTTTTCTCAGCCGGCCCCTGGGGTCGCAGGGACAGCGACAATAGCTTATGAGGTGGTGAGCTCCCTGTTCCCAAGGGAACTCAAGCACAGGCTGGCTGACCACAGTTCCTCCCCGAGGCTATAGCGACAACCTCTGCCTCCTGTCTGTCCTTGCGCCCTTCCCAGGGGGACGCGCCCCCTCCCATGGAAGGCAGGACAGAGGGTGGCCTGGAGCCCCAGGGCCAGGCCAAGCGGAGGTGGGGGTGGGGACTCACGGGCCCAGCCACTCACCCCCATCCCACCCTCCCCCAGCGGTGGGCCGCTTCTTCAACGCCAGCTGCGTGCCGGTGAACAACCCCAAGAAGTACCCCTCCTCGTTGTGCGCGCTCTGCGTGGGCGACGAGCAGGGCCGCAACAAGTGCGTGGGCAACAGCCAGGAGCGGTACTATGGCGACAGTGGCGCCTTCAGGTACTGGGCCACCAGGGGGCCTGGGGCCGGGGTCTGCTCAGAGGCCGGCCCCCTCCTGACTCCCGCCCTGCCCCGTGTGCGGCAGGTGCCTGGTGGAGGGTGCAGGGGACGTGGCCTTCGTCAAGCACACAACCATCTTTGACAACACGAATGGTATGTGAGCCGGGTCAGGGGGCCGCACCCCACCCCCAGCACTGTCCAGGCACCAGGATTCCCTAAGTTTGGGGGCCACGAGGCAGCTGGAGAAACTGAGTCAAGAAGGCCCTGCCTGGGGCATCCTGGGGACCTGGAGGAGCGGAGCGGGAGACACGGTCAGAACAGACCTCCAGCCACAGGCCTGGTGTGCAGGACGCACGGAGGCCGTTGCTGGTCCAGGATTCCAGTCCCTAACCCACTGGAAGGGTAAAAACTCGGACTCACTGCATTTGGAAACTCCTGCCTGCCCCAGATGAGTCAGTGGGCCAGGTGTGTCTGGGTGGGGATGCAGCAAGGCCTCGGGCACGGGTGCACATCAGCATCTGGTGTCAGGTCCTGAGCGGTTCACTGTCACACGCAGGGATGTCACTCTGCAGCCCCAAGCCACACGGAGGCAGGGCCCACCCCCGGAGCGTTCTGTTCTGCAGGTGGTGCTTCAGCCGGAGTAGCTTTCTTGGGCTCCAGCTGGGAAAAAGAGCCTGGAGATGCGGTGCTGCAAACCCTGAGGTCCAGCCAGAGCTGGGCTTCCCGGAGGGTGGCCCCGCCCCTCAGCCAGAGGACCCCATTGGCCCGGGGACAGGACGCTGCTGGGCCCAGCACCTGGTGCTTCTACCTTCTGCCTGCAGCCCAGGCTGTGAAACCCCAGCCTTCCCCACTCCATCCCAACCCCCCTTCCCAGTGGCACAGCCCAGAAGGGCCCAGCTGTGGCCCACAGTGATGGGGGAAGCCAGCCATGCAGGAAAAGCCAGTACTGGAAGGCTCAGATGCCCTCTGCCTCAGGTCACGCAGGTGGTGGGCTGGGCTGGCACCTCCAGGCCCGGAGCCCTCACTACCCAAGTTGCCACTCCACTACCCAAGCTCCCACAAAGACCAGCCAGGGCCAGGTCAGGGGCTCTGCGTACTCCTGCCGAAGCCACCAGTCCCACCTCGTGCAGGACCCCAGCCAGGTGGCCCCGGGAAGAGAAGGGTAGAGCCAGAGAAGCCCCTTAGGAGATTCACCTGCGGTGAGGCACCCACTGCCCACAGGCTCGCTTCCCTATCATCGTGGGCTCTACTGGGACCCACCTGGAGCTCCTTTGGGAGAGGAGACGAGGGTGGGTACTGAGTGAAGCACAAGCAGCACAGGGACCAGCCACCTGCCCCAGCATCACCTGGTTCAGAATGCAGATTCCTGGGCGCCACAGAGACCTACCAGACAAGCAGAAAAACGGCCCCTAAGGCCCTCACGTGGTGTTCTGCCCCCTCCAGTTTGAGGTCAGGCCCAAGGGTATAACACACAGATGGGACTCTGCCTGGGGCTGCTTAACAGCCCCCATTCCCTCACCTGGGGGCCGTGGGGCCTGCCCCGCACCACGGCCAGGAGGGTTGGGCAGTGTTGTAAAGCGCACATCACTCAGTAGGAGCGCCCACGCCCTGCCCATGGCAGCCCTCGCTCACAACGCAGCAGGGCTGGCTTCCCTGTGCTGCTAAGAGAGCAGGTGCTGGGACCACAGAGCACGCTGGGGACCCGAGCAGATGGATCCAGGGTCAGGAGCACAGCAGCCCCGAACACCGCCCCTGCTCCGTCCTCTCAGGCCACAATCCCGAGCCGTGGGCTGCCCATCTGAGGAGCCAGGACTATGAGCTGCTGTGCCCCAACGGCGCGCGGGCAGAGGCGCACCAGTTCGCTGCCTGCAACCTGGCCCAGATACCGTCCCATGCTGTCATGGTGCGGCCCGACACCAACATCTTCACCGTTTACGGACTGCTGGACAAGGCCCAGGTGAGCCAGCCCCGGGGCACAGGGGCACCAGGGCCCCCAGAGCAGCCTGGGGGAAACTCTGCGATTGTCACTTTGGGATGTCCCTCCAGCAACCCTCACCCCATCCCCTACATCATTCATTTTCCCTTTTCAACTGCACCATTCTCACCAATGTACAAATAGGTGGGTAATTATTTATAAAGATTTATTTGAAAGGCAGAGTTACAGAGGCGGAGGCGTGGGAGAAGGGGAGAGAGAAACAGAGATCTTCCATCCGACAGTTCACTCCCCAAATGGCTGCAATGGCTGGAGCTGGGCCAATCCAAAGCCAGGAACCAAGAGCTTCTTCCATGTCTCTCAAATGGACGCAGAGCCCCAAGGACTTGCGCCATCCTGTGCTGCCTTCCCAGGCCATAGCAGGGAGCTGGATTGGAAGTGGAGAAGCCCAGAATCAAACCAGCGCCCATATAGGATGCTGGCACTGCAGGTGGCGCTTTACCCGCTATGCCACAGTGTCAGCCCAAAACTGTTATTTTTATGAACTTTTAAAAAGTGAACTATTCCTCTCAGTTTCTCATCCTCCTGTAGCCATAATTCCACTCCCTCGCAGAATGAGCGCAGTCGGCTCGTCCGTCATCTCCTCTCCTGGTCTCGGGGGTGGACAGGCCCTTCGCAAGGCCACAGCAGTGCAGTTTGCTAGGTGCAGCGGTCGTCCCTCCGTTCTCCCAGCAGTTTTGGCCTCCTCCCACCGGAAGCACTCTGCCCCTGCCTCCCCCACCTCTCTGGCCACTGCTTTCAGTCCCTTTGGCTTCGCCCTCCTCACCTCCCTGTCCATGCTGGAGCAGCCAGGCTCCAGCCCCAAGCCTCCTCTCTGTGTACAACTTCTCCCTTGCTGATGCCACCCAGTTCTGTGCCATCAAATACCTTCCGTTCACAGAAGGGCCCTGCCTGTGCACCTCAGCCCTGGTCGGAGCCCAAGCTCGCGCACTGCACAACTGCCTGCCTGACACCCTACTTCCACCAGACAGCTCACTGGTCAGGTCCAAAGCTCTCACTCCTCCCAGCCTCCCCTGCTCTGGTCGACGCCAACCCCAGTCTTTGCGTTTCCTCAGGAGCCGTATTGGACTCCTGGCTTCTCCCCGACTCTGTATCCAGCCCATCAGCAGGTCCCAATGACTGCACTTCCAGAACACATCTGGAATTTGAACTCTGGTTCCTAACCCCTCAGCACCGTCTCTCTCTCTCTCTCTCTCTCTCTCTCTCTCTCTCTCTCACACACACACACACACACACTCTTTCACACTGATTTAGGCTGAAAGTGCCCTCCTGCCACCCACCTGCAGCACAGAACAGCGGACGCTGCTGGCTCTCCAAGAGCTCCCGTTAAACTTGAAATGACCTGTGTTCTTACCTCCTTCCCAGAGTCCCCCGTCCCAGCAGTTCTTTGCCCTGGGTCCCTGGGCTTCCCCAGGGGGCTAAGCGCCCTGTGTGGGTGCGTATTGTTCTTGAGGAAAAGGCTGACGGCTGCCACCAGCCCATCAAGAGCATCCGTGCGTCCTCTGGCAAGCGCTGACCGCCGCCCTGCTCCTTCTCCAAGTTGACAGAGGCCACGCCTACCCCCCACGCGGCTTCATTCCTAATACGCAGGCGGTTGAACTTTCTCATTCGGGCTAAAGCCATTGCACACTCAACCCCAGGGGTCTCTGCAGGGACTGGAGCCCAGCACTGCGTTTGGGACCCCAGGGAGGAGGTGTAAAGACCTCCCCCACTCGTCCACTCTTTTATCACTGTGATGGAACAGGCGAAATTGTTGGGGCTTGTGGGAAAGGACACCCATGCAGCCAACAGGGAAGGCATCTCAGGAAAGGCTGGGATGCTGAGCGCGCCCAGCAAGGTGCACAGGCATCCGCTCTCCTGGGGGGGGTCCCTTCCTGTAACCCTTCCGCTTCAGTTCTGCACCCACGACCTGGCTCGCTGGGTGTCAGCACCCGTGTCCACCCCAGCCCTCTCTGAGGAGACGTTGGTCAGTGGTGCCTTCTCTTGGGGCCACGGCGTGACGGCGTGTGAGCCGCGGTGGTCAGCAGGTGTGCTCTGTGCTTGCAGGACCTGTTTGGAGACGACCACAACAAGAACGGGTTCAAGATGTTCGACTCCTCCAGCTACCACGGCCGAGACCTGCTCTTCAAGGACGCCACGGTGCGTGCCGTGCCTGTGGGCGAGAGGACCACCTACCAGGACTGGCTGGGGCCGGACTACGTGGCCGCTCTGGAAGGGATGAAGTCACAGCGGTGCTCAGGGGCAGGTAGGCCGCGGGGACAGCCGAGGACCTGGCCGCTCCCCCCTTTGCCTCGCAATCCTTGGGGACCCCAAGGCGCCCTGGGTGTTGGTGCCCGAGCAAATCATTGGGGGGGAGACTCTAAGCGAGGGAGACGTGTCACCCAGAGAGCAGAATGCTGTAATTCTGAAAGGAATGAATACGTAAAAACAAGGGGGGGGGGTAACACGGGGGCGGGGGGCACGGCGCCAGCGGGCGCCCCGGGCGCTGAAGCCCCTGACCACGGTGTTTCTCTGGCAGCCGTCGGCGCCCCCGGGGCCTCGCTGCTGCCGCTGCTGCCCCTGGCTGCCGGCCTCCTGCTGTCTTCGCTCTGAGAGCAGCTCCGGGCAGCCTCGGCCCCGGCGCGGGAGCCTGCGCGAAGCTTCCTGAACGAGCCCGCGCCCTGGCTGGATGTGGTTACCTCGGTGCGCCCCGGGGCCGCGCCTCCCCCGTCCTCCCCGCACCCCGGTTGTCCTCCCCGCACCCGGGGCGTCCTCCCACCGCTCGCGCCCGGAACCGACGCCAGTGCGGGGGCACGGCCGGCCCCAAGCCTGGCAGCGGCGCCTCCCGCGGGCCTGGCGCGCTTCCCGAAGCCGGCGGCGGGGGCCGGTTGCCACGGGAACCGCTGCCCACGAGGCCGCCGAGAGCCCCTGCAGCCCGCACGCCGGAGCCCCTGGTCCTCAAGGCTCCGGGGCCGCCTCCCTCCTGAGGACACAGCCCAGCCGCCAGAGCATGGCAGCTGTTGGCCACGGTCAGCGCTTTGTCCTTGTCTGCTGAGGCCTGGCGTGGCCCCGGCTTTGCACAGGTCACTGTGCGGGGCTGCGAAGGGGCAGGAGCCAGGGTTGGACTCTAGGAACCCCCGGAAGAGACTTTGGTGGGAGGGCGCGGGCCGCAGGAGTGGGGTCCGCAGCTCCCTCTGACCCCCTGGTGTGGAAGTCTGGCCTCCCGCCTCTGCGTGCCCTGCCCCTCCCTGGGGTGCCCCGGGCCGGCTCCTTCTCGGTGATGGTCCTGCTGGAACCCCTCTCCTGAGTGTCCTGCTTAGCTCAGGCACTGCTTATCCTCTCCCTCCGCCCCCAGCACGGTGCCCATGACCCTCCCCTCTTGCTGGGCATGTCGGCCACGGTCGCCTCCGGGGCCTGGAGCAGGAGGTGACCTGGGCCTGGGAGTCCCCGGCCAGGGCTCAGTATCAGGGTGAGCTCCCGCTGGGCTCCCAGCCCGCACCTCTCGGACCCCAGCCACTCCAAAGGGAGCCAGCAGGTGGAGCCTGCAGTGGGGCCTCCCGTACCGCCATACTCCTGCCTTGGAGGAGAAGTTCCAGAACTGCCAGCTCTTACTCTGAAGTTTGCTCCCTTTAAAAAAAGAGAGCAGAAGAAAGAGGAGCAAGCCTCGCTGTCAGGAGCCTGGGGACAGCGTGGGCCTGGAGCTATTTGCATCCCGGTGTGCGGGGGCCTGGGGACACTCACGACAGGCTGGGTTCCCAGCAGCTCGCCCCCGCCTGTGGGCTCTGGGATCCCGGCCATCTCTCAGCACCTGAGGAGGCCCCAGCAGCGCCCGAGCCTCCCCCACGCTGTCCTGAGGGCCCAGCCACCTCCAGCCCCTTGCCCCAGAGACAGCCAGTGACTCTCACGACCTGATGATTGTTTATTTTCAGGTTTTTTTGGTTTGTTTGTAAAGGCAGTGTGTGCAGCGAGAAGCGTATATTTGGGTGGCTCTCCTGGGCTGGTGTGCTGCCCAGGCCGGGACACCGTGCCCTGTGCCGCTGGGGTGTGTCCTGTGTGAGTGCTTCGTGAGTCGTGTTCCTTTATCAGGCGCTGGGCCAGGCTCGTTAGTGCTAACGAAAGATGATGATTTGTTTAATAAATAAAGCTGAACAGCCCTGCCCAAGCAGAAGCTTGGATCCTAACAAACTCTGCTGCTACTCTGGGGTCTTTACAGGTGCTCACGAGTGGCAGAGTCGGCTCGGAGACCTTTCTCACAGAGCCGGGATCGAGGAGCACATGGGCCTCTGGCCGGCCCCCTGCCTTCTCCCATCTGTCCTGGCGCTCTGGCCCCCACAGCACCTCCGGCTGTCCCCAGGGCGTCCCAGCAGCCTCCGCCCCCTCGGACTCTTGGGTGTCCACTCCTCTGGGGCCCGTGTGCGGAGGACGCAGACTTCCCTGCTGCCCCTGCCCCGAGTCTCAAAAATAATCCACCCCCGCCTCTTCGGCAAGCTCCCTGCAGACTACACCCAAGCAAGAGTTGACCTGGCTTTGTGTGTAAGAGCAGTGCCCTCAGACAGGGGCGTGCACGCAGGTTCCTTTTAAAAATAGATTTATTGTATTTATCTGAAAGGCAGGGTTACAGAACGGGAAGAGAGAGAGAGAGAGAGAGAGAGAGAGAGAGAGATCTTCCATCTGCTGTTCACTCCCCAAATGGCTGAAGCCAAGAGCAAAGAATTCCATCCGGGTCTCCCACATGGATGCAAGGAACCGAAGCTCTAGCCATCTTCTACTCTGTTCCCAGGAGCATTAGCAGGGAGCTGTATCGGAAGTGGAGCAGCTGGGACTTTGAATGGGCGCTCACAGAGGGTGCTGGCCCCATTCAAATGTACATTCTGATTCTGCAGGTCTGGAGTGAGGCTGGGAGGCTGCAGCATAGTGAGGTCCTGGGTGGGCAGTGCCCAGGCTCCTAGTCTGGGACCGCACTCTGAGCCGCGAGCCTTCAGCGGTCTCTGCTGCAGGCAACTCAGACCTCGCTCCACCCACGGTGGGAGGGGTGCCAGAGAGGGGGATGTGCTGGCCCAGAGCCCACACCTCATCTTTCAGCCCATACTGCAAATCTCCAGGATCCTGGAATTCGTACCCTACACAGTCCTGGGCCAGCTTGCAGGGCTCAGATGGGGCCACTTTCCCAGGTCCTGCGTCCCAGGCTTGGGCAAGGGTGACTGTGCAGGAGATGCAGATGATCTGAGGAGTGGGCTGCAGGGCTCCCCTGCACGTGCCGGAGGCCCTGGGAACGCAGGCCTGGGTGGGCAGGAAAGGCGAGACCTTGGGGTGAGAGCGTGTGCTCTCTGTACCCCCTACACCTGCCTTCCAACTCTTTTTTTTTTTTTTAAGATTTTATTTATGTGCAAAGTAAAGTGACAGAGTGAGACAGACAGAGAAAAAGATCTTCCATCTACTGGTTCCCTCCCCAAATGGCCACAGTGACCAAGGCTGGGCCAGGCCGAAGACAAGAGTCCTGAACTCCATCTGGGTCTCCCATTTAGGGGGCAGGGGTCCAAGTAACTTGGGCCGTCTTCCACTGCTTTCACAGCGCATTAGCAGGGAGCTGGGTTGGAAGCAGAGCAGCCAGGACTCAAACCACCATAGAGGCCTGGTTCTGGAGCAGAGCTGCACCCCCCCCCCCAAGAAGAGCGAGGCCTGAAATTGAAGCAGGAGGGGAACTCAGGGGCCACGACCCAGAATTAAAACCTGGGAGGAGAGGCAGGCCACCCCTGCGCAGCCTGCGCACCTGCAGCCCCACCCTGGGGGCCCCCGGGAGGCCCCTGCTGGTTCTGGTTCTGCGAGCTGCTGGGGAGGAGCCGGGGGGGGGGGGGGTCCTGCTGTGTGAAGAACACACTAGACGCTCTTCCTGGGCAGAGGCACCAAGCGGAGGCTGGCACAGACGTCCCCTCAGGAACAGTCATTCGCCCCCTACACACAGGGCCAGCCTGGGGCTGTCCGTACAGTAGGGTCCCCAGCTCACTCGTGCCCGCCCTGCCCCTGGGGAGGCCTCCTGCAGACGCCAGCCTAGCCCTTGAAGCGGGGGCATGCGCACGGGAGGACAGCAGGTACGGCAAAAGCTCTGTGTCTTCCTCTCACTTTGCTATGACCCTGAAACTGCTCATTGAAATAACCCAGCGAGGGACAGGCATCTGGGGACGCCTGTCTCAGGAATGTTGCTGCTCCACTGGTGTGAGATTCCAGCTTCCTGCTGTGTGCAGCCTGGGAAGCAGCACATGATGGCTCAGGTGCTTGGGTCCCACACAGGAGACCCGGATGGAGCTCCAGGCCCTGGCTTCTTCCTGGCTGTCGTGGGCATTGGGAAATGAGCCTGTACGTAGCAGATCACTCTCTGTCCATCTGTTCCTGTCTCTCTGCCTTTCAAATAAGTGAAAATTTAGGAATAAATGCAAGCAACACATAAAATGAATAAGTAAAGATTACCGAAGAAGTTAATGTGTGGCATAGCCGTGGGCGCCCAGATCCCCATACTGAAGCACTCGGGTTCCAGTCCCAGCTCGTCTTCTGATCCAGCTTCCCACTAATGCACCCTAAGAGGCAGCAGGCGATGGCTCAGGAGTCCGGGTCCCTGCCCCCCACACGGAGTTCACGGCTCTTGGCTTCAGCCTGGCCCCGTTCTTAGCATTGTCGGCATTTGTGGCGTGAACCAGTAGATGGAGGATTTCTCTGTCGGTCTGTCTCTCTGCCTTTCAAATAAGTTGATTAACAGATTGATTATGTTAGTTTTGTTTTTAAGTTCCAGGGGCTTGCCTGGCCCGGGAGTGAAATTGGAGAATGCAGGGACTACAGCCAGCATCCTCCAGTCCCCACCCTCCTCCCCTCCCTGCCCTACTGCCCCTGAGAGCTGTCACCCTTATGACCGTCTCTGGGGACCCCTCTCCTACCAACAGTGACCCTGCCTGCTCCACCCACCTACTCAGCCCCGCCACACAGCCTGGCTTGCTCCATCAAAGAATGAACCTGCGCAGCACCAACCCAAGACATCCCGCCAGCACTTTTAGCCCCCTGCCCAGGCTGGCCCTGGGGTCCCCTGGAAGGAAGCCAGGCCCCTTGCAGAGCTGCAGGCAGCAGCAAGCCCCCCTACCCCCCCAAAACCCTGCAGCCTCGGCAGGAAGCTGAGCAGTTGGGTGCCTCAGGACAGCTGGTCTTGTCTTTGGATTTGAACTTAGAAACTCCACACTTCAGGGGCAAGGGCTCCTCCCTGCCCAGAACCCAGAACCGACCACAGTCCCAAAACTGCCCCCGCTACGTGTGTGGCCTGACTGCTGGCTTTGGTTCACCCAGGCTGGAGGCCATTGGCCCCTTGGGGGAAAACTGCAAGCTTCCTGGAAACCCAGGGTCCCCAAGTGGGCCGAGGCAGCAGTGCGGCCTCACGGCTGTGGGAGATTGCCCTTTGCTGCCACGCCCCTGCTCATTGTGCAAAATGCTGCCGGTGGCCTAAAAGCCACTGGGCTCTGGGCGGTCACGTGGCAGGGGCACTGATGGGTAGATGAAGGGCGGAGCTTGTCCACGGAGGGAAAGGGTCCCGAAACAGTCTGTAGCGTAGAAAGGGCAGGTTACGGAGCAGCACACCCACCCCCGTGGCCGTGAAATCCCACTGGCGCTCACGCACACGCAGGGCCTCTGGCAATCTGCTCGCCAGACCGTCAACAGCACTGTCTCCACCTGGCGGAATTTAAGGGTAATTTTCACTTTCTTTAGATTTTATTTTGAGCTTCCTCAACTCTATATTTTAAGTTTGAATGCACTTTAAGAAACTAATCATTTTCATTCTGGAATGGATCAATAGACAAGCAAACAGAAAAAGACACCTTCCACCGCCCTGGTCCCTGTCGTCTCACCTCCTCTTCTGTCTCTGGCTTAGCAACCCTGTGTGGCCTGGGGAGGAGCCGAGCAGCTACAGGAGGGGGCCAGGCTTAGGGCCACTCTGTCCTGGATGTGGACGTGGCTCTGCCACCAGCTGTGTGACCTCTGAGCAGTCACTTAGCCCTTCCAAGTCTCCACTTCCTCCCTGAGCGACTGCCTCGTGGGCCGGGTGTGGGGCGTCAACAGGTGGATCGAGTGCCTGGTGGTCTTCCAGGGTGGCTGGCAGGAGCCCTGCCTGCCCGGCCCCTTCCAAGGAGCTCAGGCTCAAGGCCCACAGACCAGAAGCCTGGGCTCGCAGCTCTGCCCTCATCACTACCCACCATTGTCCGTGTTCCTGCGCCCACAGCACCTGCCTGGAGGCAGATGTGGGAGAAAGAAAGAGAAGTTGATGGGACAAGGCTGTCCTGATCCAAGTGGACGAACATGTAAGCTCCACACAGGCAGCTGCAGGTGTCCCAGCGCCAGCATCCCCGGGCCTGCTGTGGGCTGGTGAGGAGGGAAAGGCCCAAGCCAGAATCGAGCCAACTGTGTAGGCATGGCGGGCGGGGGAGCAAGGTCCCCTCCTGGCCCCTCCATCCTCTGCCCCCGCCCGGCCCTCCCTCCTGAGCTCACAGCCCTGACTAGGGTGCTCAAGCTGGTACAGTCAGTGCACCTGCCCCTCAGCGCTTGGGAAACCAAGGCCACCAGGCTCAGGATCTGCTGCTGATGGGGGCTTCACTGTCTCAGCTCCAGAGCCTGATTCCACTGTGGGGTAAGAGGCCGCGGGGTCCAAGAGGCCAGCACGCCCTTCTACCGGTCCCAGTCCCGGCCATATGCATGAGCTGCTCACCAGCAGGTGGCCTAACACCAGCACCCACTTTACCTTCTGCCCCTGGGCTCCTTCCTGGCACCAGCTGTCACAGGTAGGATTGCCCAGAAGGTGTGCTCTGTGGGGTCCACCCAGGAACCACACCCACAAGGGGCAGGTGGCCATGGGTGGGCAGAGAGAGGTCGCATGGGTGCAGGCACCTGCAGAGGGATCCTGCCTCAAGCGACAAGATGCAGGTTTGGGAAGGCATGACCTGGGGCAAGGCGTTCCTCTTTGGGGAGCGCAAGTCCCAGAGGGGAGCCCGGGGCCCTGGGAAGTGCACCCCAGCCACCCTGGGGCCATGTAGTCAGCAAATGGTGGCATTGAACATAAATGCAGAGGGCCAAAGCCCACAGCTTAACCCCAATAATAGTGGGGATGTCTAACACCCTAAGGGTGCGCTTGTTGGGAGCTAGCCACTGCCTCTGAATGCAGTCATGATGTGCTGTGCCGTTCTGCGCATGGAGAGCCTGAGGCCTGCAGCTCCTCAGTAGCTTGCCCAAGGCCACTCGGCGGATAAGCCAGGACTTGAGCCAGAGCCACTGCAGAGCGAGGCCAGACCAACAGCTGGGTCTTTGCCCAGCAGTTTATGGAGAACACGTGTCCGGTGGACGATTTTGGAGTAAAGGGAGAGTGGCGAGCCCGGACCTCAGCAAGCTGCTCAGGGGTCTGCAGATAGCCAGGCTCTTCAACAGGCAGGCCCCCTGCTCTGAGCCCCTCCCCTGAGCTGCCGCACTTAAGGAGTACAGGCTGCTGGGAGGAGCCGGCCCCCTCGCCCCTGCTCTCACCCCAGGCCGCCTGGTCAGCCGCACAATCTGCAAGCTCTGGTCCCTGGAACGTCAGGAGCCTTGGCTCATAGAACTGCTAAACAACGGATCATCTCCTGTGGCAGAGCAGGTGCACTGGGGCTGGCACTGTGGCATAGGTTAAGCCTCTGCCTGAGGCACCAGCATCCCATATGGGTGCTGGTTCTAGTCACAGCCACTCCTCTTCCAGTCCAGCTCTCTGCTCTGGCCTGGGAAAGCAGAGGAAGATGGCCCAAGTGTTTGGGCCCCTGCACCCATGTGGGAGACCTAGAAGAAGCTCCTGGCCTCAGATCAGCCCAACTCTGGCTGCTAAGGCTATTTGGGGAGTAAACCAACAGATGAAAGACCTCTCTCTCTGTCTCTCCCTCTATCTGTAACTCTAGTTCTCAAATAAATAAATCAAAAGAAAAAAAAAAAAAAGAAGGCTTATGGTCTGCAGTACCACCACTACCTTGACACCCAGCACCTACATTCCTTGTGAGCATCCCTCCTGGCACCCAGCCCCTTGTTCCTCAAAGATGGGCCAGGAGGGGGAGGGGAGATGCTGGGGCGCAGGACCCACTGCCCCCTGCAGCCCAGCTCTCCTCTGTCCCACTGCAGCGAGCTCTGCCTCTGCCACAGGCCAGCGAGGTGTTCCAGAAGGACCCGGCACTGGGCACGCCTTCTGCCCAAGGCATCCCCAGGCCTGAGCGTCACCCGGAATGTAGCTGGGACTGGAACACGCTTGCTGAATGACTAAGCAAGCGCAGGAGATGCGAGCCCCAGAGTGGATGGCTCCCCCCCCCCACCCCGGAGTGCTGAGTGCTAGCCACGCCTAGAACTTGCAGCTGTCAAAGACAGGGATCACTGCTGTCCCCAGGTTGAGACCCACCCCGTCCCGTGCCATGCGCCTCGTTGGCCAGGGCTGGCCGGGGCTGCCAGAGCTGCTGGGGCTGCGTTCCACAACCCGGTGGCCTGAGGGACCCAGTTTCTGTCTATCGTCCTGAGGCCAAGGAGCTGGCGGGGTGGGTTCCTTCACCTTGGTGGGCATTCGACACCTGCCGTGTCAAGCTTTCCGACATGACACCAGCCACAGAGGGACCTCCCTCAGCTCACCTCATCACTCCAACCTGATTTCTGGACAAGGCGCTGGGGCTTAGGGCTGCCCCACCCGACACCAGCAGGGGCCCGAGTTAGCCCACACTGGCCAAGGCAGGCACCAAATGCCCCAGAGCCTCTCTGTCCCTCCCCTTGGTTCCAACCCCCCACAAAATACCCAGCTGGATGATGAGGGAGCCGCTGATGTAGGGACAAGCTGACACACTCAGACCCTCATCTGCGCTCCCAGGGTACAGACGCAGGGGCAGGCCCAGCAGGCCTGAGTGGCAGGTGGACCGGCTCAGAGCCCTCCCCGTGCCAGCCGTGGCATGTCTGGGAGGGGAAGGAGCTGGCTGTCCCAGTGCCCTGGTGGTGCTCATGGCCCAGCCCCATCGCCCCCACCCCACTGCCTGTCTCTTCCCCACCCCCTGGCTCCCCTCTCCAGCTCCAGCTGCCCCTAGCATTGTCTGCCGGTGCCTGGAGCCCAGCTCACCCATCCAGGCTGCAAAGGCAGCAAAGACAGGCAGAGGCAGTCTCCAAGGACATTGCTTTTTACCGTCAACTCCAAACCTAGAGCCACCCCTCCTCCCTCCCAGCGACCCCAGGGGAGCTAGTATTGTCCCCATCCTCTGGGCCTGGGAGGTGAGGCCATGGGCGTGGAGGGACCTGCTGGGATTTGAGCTTGGCAACAGCAGGTCTCCTCCAGGCCACATGAGGAAGCCAGCTCCCAACAGGGCTGGACCAGCTGCCTGCCTACCCACCTGCCTGCAGCCCCTGGCCAAAGTCCAGGTTCAGCGCCCTTATCTCTTCTGCTCCAGATCTCAGGGATCATCTCGGGGCCACGGCCGAGCGGCCCCCAGAGCAGGAGGCCTGGTCAGCATCTGCCGGGGTGGGGGCCCCCTCCTGATAACAGAAGTGGGGCCACATCGGGGTGGGGGCTCCCTCCTGATAACAGAAGTGGGGCCACACTGACTCAGGGACAGCAAGGGACTGAGTTTATCTCCGAGAGGACAGAGTCCCACACTGGTGAAGGCCAGCCCACGCAGGGGGCTTCCTCCTTGTGCAGGGGACCAAGAGCCCCCAGAGGTTCTGCCTGTGGCTCTGCCCTGCTGCTGGCCCTCCTGGCTTGGGTCTCTGAACCCGCATCAGAGGCAGGAGTGGCTGGGAACAGTGACCATGGGCTGGAAAGGGCCACTGGCACCAGCTCCCAAGGCACAGAGAATGACTTAATTTACCAACTTCCAACACTAACCCCCTCTCTATCCCCACTGGGGCCGGCCCTGTGACATGGTGGCATCTCATATGGGTGCCAGTTAAGTCCCAAGTGCACCACTTCTTTTTTTAAAGAAAGAAAGAATTATTTTATTTATTTGAAAGACATAGTTACAGAGAGAGAGAGAGAGAGAGAGAGAGAGAGAGAGAGAGAGGTCTTCCATTCTGCTGGTTCACTTCCCAAATGACTGCAACGGCCAGAGCCAAGTTGATCTTGAAGCCAGGAACCAGGAGCTTCTTCCAGGTCTCCCACATGGGTGCAGGGCCCAAGGACTTGGACCATCTACTACTGCTTTCCCAGGCCATAGCAGAGAGCTGGATCAGAAGAGGAGCAGCTGGGACTCGAAACAGTGCCCATATGTGATGCCAGTGCTGCAGGCTGAGGCTTTAACCAGCTGTGCCACAGCACCAGCCCCTGGTCGACTTCTGATCCAGCTCCCTTCTAACGTGCCTAGGAAAGCAGCAGAAGATGACCCAAGTGTTTGGGTCCCTGCACCCACGTGGGAGACCTGGAAGAAGCTCCTGGCTTCAGCCTGGCTCAGCCCTGGCTGTTGCAGCCATTTGGGGAGTGAACCAGTGGATAGAGGATGTCTCTGTTTCTGTCTCTCCCTCTGTCTTTGTGTGGTAGAAAGAGCTCCCATCTACTGGTCCACTCTCCAGATGCTCCTAATAGCCTGAGGAGGCCAGGGCCAAAGCCAGGAACCAGACATTCAATGCGGCTTTTCCACTGGATGGCGGGGACCCTATCACTGAGCCATCGCCACGCTTCCCGGGGTCTGCATTGGCAGGAGGTGGGCATCCTGGCCACTACACTAAATGCCCACTCCCTCCCTGCCCGTTCTGAAGACCCCTCATATGTGCATCTGGTGGTGGACACGTGGGGTGACTCCACCTTTTTGATGTCACTGTTTACACAAGTGTACAAATATCTGCTTGAGTTCCTGCTTCCAAGTTTGGGGCACATAGCCAGAAGCGGACAAATTCTCTGTTTAATTTGTAAGGAGGAGCCACCCCGTCTTCGGTGCCAGTTATACCAGTGCACATCCCACCGGCGGTGCACAGGGGTCCCAGTGTCTCCACAGCCTCCTCAACACCAGTTAGTTTCTATCTTAAATGTTTAATTTTTGTATTTTGTGTATTTGAAAGGGAAAGATGATAAAGACAGGGAGAGAAAAAGAGAGAGAGATTTCCCATCTTCTGGTTTACGCCCCAAATACCTGCAAAATCCATTCCTGGTTCAGACCAAAGCCAGAGCCCAGAACTCAGTCTGGGTCTCCCACGTGGGTGGCAGAGACCCAAGTACCTGGGCCATCACTGCCGCCTCCCGGGGTGCGCAGGAGCAGAAGTGGGGATCGGGAGTGCAGCCAGCACTGGGACACAGCACTGATGGGGGATGCCGTGTCCAATGCCTGCCCCGTGGTGCCTTTTCTAAACAGTCGCCCTCCTGGGCGAGGCGTGCTGTCTCACAGTGGTTTTGACTTGCGTTTCCCTGACGACGGATGAGGCTGCATGTCCTTCCATTCCGCGTGCTTCCTAACCACTCGCATGGCTTCTTGGAGAAACCTCAGCCCAAGTCCTCGGGCAACCTCGCAGTTCCTAAAAACTGCTCCCCCGATGCCGCGAAGGTTGTCATTGGGACTGTTTCTCTCTGAAGTTCTTGTGGCCCATCCCACAGGAAGCTCGAGCTGTGTATGTTGGGGGGCCGCCAGGGGAGGGCCAAAAGGAGACCCCTCGCCTGGCTTTTCCGGGATTTCAGCCCCATTGCTTGAGAACTCCTGAAACTCAGCCTGAGCTGAGCTCACCCTTGGATGGGGCCACGTAAGTGCACTGGGTCCCCCCCCCCCCAAAGACGGAGAGGCAGGGGAGGTGGGGGGCTGAGAAGGGAGCTGACCCAGCTCCCAGACTGGGACTGGGCAGTGCCACCCCTGGCCCCCAGTCACGACTTTCCAGGGACGCTGTGTTGTGTGCCGGCCACATGACACCCAGGGTCACATGCACATAGGAAAGACGGCCCTTGTGCCTGTCCCTGGAGGTGAGCGTGCAGGTGCTGATCTGTCTCGGTTCAGAGTTCAGCAGTGGCAGCGGCCACTCTCTTGTTTCTTGCCTTGTTTCCTGTCTCCCCTTCGTCCCTGGTTCAATTCCTGTCCCGCTTGTCCCTGCTCCGGGGGCATCGATTCTACTGTGTTCGTTGTGCAGCCTCGCATCTTCTTCTCTTGGGAGATTTCTTTATTTATTTGAAAGGCAGAGTTATAGAGAGATAGGGAGAGTCAGAGATCATTCATCCTCTCGTCCACTCCCACAATGGCCAGGGCTGGGCTAGGCTGAAGTCTCCCACAGGGGTGCAAGGGTCCAAACACTTGGGCCTTCTGCTGCTGCTTTCCCAGGCCATCACCAGGAAGCTGGATCGGAAGAGAGGCAGCTGGGACTTGAACCCAGACTTGAACCCATATGGGACGCTGGCACTTCAGGCAGATGCTTAATTTACTGTGCCACGGTGCCAGTCCTTATTTATTTTTAATACTGTTACATGAAGACTTATTTTATATACTCTATTTAGCAAACATTTTGTTAATGTTTTTTCTTTTTCTACCTTCAAGGTTAAATAGACCGATTTTCTTCTGTTGCCGTAAGTGGTTTTGTTTTGTTTTGTTTTTCATAGCCATGTAAAATACACCTCTGTGGGGCCAGCGCTGTGGCGTAGCGGGTGAAGCCGCTGCCTGCAGTGCTAGCATCCCATATGGGCGCTGGTTCAAGTCCCAGCTGCTCCATTTGCAATCCAACTCTCTGCTATAGCCTAGGAAGGCTGCAGAACCTTGGGCCCCAGCACCTGCGTGGGAGACCCGGTAGAAGCTCCTGGCTCCTGGCTTCGGATCCGCCCAGCTCCAGCCGTTGCAGCCATTTGGGAAGTGAATCAGTGGATGGAAAACCTCTCTCTCTCTCTCTGTATCTCTCTGCCTGTCCTTCTCTCTGTGTGTAACTCTGACTTTCAAATAAATAAATAAATCTTTAAAAAAAAAAAAATGCACCTTCCGTGAGGCAAGTGTTCCGCTCAGCGGTTAAGCCGCCAGCGGAGATGTCTACACCCCATGTCAGAGAACCTGGCTTAGGTCCCAGCTCCCCCGCTCCCAATCCCAGCTCCTTGCTAACGCACACCTGAGAGGCAGCAGCGACGGCTCAGGTACTGGGAGCTGCTTCCCACATCTGAGACCTGGATCGAGTTCCCAGCTCCGGCCAGGCCCAGCCCCAGATGTGTGAGCATTTGAGGAATAAACCAGCAGATGGGAGATCTCTGTGTATGTCTTTCTTGATATATATCTAGCACTTTCTTTCAAATAAATGTCTTTAAAAAAAAAAAAAAAGAAAGAAAAAGAAGGCCGGCGCCGTAGCTTAACAGGCTAATCCTCCACCTTGCGGCACCGGCACACCGGGTTCTAGTCCCGGTTGGGGCACCGGATTCTATCCCGGTTGCCCCTCTTCCAGGCCAGCTCTCTGCTATGGCCCGGGAAGGCAGTGGAGGATGGCCCAAGTCCTTGGGCCCTGCACCCGCATGGGAGACCAGAAGAAGCACCTGGCTCCTGGCTTCGGATCAGCACGATGCTCTGGCCGCAGCGGCCATTGGAGGGTGAACCAACGGCAAAAAGGAAGACCTTTCTCTCTGTCTCTCTCTCTCACTATCCACTCTGCCTGTCAAAAAAATAAAGAAAGAAAAGAAAAAGGGGAAGAAAGAAAGAAAGAAAGAAAGACAAAAAGAAAAGAAACCTGCCCTGGAGGAGAGAAAAGTTGACTTCAGGAGCAAGATAAGCTACAAGACAAAAGAGGAGGAGCCAGCACTGTGGCGTAGTGGGCTAAACCTCTGCCTACGGTGCCAGCATCTCATATGGGTGCTGGTTCGAGTCCCAGCTGCTCCACTTCCAATTCAGCTCCCTGCTAATGGCCTGGGAAAGCAGTAGAAGATGGCCCAAGTCCTTGGCCCCTGCACCCTCCTGGGAGACCTGGAAGTTCCTGGTTCTTGGCTTTGGATTGGCCCAGCTCTGACTGTTGCAGCCATTTGGAGAATGAACCAGCAAATGAAAGACCTCTCTCGCTCTCGCTCTCTCGCTCTCTCTCTCTCCCTCTCTCTCTGTAATTCTTCCTCTCAGATAAATAAATAAATATTTTTTTAAAAAAATAAAAGGAAATGCAGAATAAATAAGTGGAAAAAAATATATGTATAAATAACAATAATGATTGTATATTTTTAGATTGCTCTGCTCAGATGCTGCATGAGTTGGCCAGGTAACCTAAGCCGGTCCCGTTCCCAGCTCCGAGCAGCTGTTGTCAGTCTGTAGAGTTCTCATGGGACCCGCAGGTGGAATCAGTCCCTCGGGGAGGTCTTTCCTGTGCGTGTGACTCTGTTAGACACTGCTGCTTCTCTCCTGGCTCTGTCTTCACCGCTGCCGTTCTGAATTTGTTAAGGTAGTCAATTTTGTCCTTTCCTTTCAAGGCTGCTGGGTTCTACGCCACACTTCAAAGTGCCTTTCCACTTCCAAATTATTTTTATTGTTTTTTAAACATTTATTTATTTATTTATTTGAAAGGCAGAGTTACAGAGTGGCAGAAGCAGACAGAGAGAGAGAGAGAGAGAGAGAGAGAGAGAGAGAGAGAGAATCTTCCTTCCATCCGCTGGTTCACTCCCCAAATGGCCACTGGGCTGATCCAAAGCCAGGAGCCGGGAGATTCTTCCAGAGCTGAATCAGAAGTGGAGCAGCCCGGACTTGAACCAGCACCCCACATGGGATGCTGTACCATGCTTTTCACAGCACTGGCCCCCCAAAATTATTTTTTTTTGACAGGCAGAGTTAGACAGTGAGAGAGAGAGACAGAGAGAAAGGTCTTCCTTCCGTTGGTTCACTCCCCAAGTGGCCTCTACGGCCGGCACGTTGCGGCCAGTGCAATGTGCCGATCCGAAGCCAGGAGCCAGGTGCCCCTTCCTGGTCTCCCATGCGGGTGCAGGACCCAAGCACTTGGGCCATCCTCCACTGCCTTCCCGGGCCACAGCAGAGAGCTGGACTTGAAGAGGAGCAACTGGGACAGAATCTGGCGCCCCGACCGGGACTAGAACCCGGTGTGCCAGCACCTCAGGCGGAGGATTAGCCTAGTGAGCCGCAGTGCTGGCCCCCTCCCCCAAATTATTTTTAAAGTCATCCATTGCTTTGCCAGCATTTTCCGGTTTCTTATCCACATGCACACACTTGGGCCACTGGGAATCATTTTGCAGTAAGTATGAGGTGCTGACACAACTCTGCTTTTTTTGAATGAACATCACCTCACCAGAAGAGTTTTCTTGAACAGTTCCTCCGCTGACTTGGGATTTTGACTTTATCAACTACGAAGTTCCCATGTTTTGGAAGCTGTTTCCCTACTCTCTGTTCAGTTCTACCAGGTTGCCTATTCCTGCACCAGCACCATACCCACTTAGTGATCATAGCCCAGGCTGGTGTTGTGGCCCGGGGTTAAGCTGCCACCTGCAATGTCAATGGGCATCCCATATGGGCACTGGTTCAAGTCCCAGCTGCTCCACTTCCAATGGGAAAGCAGGAAGATGGCCCAAGTGCTTGGGGCCCTGCACCTATGTGGGAGCAAATGGATTTTCTTTCTTTCATTGGAAAGATGTATTTATTTATTTGAAAGGCAGAGTTATAGAGAGGCAGAGAGAGAGGGAGAGAGAGGTCTTCCATCTGCTGGTTCACTCCTCAAATGGATGCAACAGTGGAAGCTGTGTCGATCCATAGCCAGGAGCCAGGAGCTTCTTCCAGGTCTCCCTTGTGGGTGCAGGGACCCAAGGACTTGGGCCATCCTCTACTGCTTTCCCAGGCCATAGCAGAGAGCTGGATTGGAAATGGAGCAGCCAGGACTCGAACCGGTGCCCATATGGAATGCCGGCACTGCAGGTGACGGCTTTACCCGCTACACCACAGTACTGGCCCTGGAAAATGGACTTTCTAAAATTGTGATATGACTTTCTGTATATTTGGATCAACTTTTGAAGTCCTTAGAAGAATTTTAAAGTTTAATTCATAAATAGATTGTATGTGTCTCATTAAGTTTACCGCTAACAGTTTCATTTTGTTGTTGTTGCTGTTGTTTGCTCTTTTGTTGTCACTGCTGTTATTATAAACAGTTAAACACACTCGCTTCCCACTGGCTTCTCTAACTAGCTGCTATTTGCAATGTGAAGTCCGTAGTTTCTGGATATTAATCTAAGCCACTTACTGAATTATTTGTTGTTTGTAACATTTTTTAATTAGTAAATTATATTTTAAAAATTTTTTGTTTATTTTCAGAGAAACAGAGACAGAGATTCTCCATCCACAGGTTCACTCCCCAAAAGCCCTCAACACTCACAGCTGGACCAGTCTGAAGCTGGGACCCCAGAACTTGACCTGAGCCTCCCCCATGGGTGGCAGGGCTCCAGCTACTAGAGCCATCTCCTGCTGTCTCCCAAGGGCCACATCAGTAGGAAGCTAAATGGGAAACAGAATGAGTGGGGCATTGTGGTGCCATAACTGCTGCATCAACCCCTGGATTTTACTTTGGTTAAGATTTATTTATTTATTTCAAAATCAGAGTTATACAGAGAGAGGGAGACAAAGAGAGAGGTCTTCCATCAACTGGTTCACTCCCCAGATGGCTGCAATGGCCAGGGCTGGGCCAGGCTGAAGCCAGGAGCCAGGAGCTTCTTCCAGGTCTCCCATGTAGGTTCAGGGGCCCAAGCACTTGGACCATCTTCCGCTGCTATTCCAGGCCATTAGCAGGGAGCTGGATCAGAAGTGAGGGAGCCAGAACATGGACCGGCGCCCATGTGGGATGCCAGCGCTGCAGGCAGTGGCTTTAGCTGCTATGCCGCAAAACCAGCCCCTAGATTTTACTTTTTTTTTTAGATTTATTTATTTATTTGAAAGTCAGAGTTACACAGAGAGAGAAGGAGAGGCAGAGAGAGAGAGGTCTTCCATCCGCTGGTTTACTCCCCAGATGGCCGCACCGATCCGAAGCCAGGAGCCTGGAGCTTCCTCTGGGTCTCCCACATGGGTGTAGGGGCCCAAGGACTTGGGCCATCTTCTACTGCTTTCCTAGGCCATAGCAGAGAGCTGGGTGGGAAGTAGAGCAGCCAGGACTTGAACCGGCGCCCATATGGGATGCTGGCGCTGCAGGCAGCAGCTTTACCCGCTACACCATAGCACCGACCCCCAGATTTTACTTTTTAGTTTTAGGTTCCCAGCAAAACTGAGTGGACTTCCTACATGCTCCCGGCTCCCTGCTCACCTACCCTCCCGCACCAACGAGGTACATTGTGACTGCAGAGGAGCTGGCACTGACACATGGTTAACCTCTGCCCCCGTCCACAGGGGGAGCCGCTCCTGGCACCGCTCCTCTCGGTTTGGGTGCGTGGACAACGACACGCATCCACCACTGGAGCCTCGCTCAGAGCAGCCTCGTGGCCCCCAACTCCATGCTCCGCTGATTCGTCTCCCTCCTGCCCAGCGCCTGGCACCCGGTGCTCTCTGTGCCCTTTCCCAGGTCACGCGGCTGCAGTCACGCGGTGTGTGGCCTTCGCAGCCTGGCTGCTTCCACTGAGCAATATGCACTTCCAAGTCCACAGCTCACTTCCTGCTAGTGCTCCATAGTACTCCACTGCCCCGCTGTGTCACAGTCCATCCGTTCACCCTCTGAAGGGCTCCCGGGCGGCGCCCAGACTTGGATCAAATTGCTTACACATTCACGCGGAGGTTTGGATGAGGACATCAGTTTTCCGTTCATTTGGATGAACACCAAGGATCTGACTGTGGGATCGTGCAGCCAGAGAACGTCACGTTTTATAAGGAACAGTGGCGCCCTCTGGCAAACTGCCTGTTCCAGCGCGCGTTCCCCCAGCCGGGAGTGAGACCCTCTGCTGGTTCCATCGCTGTCGGCACCCTGTATGGAAGACTTCTGAAAGAAGAGTCAAAGCGTTTGGGTTTTCCAGGGGTAAAAGTATGCCTTCTGGAAATGATGATTTCCCTTCATTTTGTCTTCTGTCTGTCTTATCTCTTTTCAAATCTGGATGGCTAAAACATCCAGAAAAAAAATGTTAAATAATAGCCTTCAAAATGGACAAATCTCCCTTATTCTTGACTTCAAGTTGGGCTGGAAGGAGGCAGTTTCTGTCATATCCCTACTAAGCATGAAACTGGGGATCAGCGCTGTGGCGTAGCGAGTAAAGCTGCCGGTTGCAATGCTGGCATCCCATATAGGTGCCAGTTCAAGTCTCGGCTGCTCGACTTCCGATCCAGCTCTCTGCTATGACCTGGGAAAGCAGTAGAAGATGGCCCAAGGACTTGTGCCACTGCACCCACGTGGGAGACCTAAAGAAGTTCCTGGCTTCTGGCTTCAGATCAGCACAGCTCCAGCCATTGCAGTCATCTGGGGAGTGAACCAGCAGATGGAAGACCTCTCTCTCTCTCTGCCTCTCTTTCTCTTTCTGTAACTCTGACTTTCAAGTAAATAAATAAATCTTAAAAAAAAAAAAAAGCATGAGGCTGGCTTTGGTACAGCGATAAATATTTTTTTATCATATTAAGAGTGTTTACTGGGGCTGGGCCAGCAGTGCCGGCATCCCATATGGGTGCTGGTTCAAGCCCCAGCTGCTCCTCTTGCCACCCAGCTCTCTGCTATGGCCTGGGAAAGCAGTAGAAGATGGCCCAAGTCCTTGGGCCCCTGCACCCATGTAGGAGACCTGGAGGAAGCTCCTGGCTCCTGGCTCTGGATTGGCCCAGCTCTGTCCATTGCAGCCATTTGGAGAGTGAACCAGAGCGTGTGCGCTCTCTCTCTCTCTCTCTCTCTCCCTCAAATAAATAAAATAACTCTTCGTCCTGCACCCACTGGCGTTGGGTCGATTCTACTTCCTGGACAGGGAGAGGCCGGGTGCCCCGAAGGACTCTCAAGAGTACTGTCATTTCCGTGGCCCGACCAGAAGGGGGCGCTCGGGCCCCGCACCCTCTCCCGTTCCGCGGCTTTCATCCCCGCGGTGGCTGAGCTGATCCAGGGAGACGTGGCGAAGCAGCAACAGCTACCGAAGGACTTGAGCAAATCCACGTCAGGGAGGCAGCAGCTTGAGCCCAACTAACGGAAAGTAAGGTCGTGAGGAGGAGCTGGCTCCGCGCCACGGATCCAACCTGCCCTTTAACCTGCTGCTCCGGTGCCGGTTAGGCAGGAGCTGGGGGACTGGGCCACAGCCGGGAAGAGGCTGGACTGCATCACGGCTGACAGCAAGCGATGCGAATCCCAGCTGCGGGACAACGGAGGGAGACCCCTGCTCAGCTGCGGCAGGCGCCCGAGGCAGGGGATCCTGCGAAGGCCTGACCTCGTGGCAGGGGTGAGGGTGGGACGGGGCCACACTAGCTAGTAAAATGTAAAAACACCTGGAAAAAAATAAGTAAAAATAACTAAAATCCTTAACAAAAAAGTGCTTACCAAGAATAAGCTGTTAGAGTTTTCAGTATCTATGGAGATGCTCATAACATCTCTCTCCTTTGATGCAGGAACAAGCTAAGTTACACAGACTTCCTAATAGTAAACCAGTCTGCAGTCTGATAGTTCTTTTTTTTTTTTCCCTAAGATTTATTTATTTACTTGAAAGGCAGTCACAAAGAGAGAAGGCCAGAGTTCTTCCATCTGCTGGTTCACTGTTCAAATGGCTGCACTGACCCGGGCTGGGCCAAGCTGAAGCCAGGAGCCTGGACTCCATCTTGGTCTCCCAAGTGGGTGCAGGGGCCCAAGCACTTGGTCCATTATCCTTTGCCTTCCCAGGCACATTAGCAGGGAGCTGGATGGGAAGTGGAGCAGCCGGGATTCAAACCAGCATCCAAATGGGATGCTGGCACTGTTGATGGTGACTTAACCCACTGTGCCACTGCACCGAACCCCATTCTTATATTTCTGAATGGTAACCTTTTTAAAAACCCTCCTGGAATTCTTGGAAGGGAAAAAACTTTGTTATCTGAGCCTTGTGAAATAAGTGCATAGATATGAACATTGGCTCAGCCAGCGTTCCTGTCTCTTCCACGCCGGCAGGTTCATCTTTCTGGTCTTGTGTGGGAGAGGCCCGGGGGAACGCCCGCAGGTCCTCCCTCGTGACAAACACGCGCAGCTTAGGTCAGGCAGGGGATCCGAGCCGGGGGTGCTGTGGGCACCCTCAGCTGAGCCCCTCCCGTTCCCGGGGTCACCACTCCACTCTGTTAATGATCTGCGATCTTCCCGAAGGTTTCCCAACTTGTTTTACAATGGAAGGGCCCAAAGCCAGCCCCGCTGCTGGGGGACACGAGGCAAGGAACACAAGTTCAGGTCACCTGGCCATGGTGTGTCCTTTGGTTTCTCGGGAAATGTTCCTGGGCACAGCGAGGTGAGCTCTGCACACGTGACAAGGTTAAACTGCCGGCCCCGCCAGCGCGGCTCTGACTTCCGCCGCTGCTGTCCCGGCGCTGCCTTTCCGCTTCGGGTGGGCCCTTGACCCCAGACTCTGGGGCAAGTCCTGACGGGCTCCGGGGAGCCCTGGGCTCCTGGACGGCCCTGCAGCTCGGGCAGCACGCGGAGTCCTAAGGGGTGTGCGGAGCCCCAGCCGGCGCCTCCACGGAATGGGGCGGTGTTTAGCTGAGATAAAGGAAACAGCCAGGGCAGGGGCACCGCAAACTGGCTAGAACCTACGAAACTGCCCCTAAGTTGCTGTTTTTGAACTAGGAAAAAAGGCGCTGTACGATGGTCAGCCGATCCCAAAAGCTGCCCTTGAGACCAAAACAGTCACAAAACCCAGTCTGTGGCTCCACCCAGCGGTCAGAGCAGGAAAACAGTTTTTATTTGATCAGTAATGGGAACAGTAAGAGAAGAGCTTCCAAGACCCCACCGGCACAAGTGGCTATTTAGTGCTATTGTGTTTACAATAATAATTATCTATAGGAGCATACTTCAATTATGAAAAACAGAATTAAAAGATAAGTTTATTTTGATGAAAAATTTGGAAACCTATACATAGTTTTTTTTGTTTTTTTGTTTTGTT
This sequence comes from Lepus europaeus, assembly GCF_033115175.1. NCBI lineage: Eukaryota > Metazoa > Chordata > Mammalia > Lagomorpha > Leporidae > Lepus > Lepus europaeus. The sequence goes on along the minus strand of NC_084828.1, from coordinate 83,488,568 downwards.
TTGTTTTGTTTTTTAATTTATTTGTTTGAAAAGCACTTTACAGGGAGGGAGGCAGAGAGACAGGAAGAGATAATTTCTCAGGCCAGTGCTGTGGCCTAGAAGGTTAAGCATCTGCCTGTGGAGTCGGCATCCCATATGGGTGTCAGTTCGAGTCCTGGCTGCTCCACTTCCTATCCAGCTCCTTGATGATGACTTGGGAAAGCAGAAGTTGGCCCAAGTGATTAGTCCCCTGCACCCTCATGAGAGGCCTGGAGGAAGCTCCTGGCTCCTGGCTCCAGATAGGCCCAGCTCTGGCCATTGCAGCCACTTGGGGAGTGAACCAGCAGGCGGAAGACCTCTCTCTAACTCTGCCTCTCACGTAAATAAATCTTTAAAAAAAGAAAGAGAGAGAAACATCCATCTGCTGGTTTATTCCCAAAATGGCTGGGGCTGGGAGAAGACAGGAGCCTGGAACTCCATCAGAGTCTCCCACGTGGGTGCAGGGCCCAAGTACTTGGGCTATCCTCTGCTGCCTTCCCAGGCACATTGGCAGGGAGCTGGATCAGAAGTGGAGCAGCCAGGTCTTGAAACAGGGCTTGGGTATGGGATGCTTGTGTCCCAGGCAGCGCTACAACACTGGCTCCCATGAATAGTTTTCTCCTAAAATATATTTTCCATGAACTTTTGAAGGACTTTTCTACAAACAGGTTTTCTGTGGTGAGTAGCTATTACTTTAATCATCCCCATTTTAGTGGCGAGAAAAATGAGGCTCAGAGGACTGAAATGAGTGGGACAAAACCCCCAGGTGAGAGGAGGCAGGCTCAGGCTGAGCTCAGGGTGTGGTAGGGAGTCGTGCCCCCAGCTGTAGATCCAGCCTCTGGAGTCCCGTTGAAGCCCATCCTGCAGTCCCAGCCCGTTGCAGTATAGGGAGAGCATGGATGGGGGCCGAGGGTTCGGTGCAGTGGTCAAAGTGCTGCTTAGGGCCTTGGCATCTCACAGCAGTGCCTGGGTTCAGCTCCACTTCTGATTCCGGCTTCCTGCCGAGGCCCAGCCTGGGAGGCAGCAGATGATGGCCCAAGTGCTTGGATCCCTGCCACTCTCGTGGGAGAGCAGCAGATGGAAGACCTTTGTCTGGCTCTCTGCCGTTCAAATAAATAAATTAATTTGTAAATGTAAATTAAAATGAGAAAGACCAATCAGACCCCAGAAAAAGCACTGCCTAGTCAATCAGGAAGGGGAAGACACCCCGCCCCATTGGGGGCATCGGCCAGCGGGGCCAGAGCAGGGGAAGGGTTACACGGGGGTCGGATCCTGCCCTGCAGGTGAGCCCACATCTCCCAGCCTGGGACCCCCTCGTGAGAACAACAGCTCATGCATGCCACGCACACAGCCTCACTCATTCCCTGGGCTCCTGGGCTCCTGGGCTCCAGGTAGGAGCTGCGTCTGTTCACTGACTCCAGCCAGACTGCTTGTGTCGACACTCTGATCTCCAAACCCAGGCGTTCAGCTTCCTCTGCAAATGTCCTGGGATAGCTCCCACTGGAACTTGGACTCCTCCCCCAGCACTGGCGCCGCCTCCACGTTCCCCCTGCAGGTACTCGGTTGCTGTGTCCAAGGCCTGCCAACAGCCTGGAGTGGGGGTTCAGAATCTACTCCTGAAAACATGAGGCCTGGGCCTCCCCTTCACCACCAAGTCAGAGTCTGGCCGGGGAGCCAGCATGGCCAGTCCAAACGCGTACACAGCTTCCTTCTCTCGCTCTCACTCCGGACACTGAGTCCTGTGGCTTCTCCCTGCTGAGTTTCACGGCTTTTGTTTTGAGTGGGTCATTCTAAAACATGATAGCCAGTCAAAGTGCAGAAAAGGATGGCCAGGGGCCAGCGCTGTGGCACAGCCAGTGAAGCCACCGCCTGCCACACCAACATGCTGTGCTGACACCAGTTCACGTCCCGGCTGCTCCACTTCTGACCCAGCCCCCTGCTTATGCACCCCAGAAAGCAGTGGAAGATGGCGCAAACCCTTGGGCCTTTCACCTGTATAGGAGACCCGGAAGAAGCTCCTGGCTCCTAGCCTCAGCCTGGCTGAGCCCTGGCCAATGTGGCTATATGGGGAGTGAACCAATAGATGAAAGATATCCCCCCGCCTCCACACACACACCTAGTAGCTCTGACTTTCAAATAAATAAAGAAAAGAAAAAGATAACTAGGGCCCAGTGTTTGATATAGCCAGCATCCCATATAGGGTGCCAGTTCTAGACCCAGCTGCTCCACTTCCAATCCAGCTCCCTGCTAATGCACCTGGGAAAGCAGCAGATGACGGCCCAAGTCCTTGGGCCTTTGCCACCCATTCGGGAGAGAGACCCAGATGGAGCTCCTGGCTCCTGGCTTCCACCTGGCACAGCCCTGGCAGTTGCAGCCATTTGAGGAGTGAATGTCTATCCTCCTCTCTCTGACACTGTCTTTAAAATAAATTCATAAAAGAGAGCTGGCATTGTGGTGCAGCCGGTTACACTGCCTCCTGGGACACATGCAGCCTGTAGCAGAGAGCCTGGGTTTGAGACCCTCCTCTGCTTCTTATCCTGCTTCCTCTAATACACACCCTGGGAGACAGCAGATGACGGCCTTAGCCCTTGGGTCCCTACTACCCATGAAGGACATTCAGATTGAATTCTGGGATCCTGGCTTTGTCCTGACCCAGCCCCAGCCATTGCAGTCATCTGGAGAGCAAACCAGTGGATAGAAGGCCTCTCTCTCTCTCTCTCTCTCTCTCTCTCTCTCTCTCTCTCTCTCCCCTTTCCCTCTCCCTGATGCTCTGCCTTTCAAATAAATAAATCTTTTTTTAGAAAAAGGATAATCAGAGGCTAGTTCTCGCTTGTTATCACATTGTTAAGTTTGGCCTCAAGTAGCCCCCCTACATTGTAAGTTTGGCTTAAAGATTTCTCTGTACATGGCAGACTGGAGCTGGTGAGCACACGGAAACTGCTCTCGGAACAAAGCAGCTGAGGCTCAGCCAGTCACCAGCAGCCAACGCTTCAAACCGCAGCCAGGGAAGACAGCGGTGGGCAGCTGGTGGCCTTTCATTGGTGCCGTGACTTGGATCCAGGCTCCTCTGCTTTAGGATCCTGGATTCCTGCCAACCACAACTCACCCCAGACCTCCTGATTGGCTGCCAAATGCTCTGTGATTCTTACCCATACACCGACCCTCCAAGACCCTGAGCTAAGACAGGGAACAGGGAACTCTCCCTGGCAGCCTTTACCTCGGGTTGTGGTTCCACTCTGCTTCCTCTTGAAGTCCTGGTACCAGGCACCACAACCTCCACGGGCTTTGTGCCTCGGGCCCCAGTGGGCATGGGTGATGACCCCCACTCTCTGCTCCCTCACTCTCCTGGTCGCACTGCTGAGATCCCGGTGATGCCTGCTATCCACCAGCCTGACCCTCAGGTCACTATGGGAGCTTCCTCGTCCCACGTTCCAGCCAACTCTACACTCGGTTGTCTCCTACCTTGCTCCTCTCGGCATTCAGGCGTGGCCCATATATGACTAAGACAACCAATCCAAATGGCCACTTAATGGCAAGTTTGACCCAGACATTATCCGAGATCTCTATCATTTCTGTGAGCATTCAGGAAAGTGGAAGGAGACTCTGTTAGGAAACTGGCGCAGTTTTAGCCAGGTGGCCACACGGCCCTGCTACCTGAGCCAGGCTCCACCCCCATCCTAATGGGATTCCCTGCTCCTGCTTCCCTGCCCACCCTCAGGCAAAGTTTTAAAAGGGCCTGTTCCTGAACACGTGCTCTCTTGGCTCCTCTCTCTTGGCCCTTCTCTCCTGTGCTCTCTAGGTTCTCCTCTCTGCTCTCTCCTCTCTTGGCTCCTCTCACCTCTCTTCTCTCCTCACTAGCTCCTCTCCTCTGGCTCTCTCTCTTATACTTTCTCTTCTCCCTCGCCACCCCTTCACTCCAGTCTGTAGGGTGTTCCCCAATAAACCCTTTCCCTTACTCTGGTGTTCGGTGTGTTTTGCGACGGCTAACATTAATATATAACAGACTCCCATGTCTAAGCCTTCTCCTATCTCCACTCTAAACCTTCTCTCTTTTTTTTTTTTTTTTTTTTTTTTTTTTTTTTTTTTTTTGACAGGCAGAGTGGATAGTGAAAGAGAGAGACAGAGAGAAAGGTCTTCCTTTTTGCTGTTGGTTCACCCTCCAATGGCTGCTGCGGCCGGTGCATCTCGCTGATCCGAAGCCAGGAGCCAGGTGCTTCTCCTGGTCTCCCATGGGGTGCAGGGCCCAAGGACTTGGGCCATCCTCCAGTGCCTTCCCGGGCCATAGCAGAGAGCTGGACTGGAAGAGGGGCAACTGGGATAGAATCCAGTGCCCCAACCAGGACTAGAACCTGGTGTGCTGGCACCGCAAGGCAGAGGATTAGCCTGTTGAGCTACGGCGCCGGCCAATAAACCTTCTCTTTACACCTCTGCTTCCTCAGCTCAGGTTCTCTTAACTTCCAAAGTTCCCACTAAATTGCCAAAACCCCTTTCTTCTATTTTCTTTTTATTTTTTTAAAGATTTATTTATTTATTTCAAAGTCAGAGTTACACAGAGAGAGGAGAGGCAGAGAGAGAGAGAGGTCTTCCATCTGCTGGTTCACTCTCCAATCAGCTACAATGGCCAGAGCTACAAACTATACCCATCAGGAGCTTCCTCCAGGTCTCCCATGTAGATGCAGGGGCCCAAGGATTCAGGCCATCTTCTACTGCTTTCCCAGGCCATAGCAGAATTGGATCGGAAGTGGAGCAGCCAGGACTTGAACCAGCACCCCATGGGATGCCGGCTAACACCCTCCTCCCGGAGGTGAGCTTGGGAACAGGCCAGTCTCCATGCCTATAAAACCTAGCAAATTGACTGCCTTATGTAGAGTCCCTCCAGCGTACTAACCTAGACCCAGAATCCCTTGGCCAGTCATGGCCTTCTTATGAGTCATTTCTTTGCCCAGAGATCTCCAGACATCAAGGCAAAGTTAAAATGGCTAGAAAGGTGCCCAGGAGCCTCTCAGCAGAAATCCTAGAGGTGGTCTTGAAGGTGTACAATGGGAGGGATGAGGGAACCCAAAGGCAAACTTTCCAATACTGGCCAAAGCCTTTCACCCGCTGCCTCCAGCAGCCCTGCTGACGGCAGGAGGCCTCCAGGTCTGTGGCCAAACTATGCCCCAATCCTTGAGACCTGTTGGGTCCAGTAAAACCTGCTGCCCCCAGTAGCCCACTGCTGCAGGAGGCCTCTGGCAGCCCACAGGGTCCCTGGTGTCCGTGCTTTAAATGTGGCCAAGGGGACCCCTGGGCCAGAATGTGTCTCAATCCTAGGGACCCACTGGGTCCTTGTCCTAAATCTCATCAAAAGGGCCACTGGGTAGTGGACTGTCCTCTTGTCCATTGGGTCAGTAGGTTAGGTAGGAAGTCAGAAATGAGCTTATGTGTGCTTGACAAAGGCCTAAGGCATTGACATCCAGGTCCAGCATCTGCATCTCAAATTCATCCCAAAAACCTTCCAGGTGCAGCCCAGTATCTGCACTTCAAACATCCTGCCCCTTCTACCCGATAACCATCCTTCCTCCATCCTTCCTCTAACTGGGGTGATGCCAGAGGAGAAGAGGCAGGAAGGCAGGACCCAGACCCTTAAAAACCCCTGGCCTCAACTGGACTGCACGCTCAGCCCTCTGCCTCTCTGCTGAGCTGCCGGCCTGGCCTGCCCAGGGTATTCTCTCTACTCAACCAGGTAACCCCGCTCTCCCCCAGCCTGAGCGACTGGGCACTCTCTCTCAGGTCTGTCTGGAGAGGTGCCCATCCGTTCTTAGGGATGTCCCTGCCCTAATAAACCTTGCTATTTTGCTTTCCAGTTACTCTCTGTCTCACGCCTGAATTCTTTCTTGCGCGAAGACAAGAACTCTTGCTTTCTCCGGTGATAATGAAGGACTTGTACTTGTGAAAATTTACCAGAACCTAACCTGCTGAAAAACAAGGAAGTTTCAAGAAAGGTCAGTTAGAAAGTTTCAAGAAAGGTCAGTTTCTGGGAAACTGCAACTTAGCAGATAACAGGGAATACCAGTTTGGAAACCCCCCTTGTGCAATGGTTAAGATAAGTAAAACTGATGTGTACTGAGATAAGTAAAACTGCTGTATACTAAGATAAGTGAAACTGCTGTAAACAAAAACCCCCTTCCCCTTTGTATTCACTTGCTTAAGATAATTTTGTGGTTTTTGCCTTTAAATACTGCCTGTAACCCTCGTCTGGCACCTCACTCTCTCAGGAGGGAGGGATCCGTTTTGCGCAAAATGTAAATAAACCGCCTTTTGTGTCCGGAGTCTGAATTTCTGGGTCCCCAGGGTGCTACCCAGGACCCCGCCAGCTTTGGGTCCTTCAATAAGTAAGCCACCACTCCACCGATGCCCTGAGTTGATCTGTCACCAGAGGAAAGGCCATGGACGCTGTCTTCACGCAAGAAAGAATTCAGGCTGAGACAGAGCGGAATGATAAGGCTTTATTGGGCACAGGGCATCCGTCAGAATGGAAGGGACAGAGAGAGAGCGCCCAGTCTTGAAACCCAGCACAAAGGCTCGGATTGGGGGAAGGCGAGGTTACATGGTTGAATGGAGAGAATACACTTGGGCAGGCCAGGCTGGCGGCTCAGCAGAGAGGCAGAGAGCTGAGCTGCAGTCCATTTGGACTCCCTAGGGTTTTAAGGGGGTCTGTTTACCCACCTCCCCCTCTCCTCCAGGACAAAGGATGGGGAGTCCTAGGGGAAGGGTCTGTCAGGTGAAAATGAAAAAATTCCTCCCCAGATTTGCTGGCCCTGTGAGACCTGAGCCCGGATCAAGGTGTAACTATCTTTAATTAGGCCTCCATCTTGTAACTTGGGCCTGATCAGGCCCTGAACCCTAAGCCAGAAGTTCCTAAAAGTAAATAAATGAACTCCCCTTGCAATAAACTCTCCTAGCAACAGCCAATTAATAGATAACAGAGAAATAGCTAGAATTCCTGGTGTCTTCTCAGGACTGCAGCTCGGACCCTATGCTTCGGCCAATCAATTCAAAGGCATCAACCCCAAAGCCATCCAACCACCTTTAGTAGGGCCGTTCCCGCCACTGGATGCCCTAATCAATTCTAGGAGATGTCCTTTGAATTTCCCGCGGGATGAGGTGATTTGCTACATGGTACCATGATGTATAGAATGTCTCTGAAAACCCTATAAAAACCCTGTTAACTGAAGGGTTGGGGCTCTCAATTCAGACCCGCTGCATCAGCGTTGATTGAGAGACCAGGCCCGGACCTGCAATAAAACTCTCGGGTGCTTTACAGCGGTATCGGCTCCTTGGTGGTCTTTGGGGATGACTGAACTGGGCATAACAGCCCCAGCAGAGCAGAGGGCTTGGGGCTTCCCTTAGGGCGTCTGTACCCATTTGGTCCAGAGGAAAGAATTCTCCTGAGGGGAATTACTTGGGGGAAGAGCTGGGACCACCTGGAAAGTTATCAGGGTCTGGGCAGGACTTTGAAGTGCAAGATGCTGGGTTTCTGGAGCTTCCACAGTAGGTGCTGGCCTTCAGGCCTGTCTCCACACACACATAGGCTAAATCTGACTTCCTGCCTAACAGATCTTCTAGTGTTGGGTAGGAAGTCAGATATGAGCTTATGTGTGTGTGGCAAAGGCCTAAAGAGTTGACATCTAGGTCCAGCATATGCATCTCAGTCATCCCGATAACCTGCCAGGTGGGGGTCCCCGCCCCTTCTGCCTGATAATTTTCCAGGTGCAGCCCAGTATCTGCATTTCAAATATGCATCCTGCCCTGCCCCTTCTACCCGATAGATAACCATCCTTCCTCTAAGGCTCCTCCAAGGCTGGGCGATGCCAGCCAGGCTTCCTCCTGTCTGATAACTTCAGGGGGAAAACTCAGATAGGAATTTTTCATATTTACATCCAAAAAGTCCTTTGTTCCAACAGGAGCAGAGGTGGGGAGGCAAGACCTATCCCCTTAAACCACCAACCTCCCCCCAACCTCAACCGGACTGCGCGCTCAGCCCTCTGCCTCTATGCTGAGGGGCCGGCCTGGCCTGCCCAGGTGTACTCTCTCCGCTCAACCAGGTAACCCCGCTGTCCCCCAGCCTGAGCGACTGGGCACTCTCTCAGGTCTGTCTGGAGAGGTGCCCATCGTTCTTATGGATGTCCCTACCCTAATAAACCTTGCTATTTTGCTTTCCACTTAACTGTCTCACGCCTGAATTCTTTCTTGCACAAAGACAAGAACCCTAGCATTCACCGGTAACACTAGGACTGGCAATCAAGGATCAGAGCCCGGACTCCCACCACCCGACTACGACCATCCCGACTACGACCATCACCCCGTAGGAGCCCAGGGTAACTGTGATGGTAGTGTTACCGGAGAAATTGCAGGGTTCTTGTCTTCACGCAAGAAAGAATTCAGGCATGAGACAGAGAGTAGTGGGAGATAAAATAGCAAGGTTTACAGGCAGGCGGACGGCTCAGCAGAGAGGCAGAGGGCTGAACGCGCAGTCCAGTTGAGGGGGGGTGGTGGTTAAGGAGATGGGTCTTTGTCTTCACACATCTCCTCCTGAAACAAAGGATTTATGGCTGTAAATATTAAGAAGCTCCTATCTGAGTTTTCCCTTGAAGGTATCAAACAGGAGGAAGCCTAGCTGGTGCCATCCTGGGTTCAGAGGAAGGGTGAGCAGGACCCCCTAGAGAATGGGGATCCGGAGCAGGGTGTTTGAAATGCAGCTACTGGGCTGCACCTGGGAGATTGTGGAAGATTTGTCAGGCAGAAGGGGCGAGGACCTCCACCTGGCAGGTTATCAGGTAGAAGGGGGCAGGGCAGGATGCAAAGGCTGGGCTGCCCCTGAAACATTGTCAGGATGACTTTGAGATGGAGATGCATATGCTGGACATAGATGTCTTCTCTTTAGACCTGTCACACACACACAAGCTCATACCTAACTTCCTACCTAACAGTCCCATTACTGAGAATTGCCTAGATATTTTGTTTGTTAGCTCTGGGTTACCAGCCAAAACTCACTCTCTCTCTTCCCAAACCCTCCTCCTCCATTCTGCCACTCTGTCCTCCTGAGTACAAAAAACACTGTAAAGGCTAACCCTCTAGAAGCCCTGCCCCTGGGACATTCCAGGCGGCTGGAACAATACACCGTGCACTTCACCGAAGAGCCTTCTGCCCCCCTCGCCAGGGCCCTGGCAGTGCTCTGCACCTCCCCCAACTAGCAGCTCTGCTCTTCAAGCCTGACTTCAAACACCCCCACCCCCCTCTGCCCGCGCAGACTCAGCTCTAAATTCTTCTCTCACAAGCACCTCTTTGGACCCTAAAGCCTCGAACCTACCAAAATAAAGGTCCCTCTCCAAAGACAGCATTACCCTGAGAGACATCCCTCCCAACCCTTGAGAGATAATGATCAAGACTACAGGCCTTTCAAGCCAGCAGGCTCACCGGGTAATTACTGTTTCCAGAACATCTCCTTTTCCCTAATTGCCCCTTATTCTGTCACCTATCAGATTCTCCTTAGGCATCTCTGGAGGGGTGCCCATCAACTCTGAAGATCGCCCTCTCCCGTTAAACTGAACATAATGATGAGCAATAGCTTGCCAAACTTGTTTTGCAGGTTGATGTGACAGGTTTCTGATAGCAATGGGTATCTCTGGTTTAATGTCACTGATTCACAGCTAAAAGGAGTAGAATTCCATATTAATGCAATTTTGACCTTAATTCAGGTGGACGTATGATATAATACCAACATCTCCAGTCATCTAGGTGTAATTGTTAAATGTAAATTGGGTTAAGGCAAATGATAAATGTGTCTTATATTCTACAGAAAAACTATTTGGATTTGTTAACAAATATGTTTTCATGGGGCTGTTGCTGTGGTGCAGTGGGTTAATGCCCTGACCTGAAGCGCTGGCATCCCATATGGGCGCCAGTTCAAGTCCCAGCTGCCCCACTTCCAATCCAGCTCGCTGCTATGGCCTGGGAAAGCAGCAGAAGATGGCCCAAATGCTTGGGCCCCTGCACCCACATAGGAGACCCGGAAGAAGCTCCTGGCTCCTGGCTTCAGATCGGCACAGATCCAGCCATTGCGGCCAATTGGGGACTGAACCATCAGATGGAAGACCTCTCTCTCTCTCTCTCTCTGCCTCTCCTCTCTCTGTGTAAATCTGACTCACAAATAAATAAATAAATCTTTAAAAACAAATAAGTTTTCATAAACTATGAAAAATAGTTCAACACTGCTTGAAAGTAACTAAGGCTAAAATTGTTATGGGAAAATGGGAGTGGAGAAATTATTGTTACCTTGGTTCTTTGTCTCACATGGAAGAAGAGATTTAATAGTATTTATTAGAATCAAAGACCTCCAGACAGAGTGGTACAGAGAGGGGCTTCCAAGAGAGGAAAGAACCCAAAAGGCCTCGTAGCATTCGGGTTTTTAAGCACAATTTCAAAGGGAAAAAAAAACTTGACAATCAGATAGGTGTTCAGTTACCAGGTCGAGAACAAAACCACCAAAAGGCCTGGTTTATAACTCTCCATGCTGTCTGGCCTGCTAATGGGCATAGGTGACTTGTTTTCACAATAAGCTGTGAGCTCAGGAAGAGCTGATCTCATGGTAAATTTGGAGATTCTGAAGGAAGGAAGGAAGGAAGGAAGGAAGGAAGGTGGCCTGTTTTTTGTTCTTGGGGAAGGAAGCAAATATTTTACACCCCAAATTCCACTGGGATCCCCTGAATACCTGTTAATCCATCTGACTCTTCACAAAATCAGATGTGTTCTTATTTTTAAAAATGTTGTCTTAATTTGGAGATTTTTAAAATGCTATTTCAAAATGTAAATCAAGGAAATCAGATGGAAAAGGTCACAAGTATAGAAATGTGCTGTTGGTAAGAAAGTCACAGGAGGTTATAAAAGAAAGAAATTTTTGGGTACAAAGTCTATTAATCTATTTTTCTCTGACATAAAATTAAAATCTGATCCTCTGCTAAAGCAATGAGGTTTTTGCAGTACATATATGCTCGTAAATATTTTAATGTCATCTTAAAAATCTGTTTAAACCTGCAGCTCTCCTTTCGATAGTTTAATTGGTGACTCTGTCAGTTTTCCAGCCAGCTCCAGTAAGATATTTTCTCTTCCCTAGTTCTGACTCTGTTAAAATTGTTCCAAGTTATGGGATGATTCCATGTGCTAATTAATTTAAGTTTTTAATTGAGATTCTTAAAATGACCAAAGAGACATATTTTTTGTTCTATTAAAGTAATCTATTGTGTTCTCTTAATGTCTCTGTTAAGTTCTGATTGTTTCTTGTTGCTTAATGAGTTTTATAATTGTAAACATGGCTATTTTAAGTCTTTTGTCCTTCACAGTTTTGTATATCAGATTTACTGCTCACGGAAGTTAAAACTTTGTTGGATCTGTGTTTAAATGTGTCCTCTTAGGTTTCAAAAGACTTTTTTCTCCTGACCTCCATTGTATCCAATACCTTAGGACAGTTTTTGTAAACAGATAGAGCCAATAATAAATAATAAAGCCAACTACAGTTTCCAACTTAAAAAGTATGGTTAATTCAGATTACTAAGAGCAGAAAGAAATTCTAATTGATTGATGGTAACTAAGAAACAGATTTTAAGAAGCTATTATTGGGGCCAGCACTGTGGCACGGCGGGTTAAAGCCCTGGTCTGAAGTGCCAGCATCCTATATGGTTGCTGGTTCTAGTCCCGGTTGCTCCTCTTCCGATCCAGCTCTCTGCTGTGGCCCGGGAAAGCAGTAGAGGATGGCCCAAATGCTTGGGCCTCTTCACCCATGAGAGAGACCGTGAAGAAGCTCCTGGCTTCAGATCGGCACAGCTCCGGCCATTGCGGCCATCTGGGGAGTGCAAGCGGATGGAAGACCTCTCTCTCTGTCTCTCTCTCTCTCTCTGTTACTCTGTCTTATAAATAAAATAAATCTTTTAAAAAAAAAAAGCTATTACTGACAGTGCTTTATTCTAGCTTGTGTAAGTCTGGACCTCACACCTGACAAGGCCTTAAAGCCCACCTGATTATTATCAAGCCCCATCTGTCAGTTTCTATTTGCCTCTCAATGGGAAAACTTGCTCATGGTTTAGACAGCACCTTTCTTAGTGTTACCAATTTACTTATTAATAATTTAAAATTAATAAGCTGTGTGGGTTCTTGCCACGAATTCAGAGAAGAATTCTGAATACTGGCACAAACAGACCAGGCAGCATGATAAGTGTTTAAGCTTTTTACTCAGTGAGAGAAATGCATAGGGGAACCAGGCCCTATCTGAGAAAGAAAGGGGAATCTGCGTTCATACCCAGCACCAGGAGCACCCGGAGCCAGCCGCGAGGAGGAGCCTGCAGGCTGGGAAGCATGGAGCAGCTGGCCGAAGGCCACGCGCCCTGCAGACGTGGGGCTGCCAGGGACCAACGGCAGGGAGGAAAAAGAAAGGCCAAGAGGAAAAAGGGCAACAAGAGCTGGGCCCACCCTGCTACAGGCCTTTAATCCACTTCCAAAGGGGAGCAGTTAATTAGTGTGATTGGCAGGTGAGTGCACAGGTGTGGCCAGGTAGGGGCATGAGATCACACAGGGGGCGTGGTGAAGGTGTGGTCTTCAGGCTCACAAATCCAATCCATTTTTATCCTATACGCCTGCCTACACCATTAGATCCTCTAATAATGACTCTGTCCTTTGTTTGAAACCCTGTCTAGCCCACTTAGGGCCGCATTGCTTTCTAACCACACCCTCTACTCTCACATCAATGACTCTACTCCCAGCCCGTGTGTATTGGTGGACCTCTCCCCCAACTTAACATTGTATGCTTATTCAGAATATTTTCTACAGACAAACCCCTCTACCCACAAGAGATGGGTGGCCTTCCTCCCAGTCTTGGTTGGGACCAGCTTTGCAGCCTCACTCTCCTCAGTAGTGATCTCAGGAACAGCTTTGGACCACGTTACCTCGACCAACCGATTCCAAAACAACTCTTACAGTTACAAGAGGAAGTTACTAGGTTCATTAAGACCTCAGCCGAAGCTGGCGCTGTGGCTCACTAGGCTAATCCTCCACCTGAGGTGCCGGCACACCGGGTTCTAGTCCCGGTCAGGGTGCCGGATTCTGTCCCGGTTGCCCCTCTTCCAGGCCAGCTCTCTGCTATGGCCAGGGAGTGCAGTGGAGGATGGCCCAAGTCCTTGGGCCCTGCACCCGCTGCAGCCGGCGCATCTCGCTGATCTGAAGCCAGGAGCCAGGTGCTTCTGGTCTCCTATGCGGGTGCAGGGCCCAAGGACTTGGGCCATCCTCCACTGCCATCCCAGGCCACAGCAGAGAGCTGGCCTGGAAGAGGGGCAACTGGGATAGAATCTGGCGCTCCAACCAGTACTAGAACCTGGTGTGCCGGTGCTGCAAGGTGGAGGATTAGCCTGTTAAGCCATGGCGCCGGCCTAAGACCCATCTCCTTAACACCCCCACACACACACACACACCACCACCACCCCACCCCCCACCCTGGCCTCACCTGGACTGCTCGCTCAGCCCTCTGCCTCTGCCGAGCCGCCCGCCTGGTCTGGCCAGGTGTACTCTCTCCACTCAACCATGTAACCTCACTCCTCCCCCCACCCGCCCAGTCCCAGCGACTGGGCACTCTCTCAGTCTCAGGCTCCGTCTGGAGAGGTGCCCATCCGTCCTTACGGATGTCCCTTCCCTAATAAACCTTGCTTTTTTTTTTTTTTTGGACAGGCAGAGTGGACAGTGAGAGAAAGAGACAGACAGAAAGGTCTTCCTTTTGCCGTTGGTTCACCCTCCAATGGCCGCCGCGGTAGGCGCGCTGCGGCCGGCACACCGCGCTGATCTGATGGCAGGAGCCAGGTGCTTCTCCTGGTCTCCCATGGGGTGCAGGGCCCAAGGACTTAGGCCATCCTCCACTGCACGCCCTGGCCACAGCAGAGAGCTGGCCTGGAAGAGGGGCAACCGGGACAGGATCGGTGCCCCAACCAGGACTAGAACCCGGTGTGCTGGCGCCGCAAGGCGGAGGATTAGCCTAGTGAGCCGCGGCGCCGGCCTTAAACCTTGCTATTTTACCTCCCACTACTCTCTGTCTCACGCCTGAATTCTTTCTTGCACGAAGACAAGAACCCTGCAATTTCTCTGGTAACACTACCTATACTCCCACCCCTCTTCCTCCTCCCTCTCCCTTTGCCAATCCAATTCTCCATTAAGATTCACTTTCACTTAACTTTGTACACAGAAGGCCAACTCCATACTAAGTAAAGAGTTCAACAGTTTGCACACACGCACACACACACAATGACTGACAACTAGGTTTACAGTAAACTTTCATAATACAACTCATTGAGGACAGAGGTCCTGCATGTGGAGTTAGTGCACAGTGATTCCTGTTGTTAATTTAACAATTAACACTCTTATGAATGATGTCAGTGACCACAGGGTGTCATTTTACACTGCCCTGGCATCTATTCTGAGCTCTGAGCTAACTGTGTGTAACTCCCTCACCTTTGACACGGGCTCCCCTGTGACCCATCGGGCTATCTGTAACTGCCTCTTGGTAACCGCCTTCCCCAGGGAAAATAAAAAATTTTAATATGCAATAAAAATTGCATAAGAAGGCCGGCGCCCTGGCTCAATAGGCTAATCCTCCGCCTTGCAGCGCTGGCACACCGAGTTCTAGTCCCGGTCGGGGCACCGATCCTGTCCCGGTCGCACCCCTTCCAGGCCAGCTCTCTGCTGTGGCCAGGGAGTGCAGTGGAGGATGGCCCAAGTGCTTGGGCCCTGCACCCCATGGGAGACCAGGAGAAGCACCTGGCTCCTGCCATCGGATCAGCGTGGTGCGCCGGCCGCAGTGGCCGTTGGTGGGGGTGAACCAACGGCAAAAGGAAGACCTTTCTCTCTGTCTCTCACTGTCCACTCTGCCTGTCAAAAAAAAAAAAAAAGCATAAGAATGCAATCTACCAGGCCCCAGATGCCCACACACTTACCTAACCAGCCAGATAAGCACAGTGGCCACGCCCAATCCCACATGGCCCCAGGGGATTCCAGCTCTCAAGAAGCCATTTAGAACCTCCCTGGGGACAACTTCCCTTGGGAAAACTGCCTGTGCTAGCTCTCCAGGAACCATTTAGAACTTTCCCTTGGGAAAACTGCTTGTGTAATGGCCTGTAATGACAAAGGCCTCAGCCCCCACCCTCCCATCTCTCTCTGCGCCCCAGCTTTCATGGATCTGTAAGCAATGCAATGCTTCTGTGACTCCCCGTGTTTGGTGGGCAGCCCGCTCTGTCTCTGTCCTCATTCAACACTCAAGCCTGAATGCATTCAGGGCTCTCAGTGCGTAGCTGTCTGCCTTAGAGAAGAACCCACCAGAACTTCCAGCGGCAGCCAGGTGGGTGGGACACGGGTGCTGGGCTGTGGCCAGGAAGAAGAATCAGCCTGTGAAAGGCACGCAGTAAACACCCACTGAGGAACCCTTGGAGCCCATTGGGGTGAAGCTGGAGGGCGTGGCCACTCCGCAGGGAGACTGTGGAGAGACTCAAGACCCTGTCAGGGAGCTCCAAAAGCGTCCTGCTGAGTGGAAACCCCTCCCATAAACTCTGTGGTTCTATTGCTAGGAAGTTATAGGAAAGACAAGTGGTGTGAGGGTTGGGGTGGGGAATACTGATTGCACAGGGCTGGCAGGAGGGTTTGGGAGGTTGGGGGCATGCTAGCCTGGGGTTTCCATTCATCAAAAATCATGGAACTCTAGACAGTTTTTTTTTTTTTAAGATTTTATTTATTTATGTATGTATTTATTTGAAAGGCAGAGTTACAGAGAGGGAGAAAAGGAGAGAGATCTCCATCTGCTGGTTTGACCCCAAATGGCTGCAACAGCCAGGGCTGGGCCAGGTTGAAGCCTGGAGCCAGGAATTCCATCTGGGTTTCCCACATGGATGCAGGGGCCCAAGCACTTGGGCTGTCTAACCACTGCTTTCCCGATGCATCAGCAGGGAGCTGGATCACAAGTAGAACAGCCAGGATTTGACCCAGTGACCGTATGGGATGCCAGCACTGCAGGCTGTGCCACAGTGCCAGCCCTATAGGTTTTAAAGTTTCTGGTATTTGTTGTATGTAAATATTGTGGACTGCAGAATGCAATGGTTGGGACAAGTGTTGTGGTGCAGTGGGTTAAGCAAGCCCCTGCTTAGAGCACTCACTTCCCATCCTGGGGGCCTGCATTGAGTCCTGACTACTCCACACTTAAATCCAGCTTCTTGCTAATGCACTCAGGAGTCAGCAGGTGATAGCTCCAGGGCCTGGGTTCCTATCACTCACCTGGGAGACCAGGATGAAGCTCTTGGCTCCTGGCTTTGGCTTAGCCCAGCCTTGGTTGTTGTGGGCATTTCGGGAGTGAACCAGTGGATAGAAGATTCTCTCTCTCTCTCTCTCTCTCTGACTGCAGAGGACTGCATGCAGCCAGGCCAGGGATATCGGGTACAAAGCCTTTCAGCAAACATCAAACTGCAGCCTGTACCTTAAGGGGGAGCTGGGCATTGTGGTGCAGCGGGTTAAGCCACCGCCTACAGTGCCGCCACTCCATATGGATGCCAGTTCAAGTCTGGGCAGCTCCACTTCCAATCCAGCTCCCTGCTAATGTGCCTGGGAAAGCAGGGGAAGATGACCCAAGTGCTCAGACTCCTGGCTTCAGCCTGGTCCAGCCCTGGTCATTGGGGCCATTTGGGGAGTGAACCAGCAGATGAAAGATCTCTCTCTCTCTCTTCTCTCTCTCTCTCTCTTTCCCTATCTCTCTGTAACTCTGCTTTTCAAATAAATGGATAAATCTTTAAAGAGGAGGAGGAGGAGGAAGAGGAGTGGTGAGCTTTACAACCTTAGAGGAAGAGAGGTTAAGCCCCAATTAGCCAGTCCTCAGCGAGTCCGTTGCCTGTTAACCCTTTCCAGCTCTCTATGAGTTTCGCTATGATTGGTAACCACACAGAAACCTGCACATTTTGAACTGGACTCAACGCTGTACCCACCCTTAATAGACGTACAAAACCATGCCAGTATGACCAGCTGACTGAACTTCAACCATTTGTTTCCAACTAGACTGTGACTGTTTCAGCACAGTGTTTCAGAGAAGCACTTCTTTGGTTGGGTTTTGCATTTTTACAGGAGCTTTGCTGTGCAGCAAGAACCCAGGTGCAGGGGCCCTGCTCATGACCTTCCCAAGAATCACCAAGGGGAAGGGAGGAGCGGGCAGGCCCGTCCCCTCTGCCCGCCCTCCCCACAGTGTCCACGCGTGGGCATGGACCAGAGGGACTGGGTGGCCAAAGATCCCTTTTGTGGAGGGCTGAGGACTGGTGGAGGCTGCCTGATTGGCCAGGGCCAGCAGAGCTGGTGATCTGGACCCGAGTGCCTGAAAGCCTCACTGGGCAGCACCCGATGTCTGGGGCCAGAACGACCTCCTTCCAGGCCGGATGCCAGCGGCCTAGGCTCAGCAACCTGTTTCAGTCTGGGAATGCAGAAAGAGCAGCGGGTCACCGCTGGGCGGTTCCCAGGCCGCCGCAGGGCTGGAAGCACCTGCTCTAGGGCGCCCCTTCCCAAACCTGGCCAGCACAAGGACTGGCAGCGGAGCCCCAGAAATAAGGAAAAACTGATAATGACAAAAGAAGTGTGACCGAGAAGTGTTTGTATTTAATTGTCGCTTGTGCTAAAAAGGCGTGGTTAGCCAAGGAAGAGGCTGCTGGGACGCTGAGTTCGAGCGCGCACAGGGCCAGGGTGAATTCTCCCCCGCCTGCCAAGGCCCAAGGGGCCCAGGACCCCTAGATGCACCCAACCGTGGCCACGCTCACCCCGGGACCGGCGGGCACAGGCGGGGCCGGGACGCACGCGGGTAGCTCCGCCCGCCCGGGCGCCGGTTCCCATTTCTCTCCGCCCCACCCGGCGCACAGCGAGGTCTGCCTAATTCCCCCAGCGCAGCGCAGCGGGAGCCTCTCGCCTCGGGCCCGCAGGACGCCGCGGCGCTGCAGGTGCAGCCCAAGGGCAGCGCGCGGGTGAGTCGGCTCCAGCCGCTGCAAGAGAGCCGGTGGGGGGCGGGAGCGAAGGGGACGGCGGTTGTCTCCATCCCTTTCTCGGCTGGAGCCGGGAGAATCGCAGGTGCCAGAGCTTGGCCGGAGGGCTGGGGGTGGAGGGTGGGCTCGGGCCCTCACATTGTCGAGGGCCGCTCTCCCTGCCCTGAGCCCAGGGGCGCTGTGAGGCTCGCGGTGGCATTTCCGCAGCCTCCGCAGAGCTCCTGGGCCGGAATCCTTTCCTGCCACGGCTGGCGTTCTGAGGTGCTCCTGTAAATCGACCCTCACTTTCCCCGCAATGAAACCAGTAGCATAATGCTCACTCCCAGGCCAAACGACGCAGCCAAGCGCTGAGTGGAGCCTGTCACTGCGGCCGGGGGGAGTGTCCCTTTCTGGCTCTGGCGCTGCCCTCCTGGCCAGGCCTGCCCTCCCCGGGAGAGAGGGTGGCCTCCCAGCGGGGGGCCTTCGCCGGGCGCGCACAGTGCGACAGGGGCCCTGCTGCTTTCCTTAGGGAGGACGTCCCTCGTCTTCCTCTCAAACAGCGCCCTCCACCCCCACCCCTTCACCTAGGAAAGCCAGGAGCCGCTCAGAATCAGTAACACCCGGGATCTTCCTGCTACCAGGCAGAGCTCCCGTTTTGCGCATTGGAACTGCGTGGTGACCAGGGCTAAATCATGTGCCCGGGCAATGAAAATGCTTTGCTGTCTCCCTCTGTCCTTACAAGTGTGTAGTGCTGGGCAGTAACGCCGTCCCCTGGCGGTCACGGGAGGACCAGGCGCCGAGGGGAGGACGAAGCGGCACCCGCGAAACGGGAAGGGAGAGCCGCTCGCACCCTGTGCGCCGGGGCCACCCAGAGCTGTGGACGAGGGAGAAGCGCTGGGTTGTGTGCGGGGGCCTCTTCCTCCCTGCAGTCTTAAGACCCTCTCCAAACGCCCGCGACGGGGCCGTGTCCTCTCCGTAAGCAGCGACCCCCGGGCTCGGTCAGGGAGTTGAAATTCCAAGGTCACATGTCCCAGGACTGGCTGAGCTTGGGGGTGCCCGGCCGTGCGGCGCTGGCGCACTGCACTGCAGCGCCGGCTCGCGGCTGCGCACAGCCCGCGCGCGGGAGAGACTGCGGCGGCCGAGTGGTCCCTGTCTGCGCCCCCGGCGCGGCGCCTCCCGCAGGGCAGCGCTCCTGCCTCCCAGACTGTCTCTCCCAGCCCGCCCTGCACATTCCCCCACATGCACGCATGCGGGTCTCCTGGGCTGTCGCACCCATCCCTGCCTGCGCTGCAGTCCAGCCTCCGCGGTCCCGCGACCGTCTTTTATCCAAAGGCCTTCCGCAGCCCTGCTCTGCCCTCCTGGACAACGTACCCGGGCATTTGGGCCCTCGCGCGACCCTCACCCAGACAGATCCGCGTGTCTTTTGCACGAAAAGGCATCGCGATTGGGTGTAGATGAGTAGCTGTCACGCCCCCTGGAGCTGTCGCGGCTTCCTGGGGGCCCCCTGAGAAGGGCGGCCGTTATACCGGCTCTGGGCGGGAGCTGCCGAGCGGGCAGCGGACCGGTCTTGCGCGATGGAACTCCCACACTTGCTTTGGCCACGACCCTGGCCTCCTTGCTCGCCACCTCCTCCGTGACCCCCGCCACCGCCCCGTTCTTCCTTGCCAGGCCGCACTGGGCCCATCAAAGCTGGACTGGAAGGGTTGAGATGGACCCGAATGGACCCCAGCCCGGGGACCTCAGCTAGGCGGGGCGGAGAAGGCTCGGACATGGCTCACGGCTGGCGGCTGGCGTGGCGCAGAGCTCTGCGCAGCGCCCTCCCGGGCAGGTGCAGGAAAGGCTTCTTGGGGCCGGGCAGCCGAAGCTAAATGAACTGTGAAAGCAATCAGTTATGTTTGCCCTTTAGAAAAGAAAACAAAACTGTCTTCAGAGCAGCTCTGAGGTAGGGGCTCATTTAGCCCTGGGGCTTGGGGAGGTGAAGCGCTGTTGACCACGAGCCTGGACTTGAGACCTGGTTTTCTTGACGGCCCCGCTGGCGCCAGGCAAATGAAACAACGCGAGCAAAGAGGCTACGGGTGAGCGGGGGTGCAAAATAGTGGGGCCGAGGGGTACAGACAATTACGGCTGCCGGAGCCCCGAGCTGCGCTCCAGCTCGCAGAGGCTGGGCGGGAGTGTGCGCGCACGCGTTGCCTCTTAAGCCGGTCAGGAATGCCGACTAGGGCTCCAGTGTGGACCGGGAAGTTGACCAGGGGCCTGGGGCGGTCCGCTAGGAAGCCAGCCCAGCTAGCCGGAGGGGGACGCGGAGAAGGCGGCCCCCCGGCCACTCGGCCCCTCCACGTCTTGCTTCTCGGGCACCCGTTGAAAAGAAGTCCCCTTACAGCACACGCTGGTTAATAAAGGAGGGGGCTGTTTGCAGGCGGGGGCTCCGGCCACCTGAAGTCCCTGCACGCAGCCTCCCCGGGCCTGAGGAGCCCCGGGCGGCCGTGCCTACCCAGTCTCCCGTGCTGACAGCGAAGGATGAAGAATGATTAAAAGCAAAGTTGCTGTCACATACTGGAGGTGTCAGAAGGTAGATGACCCCGGGGTTTTCGGACTGGATACCTCGACGTGGTGTTCTTGCAGGCCACATGCCCATGAGACCGGCCTGCCCCACAGGTCTTACGCCAAGGTCCCAAGTCCAACTTGCCCATGCTCCAGTACAGGGCTGCCATCAGCTCTGGACCCAACTTCAGGGCTGGGCAGAGGGTGCCCCGGCCCCTCACCATGGACAGATGTCTCCAACCACTGTGGGGACCTCCAAGCTGCTCACAATACTCTTGGGCGCATCTGTGCAAAGTGCTTCTTTTTCATTCTCCCCCAAATCGTGATCAGAAAGTCCCACTGACCAAGTAATGAGCATACTTCAAAATGTTTGTGAAAAAATAAGATTGAAAGGCAATTTTATTTTGTTGCAAAAAAGCTAAAATTCATGCATATGAGGAGTCTTCAAATAATTCATGGAAATGCATATTATGGGAAAATTACCCATGGGTTTCAAAATCTTTCACACCAAAATAAACTGTTGATTCTTTTTTCCATGAACTTTTTGAATCCCCTTATGTACAACTTCACTGAAATAATTAGACATGGCTTAAACTAGTTTAGCTTTTCTCATCCTGTCTTCTCACTCAACATAGCTATTTCTAATGCCAATCTTATGCCAGCCTGCATTTATATAATAAACAGAAATGCAAGCCTGTATTTCCCAAGAATATCAAGCTGTTAACAGTGTTTTTCTCATAGGAAGTGAATGCAATTTCTTTTTTCCCCCTTTTGTTTGTTTTTTCCTATAACAATCTTCATTTGTTCCTATAAATAAAAAAGCAATGAAGGTTGCTAAAAAAGACACAAGTGGAGAGTTGCCCGTCAATTATAAACAGTTATAGATTGCTGAGAATACCTACAATGCTGGATAAATTAATAAGCGGGCTACTGAAAAGTAACAGCCAGGCATGAGGGCAGGACTGCGAGAGGCTACAGACACCCAGGCAGATCTGGACTTACTGGGGGAACCTGGGCATCAGTTTCTGTGGCCTCTAGGGACTGTTGGAAGGGGGCGGGGCGAGTGCTCACCCAGAGGGGGCCTGCTAGGAGACTGCCCCTGCTGGGGCTCCGGAGGACCACAGCCTCAGCGTGAGGTGGCCTAAACTCTTCCAGGCCAGACTGCAAGCAGCACTGCCTTTCTTGCATCCTGTGCTGATCTAACTGAGGTGGGGGAGAAGGACCTCGCTCACACAGGCCTTCAGCCTGAGTTCACATAACCAGGCCTCCCCAAAGGAAAAACCAAAAGACCCTGAAGCCAACGATTTTGATTAAAATTACTCATGGGCCAAGTGGTTGGCCTGTTGGGATGCTGGATGGGGCACCCCTACCTCATATCAGAGTGCCTGGGTTTGGCTCCCAGCTCCTGATTCCAGCTTCCTGTTAGTGCAGACCTTGGGTGGCAGCAGGTGACCACTCAAATGGCTGGATTCCTGCTACCCATGTGGGAGAGCTGGGTTGAGTTCTGAGCTCTTGGCTGTTGCAGGCATCTGGGGAGTGGACTGGCTGATGGAGGATTTCTCTTTCTCTCCATCTCTCTGCCTCTCAAAATGAAAAACAAAGGTCTTGGCTTTGTAATGCCCACAGGTGCCAGCAGGGGCAGGTGTAAGTCCTTCCCAGTAGAACTCACAAATTTGCTTTCATTGCTGGTCTTAAAGAATTCCCACAGGTAATGTTACAAAGGAAATGAGCTGCCTCCAAAGGAAATAATTCACCAAATCTACAAGCAAACAGGGCACTATGAGAGAAAGACAGCAGGAGCAAGATGGAAGACCAAACTTTATATGTGTGAATTATCAGACCTAGCTTATAAAATAAGTATGTTTGATGTAATTTAATAAGTAAAAGAGAACTTGAAAATATGACAAGGGACCAGCATTGTGGCACAGCAGGTTAAGCTGCTGCCTGTGATGCCAGCATCCCATGTGGATGCCAGTGTGAGTTCCAGCTGCCCAACTTCTAACCCAGCTCTCTGCTAGTATGCCTGGGAAAACAGTGGAAGATGGTCCAAATGCTTGGGCACCTGCATCCATGTGGGAGACCTGGATGGAGTTCTGGGCTCCTGGCCCAGCTTGGGCCATTGAGGCTATTCGGGGAGTGAACCAGTGGATTAAGATATATCGCTCTATTTCTCCCTTTCAAATTCTTTTCAAAAAATAAAATAGGAAATCAGCAAATAAGAGAGTTATTTGCACCTCTATGTTTATTGCAGCTCAATTTACAATATCTAAGACATGGAATCAACCTATATGCCTGTCAGATGAAGACTGGATAAAGAAATTATGGGATATGTATTTTATGGAATACTACACAGCAGTAAAAAAAAATCTGGAAAACATCATACTCCATGATCTGTGATAACTAATAGAGTACCTAAAAGGAAATCTGTAGATGTGAAATTGACTCTGAGAAGAAATGACTTAAACAGCCCTTGTCTTGACTGTTGAAGAACAGTTTTTTCTTTCTTCTTCACACTATTTGTTGAACTCTTTACTTAACATAGAGTTAATCATATGTGTATAAAGTCAACAGAAAATAGATCTCAGTAAAAAATAAGAGTGGGAATAAGAGAGGAGGAAGTTTGTAAAGTTGTATAGTTCTGGCTGGCACCGCGGCTCACTCGGCTAATCCTTCACCTGCGGTGCTGGCACACCGGGTTCTAGTCCCAGTTGGGACACCAGATTTTGTCCCGGTTGCTCTTCTTCCAGTCCAACTCTCTGCTGTGGCCCGGGAGGCAGTGGAGGATGGCCCAGGTCCTTGGGCCCTGCACCTGCATGGGAGACCAGGAGGAAGCACCTGGCTCCTGGCATCGGATGGGCACAGCGTGCTGGCCGTAGCAGCCATTTGGGGGATGAACCAATGGAAGGAAGACCTTTCTCTCTGTCTCTCTCTCTCTCACTGTCTAACTCTGCCTGTCAAAGAAAAAATAAATAAATAAATAAATAAAAGTTGTATAGTTCTGCATACATTCCTATGGACTTACTTTTAAGGGTACAGTTTAAAAACTTGCCATTGGGGCCCCAATCCCATTAAGCCTGATGGTAAGAATGCCCTATTAAGTGTTAAAGTGATCCGGCCGGCGCCGTGGCTCAACAGGCTAATCCTCCGCCTTGCGGTGCCGGCACACCGGGTTCTAGTCCCGGTCGGGGCACCGATCCTATCCCGGTTGCCCCTCTTCCAGGCCAGCTCTCTGCTGTGGCCAGGGAGTGCAGTGGAGGATGGCCCAAGTGCTTGGGCTCTGCACCCCATGGGAGACCAGGATAAGCACCTGGCTCCTGCCATCGGAACAGCGCGGTGCGCCGGCCGCAGCGTGCTACCGCGGCGGCCATTAGAGGGTGAACCAACGGCAAAAGGAAGACCTTTCTCTCTGTCTCTCCCTCTCTCACTGTCCATTCTGCCTGTCAAAAATTAAAAAAATAAATAAATAAAAAAGAAAAAAAAAGTGTTAAAGTGATCCTATTAAGTGTTAAGGTGATCATATAGATATGATTAAGTGTTGAAGGGATCATATAAATAAGATCAAGTGTCTGGTAATAATAATAGATAGAATTAAAAAGGGGACGGTTGCCCCTCTTCCAGGCCAGCTCTCTGCTGTGGCCAGGGAGTGCAGTGGAGGATGGCCCAAGTGCTTGGGCCCTGCACCCCATGGGAGACCAGGAGAAGCACCTGGCTCCTGGCTTCGGATCAGCAAGGTGCGCCAGCCGCAGCACGCCTACCGCGGCGGCCATTGGAGAGTAAACCAACGGCAAAGGAAGACCTTTTCTCTGTCTCTCTCTCTCACTGTCCACTCTGCCTGTCAAAAAAAAAAAAAGAATTAAAAAGGGGAGAATGTTTCAACATGGGAAGCAGTCCACACAGCAGACTCATAGAATGACAATCGATTTAAATAGCACTCTGACCTAAGAATCAGCCCTTAAGGCATTCTAGTCTGGCTGAAAAGCCCATGAGAGCATTTCAGGCATGAAAAGCCAAGACACTGTGGCAAAAAAAATGTTCTACTAATTAAGGATCTCTGTGACAGAGACGCCAGTGGAAAGAAGTGGCCATCTAAGAAGGATCTACTTTTCTCTGGAGGAGAGAACTCCCACTTTGCTTATGACCTTGTCTAAATACTGCTGGAGATTGTAGATTCAAAAGGCTTCCATAGCCTTGGCTGTTCATGTCAAGAGCCTCAGATGATCACTGATGTCATACATAAGAGTGTTAATTGTTAAATTAACGGCAGGAATCACTGTGTACTTCCCATGCAGGACCTCTGTCCTCAATGAGTTGCATTATGAGAATTAACTATAAAAATTGTTCCCAGTTTTTTTTTGTATGTGTATGTGTGCAAATTGTTGAAATATTTACTTAGTATAGAGTTGGTCTTCTGTGTATAAAGTTAATTGAAAATGAATCTTAATGCAGAATTGGACTGGGAATGGGAGAGGGAGGAGGAGGTGGGGTGGGAGTGAACGTGGGAGGGCAAGTGTGGTGGGAAGAATCACTATATTCCTTAAGTTGTACTTATGAAATTTATACTCATTAAATAAAGGTTTCTTCAGGAAAAAAAGAAAATAGGACAAAAGTGAGAAGATACAAAAAAAACAAACTCCCAGAAATGAAAAATATAGGGGCTGGTGCTGTGGCATAGAGGGTAAAGCCATTACTTGCAGTGCTGGCATTCCCTTATGGGCACCATTTTGAGTCCTGGCTGCTCTACTTTAGATCCAGTTCCCTGCTAATGCATCTGGGAAGGCAGCAGAGGCCGGCCCAAATGTTTGGGCCCCTGCACCCACCTGGGAGATCCGGAAGAAGCTCCTGACTCCTGGCTTCTGATCTGCCCAGCTCTGGCTACTGTGGCCATTTGGGGAGTGAACCAGGGATGGAAGCTCTCTCTCTCTCTCGCTCTCACTCTCGCTCTCACTGCCTCTGTAACTCTACCTTTCAAATAAATAAATAAATCTTTTTTAAAAATATGGCCGGCGCCGCGGTTCACTAGGGTAATCCTCCGCCTGTGGTGCTGGCACTCCGGGTTCTAGTCCTGGTTGGGGTGCCGGTTCTGTCCCGGCTGCCCCTCTTCCAGGCCAGCTCTCTGCTGTGGCCAGGGAGTGCAGTGGAGGATGGCCCAAGTCCTTGGGCCCTGCATCTGCATGGGAGACCAGGAGAAGCACCTGGCTCCTGGCTTCGGATCAGCGAGATGCGCCGGCCGTAGCAGCCATTGGAGGGTGAACCAACAGCAAAAAAGGAAGACCTTTCTGTCTGTCTCTCTTACTATCCACTCTGCCTGTCAAAAAAAAAAAGTCAGATTTTTAAAAATTTTTTTTTAAATTTTTATTATTTGACAGAGTTAGACAGTGAGAGAGAGAGAGAGACAGAGAGAAAGGTCTTCCTTCCGTTGGTTCACTTCCCCAAATGGCCACTACAGTCGGCGCTGTGCCGATCCGATGCCAGGAGCCAGGTGCTTCCTCCTGGTCTCCCATGTGAGTGCAGGGCCCAAGGACTTGGGCCATCCTCCACTGCCTCCTGGGCCACAGCAGAGAGCTGGACTGGAAGAAGAACAACCAGGACTAGAAACCAGCGCCCATATGGGATGCTGGCACTGCACGTGGAGAATTAACCAAGTGAGCCATGGTGCTGGCCCCTAAAGTGAGGCAGAGAGAGTCTTCTAACCACTGGTTCACTCCCCAGTTGGCTGCAAAAGCCAGAGCTGCACCAATCTGAGGCCAGGAGCCAGGAACTTCTTCCAGGTCTCCCACGTGGGTGCAGGGGCCCAAGGACTTGGGTCATCTTCTACTGTTTTCCCTGGCCATAGTGGAGAGCTGGATTGGAAGTGGAGCAGCTGGGATTAAAACCGGCACTCTGGCCGGTGCCGCGGCTCAATAGGCTAATCTTCCGCCTAGCGGCGCCAGCACAATTGGTTCTAGTCCCGGTTGGGGCACCGGATTCTGTCCCGGTTGCCCCTCTTCCAGGCCAGCTCTCTGCTGTGGCCAGGGAGTGCAGTGGAGGGTGGCCCAAGTCCTTGGGCCCTGCACCCCATGGGAGACCAGGAGAAGCACCTGGCTCCTGCCATCGGATCAGCGCGGTGCACCGGCCACAGCACACCGGCCGCGGCGGCCATTGGAGTGTGAACCAACGGCAAAAGGAAGACCTTTCTGTCTGTCTCTTTCTCTCACTGTCCACTCTGCCTGTCAAATAATAATAATAATAATAATAATAATAATAATAAAATAAAACCAGCACTCATGTGGGATGCCGGTACTGCAGGTGGTGGCTTTACCCACTATACCACAGCGCAGGCCCCTCAGCACACATTTCTGTGGTTGATAAAATAATCAATAGAGGAGCCAGTGCTGTGGTGTAGTAGGTTGAGCCTCTGCCTGTGGCACAGGCATCCCACATGGGCACTGGTTCATGTCCTGGCTGCTCCTCTCTAATCCAGCTCTCTGCTATAGCCAGGAAAGCAGTAGAGGATGGCCCAAGTGCTTGGGCCCCTGCACCTGCATGGGAGACCTGGGGAAAGCTCCTCGCTCCTGGCTTTGGATCGGCACAGCTCCGACCGTTACAGCCATTTAGGGAGTGAACCAGTGGATAGAAGATCTCTCTCTCTCTCTCTTTCTCTCTCTCTCTCTCGCTTTGTGACTCTACCTTTCAAATAAATGAAGTCTTTAAAAAAGGGTAGAAAATCAATATGGCTATAAAAGACTATCATGATTAACAATTGCAATCTAATGAACATATATAAAATTCTATACACAATAGATATAGAACATGAATATGAGGATACCTCAAAAATTTCATGAAAAGTGTTATTGCAAGACAATTTTATTTTGGTACCAAAAGTCTGTAATACATGCAGTTATTTTCATAATATACATTGCCTATGTACTTTTTAAGAAAATTTGTGTATTTGAAAATAAGAGTTATAGAAACAGAGAGAGAAAAAGAGAGAGAGAAAACTTCCATCCACTAGTTGACTCCCTAAATGGCTACAACAGCCAGGACTGGGCCAGGCTGAATCCAGGAACCAGGAACTTCATTTGGGTCTCCCATGTAGGTGCAGGAGCCCAAGCCCTTAGGCCATCTTCTGCTGCTTTCCCAGGCATGGAGCTGGATTGGAAGTGGAGTGGCTGAGACTTGAACTGGCACCCAAAAGGGCTGCCAGTGTTGCAGGCAGCAGCTTCACTCACTGTACCACAATACTGGCCCTGTCTGAACTTTTTAAAGACTTTTTCCATGTGTTTTCACGTACTCATGGAATGTTTACCCAAAAAAGACCATTAAGAGGCAGGCGTTGCAGCCCCATCTGACACAGGCCTGCATTCTTGTCACGCTCTGCTGGGCCTCAGCCTGCCTGAGAGGAGGAAATGCTCTGCTGTGCAGGCCCCAGGGCCGGCTGACACACAGCGCTCTGGATTCTGGAGGCCTTGGCGTTTCATGGCCTGGACGCATGAGGGACGAGCAGAGAGAATCGGGAAGGACCCCAGTGAGCTTGTGCCACTGCTTCTAAGCGCCTTTCTCAGGAAGTGTTGAAAGAGGGTGGAGGAACAGCCACCACACACTTTCCCGGGTTGATGGCTGCCACACCCAGCTTATGCCCCACCGCTGTCAGGAGACGTTGACCGGAAGCTGCTCCTCTCCCTGAGCCTCTGGAACCTAACTGAGGGCAGGCTGAAGGGAGAGCCGGGATGGAGACGCTTCAGAGGAGCTGGTCCTGGGACCCTTCAGAGTATTTTCCAGGTGCTGTGTGAACACTCCTGCCATGGGCCTCCTGCCTGCGGCAACCTTGGCCGCTCTCCTCCCAGGAGAAGACAGCTCGGGGAGCCTGCCCTGCCTGCCGCACCATCCTTTGACCTGAGACTGGGGGTCACTCCAGTTGCTCTGTGTTCCACGCTCCTGGGAAACATGTGTACCAAGAACTGGCCCCTGGCTACTTGCAGAGGCTGGCTGGCTGTGTTCTGTTACATTGAGGGATAAATAGAAATGTGGCTTTGACCAAAAAAAAAAAAAAAAAAAAAAGACAGGTTTGTACTTAGCAGTTACACTGCCCACATCCCACAGCAGGTGCTTGGGTTTGGGTCCAAGCTCCAGCTCCTAATTCCAGCTTCCTGCTAATGCAGCCCCTGGAAGGTAGTGATGTGTAGATGCCTTAAGTAGTTGGGTTCCCGCCACCCACGTGGGAGACCTGGACCAAGTTCCTGGCTCCTGGCTTCAACCTGGCCCAGCCCTGGCTTTGGGGGGCATTTAGGGAGTGAACCATCAGATAAAGATCAATCTATCTCTCTACTTTTCAAATAAAATGTTTATTTATTTAAAGATGTATTTATTTGACAGAGTTACAGAGAGAGAGGGGAAAAGACACAGAGAGATCTTCCGTCCACTGGTTCATTCCCCAGACTGGTTCACTACCTAAATGGTCGCAACAGCCAGCACTGGGCCAGGCTGAAGTCAGGAGCCAATAGCTTCATGCAGCACTCTGATATGGGATGCCACTGTCACAAGTGGAGGCATAACCCGCTGCACCACAATGCTGGCCCAATTTCAAATCTTTGATACAGACACATAGTTCATTAATTTTGAAGCTCATCTGTTTTCTATGAGAGGTATTTAAGTCCATACAGTTTTCTTTAAATATGGTATTGATTGAATCCCAAAGTTTTTTTAAAAGATTTATTTTATTTATTTGAAAGACAGAGTTACAGAGAGATAGGGACACAGAGAGAGAGGTCTTCCATCCGCTGGTTCACTTTCCAGATGGCCGCAACAGCAGGAGCTGCACCGATCCGAAGCTAGAGCTAGGAGCTTCTTCCGGGTGCAGGGGCCCAAGGACTTGGGCCATCTTCTACTGCTATCCAAAGCCATAGCAAAGAGCTGGCATCCCAAAGTTTTCACTGTGTAAGAGTTTCAGCATCTTTCAGTTCTAAATATTTTATTCTTAAAGATGTATTTATTCATTTGAAAGGCAGAGTTACAGAGAGAGAGAGTTTTCCAGCAGCTGGTTCACTCAGCAAATGGCTGCAATGGCCAGAGCTGGGCCAACCCAAAGCCAGGAGCCTGGAGCTTCTTCCGGGTCTTCCACATGGGTACAGGGGCCCAAGGACTTGGGCCGTTTTCCACTGCTTTCTCAGGCCATACAGAGAGCTGGATCAGAAGTGGGGCAGCAGGGACTTGAACCAGTGCCCATATTGGGGGTGGGGGGGGGTGCCAGTACTGCAGGGAGTCGGCTTTACCTGCTATGCCACAGTGTTGACTCCTGAAATTTTTTATTTTTAAAGATTTATTTATTTATTTGAAAGGCAGAGTTACAGAGAGAGAGAAAGAGAGATCTTTTATCCACTGGTTCACTCCCCAAATGGCGCTGGTGGCCAGGGCTGGGCTAGGCCAAAGCCAGGAGCCAGAAGCTTTATCCAATTTCTCGCACATGAGTGGCTAGGAATCAGCACCCATAAGAGATGCAGGCATTGCAGGTGTAAGCTTAACCCGTTATGCCACAATGCCAGTTCTGATAGGTATTTTTTTAAAAGCAGCAAAATAATTCCCAAAAACTGGGGCCGGTGTTGTGACGTAGCGGGTAAAGCCACCACCTGCAGTGCTGGCATCCCATATAGACGCCAGTTCAAGTCCCTGCTGTTCAACTGTGTGTGTGTTTTTTTTTTTTTGTTTGTTTGTTTGTTTGTTTTTGACAGGCAGAGTTAGACAGTGAGAGAGAGAGAGACAGAGAGAACAGTCTTCCTTTTTCTGTTGGTTCATCCTGCACCGGCACTCCACCGATCCGAAACAAGGAGCCAGGTGCTTCTTCCTGGTCTCCCATGTGGGTGCAAGGCCCAAGCACTTGGGCCATCCTCCACTGCCTTCCTGGGCCACAGCAGAGAGTTGGACTGGAAGAGGAGCAGCTGAGACAGAATCTGGCGCCCCAACCGGGACTAGAACCCAGAGTGCTGGCGCCACAGGCAGAAGATTAGCCTAGTGAGCCGTGGTGCCGGCCCCTGCTGCTCACCTTCTGATCCAGCTCTCTGCTATGGCCTGGGAAAACAATGGAAGATGGCCCAAATCCTTGGGTCCCTGCACCCACATGGGAGACCAGAGGAATTTCCTGGCTCCTGGCTTCAGATAGGCGTAGCTTCCACCATTGCAGCCATTTTGGGTGTGAACCAGCAGATGGAAGACCTCTCTCTCTCTCTCTCTCTCTCTGCCTCTGCCTCTCTGTAACTCTTTCAAATAAATAAATAAATCTAAAAAAAAATAATTCCCAAAAACTAAAAGGAAGAAAAAAATGAGAAAAGAAATCAACTAAAAAGAATAAAGCCACAGTTGGTATTTTGAAAAGACTAACAAAATCAACAAAATTCTAGTGAGAATGATCAAGGAACAAAGCCACAAAAGCCAGTGTTAGGAATAGAAATGAGTTAGGAATATAAGCCACAAATAGGAAAAACATATTTGCCATGCAATGAAGAATTCCTAAGTATACTAAGAAAAACTCCATTTAAAAATTGGGCAAAAGGAACACCAAAGGGGCCACCGCTACAGTGCTGGCATCCCAAATGGGTGCTGACTCGCCACCTGGCTGTGCAATTCCGATCCAGCTCTCTGCCATGGCCTGGGAAAGCAGTAGAAGATGGCCCAGGTCCTTGGGCCCCTGCCCCCGACGTGGGAGACTCGAAAGAAGCTTCTCTTCTGGCTTTGGAGAGGATCGGCTCCAGCCCTTGCGGCCATTTGGGGAGTGAATCTATGGATGGAAGACCTCTCTCCTCACCACCCCCCTCCCATCTGTCTCTTTCTCTCTCTGCCTCTGCCTCTCTGTAACGCTGTCTTTCAAATAAATAAATAAATCTTTTTTTTAAAAAAAAGGAATTCCAAAGAAGAAACAAATATATTCCCACATTTGAAAAAGTTTCAGCCTCATTAGTAATCAGAGAAATCCATATTAGTGCTCACAAGAGTCACAAAATCAATATGTCAGACAACCCCCAGTACAAATGAGCGTGTGAAGCCATGGGCACTCAGTCCGCAGCAGCTGGCAGGGGCCTCTGGAAACAACTAGGCACCACTCAGTGATGCTAAGTGTGGGTACTCCATGACTCAGCGGTTCTACTTCTAGGTATACACATCTGGGAACTCTTATATAAGATGTTTATACCAGCATTGTTAGGAAGGTGGGGAGGAGGAAGAACTGCGCTAACCTAGCTGAGGAAACCAGTCAGAGGGATAAAAAGGTTTCAGTAATGTTAACCCATATAGCAATGCCATATAGCAATCAAAAGGAACTACAGCTGCAGGTAACAACCTGATGTTAACTTAACAGAATGTTAAAGTAAACAACTTGATGTTAATTTAAGACAATGTTATTTTATTTATTTATTTATTTATTTATTTATTTATTTTGACAGGCAGAGTGGATAGTGAGGGAGAGAGACAGAGAGAAAGGTCTTCCTTTTTGCCATTGGTTCACCCTCCAATGGCCGCTGCAGCTGGCGCATTGCGCTGATCCAAAGCCAGGAGCCAGGTGCTTCTCCTGGTTTCCCATGCGGGTGCAGAGCCCAAGCACTTGGGCCATCCTCCACTGCACTCCCGGGCCATAGCAGAGAGCTGGCCTGGAAGAGGGGCAACCAGGATAGAATCCGGCGCCCTAACCGGGACTAGAACCCGGTGTGCTGGCGCCACAAGGCGGAGGATTAGCCTATTAAGCCATGGCACCGGCCAAGACAATGTTAAATTAAATAAGCAAGCAATCAATGAGTTACATGAAGGCTTACCAACTGATCTAAAGTTCAAACACAGGGGCCCAGCACTGTGGCGTAATAGGTTAATCCTATGCCGGCGGTGCCAGCATCCCATATGGGTGCTAATATAAGTCCTCACTGCTCCACTTCCAATCCAGCTCCCTGCTAATGGCCTGGGAAAGCAGCGGAGGACGACCCAAGTGCTTGGGCCCCTGCACCCACATGAGAGACACAGAAGAAGCTCCCAGCTTCAGCCTGGCCCAGGCACAGCTGTTGTGGCCATTTGGGGAGCAAATCAGCAGACAGATCTCTCTCTCTCTTCTCTCCTTCTGTCTGATTCTGCCTTTCAAATAAATAAATAAAATCTTAAAAACAACAACAAAAAATAAAGTTCAAACACAGTGACACACACTGCATTACTTAGGTAGGGTGTGATGGTCAATTTCCTTTATCAGCTTGGCTAGGCCACGGACCTATTCATTCAAAGGCTGATCTAAGTATTGCTGAGAAGTTGAGAAAAAAAACCCATCCTCAGCTGACCTGAAGGGAGATCATCCTGGATTTGTGTGGACCTGACCTGATCTGTTGAAGGCCCTTGGCGCACCCCACTGCGGCCTGCAGCCTGCCCTTCCTGATGGCTGCCCCACACTTCAGACTTGTCTAGCCAGGCAGCCCCCACAAATGCACAAGCCAGCTCCTCGCAGTACGTGTTAACACGTGTATCTCATCCTGGTTCCTTCTGGCTGAACCCTGACATATATATTTGGGGACTGGAAGTGATTCTAGAGAAACAGAATCTTAAGGATGAGTTTTCCATAGGTTCTAGGGTTTTCTGGAATTGATTGTCTAGTCTGCATAGATTTAACAGCACACACGATGGTTTCCATAGGTGAAGGGAACACTGGTGGCCCACAGAGGCATTAGAGACACCCAGGCTACCACCCTGGATACTCCAGGCAAGGTTCTGGGTGACCCAGTAACCTGATACTTTGGACCACTTCAGTAAAACGAATGAGTGTCTCAAGACCTGGCTGGACGCTCCAGGTGCTGACCGAACAGGGAAAGGATGGGCTCAAGGCTTCACATTCTCAGCTCAGGTCATCAGACGACTGAAAGTGTCTAGGCCTGCCCTGGAAGAGACCCTTACCTCCTGTCGCCAGAGGGCTGAGACAGCTGGAAACTAAACCCAGATTCTGGCCCCGCCGTGACTTAATTAGGGGGAACTCTACATTCCTGGTGGTGCAGCTATCCACCATTAAGAGTCGGGCATTTGGGAGTGCAGTGGAGGATGGCCCAAGTGCTTGAGCCCCTGCACCCGCGTGGGAGACCAGGAGGAAGCACCTGGCTCCTGGCTTCGGATCGGCACAGTGCCGGCCATAGCGACCATTTGGGGAGTGAACCAACAAAAGACCTTTCTGTCTCTCTCTCTAACGCTTTAAAAAAAAAAAAAAAAAAGTGTGGGCACTGACTGTGAAGGAATGGGGTCTTGGCCTTGTTGGCTCCTCTCTCTGACAGCATCCCTGACAGCACTAGTGACTTAAGGGCAGGCTCTGAAGTGGCCCAGGCCGGAAGTCACCATTTCTGGAGGAGTACCAAGCAGGCTGTCACACTTGTTTTCCGGCCTCCCAGAGAGGGGACTGAAGTACCATCCAGCATGCGGTGGGCTCAGGTTCTCACCGACCTCCGAGAAGAGGGAGTTAGAATTTCTATTGCAGGGAGTTAATCAGTTCTCATCAGTTCCCAAGAGGCAGCTTGTAGGGTTGTGGAAGTGGGCTGGAGACAGTGGAGGTGAGTGTAGCTAACTTTTGTAGGGAAATGGGTAGAATCCACTGTGGTTCCCAAGTTTTCATTAGTACAAGAAACCACCTGCCATGCTGGCTGTGGATAGGAGGTGGTGATCAGGATGGGGCTGTGAGACCCAGATCTGGGGGGTACCCTAACATCTTATCAGTCCGAGGTCTCCAGAGAAGCACAAGAAACAGGGGATGTATTTTTTTTTTTTTTAAGATTTATTTATTTGAAAGACAGAGTTACGGGGGGAGGTGTCTTCCATCCTCTGGTTCACTCCCCAAATGGCCACAACAGCCAGAGCCGAGCCAATCTGAAGTCAGGAGCCAGGAGGTTCTTTCGGGTCTCCCACATGGATACAGGTGCCCAAAGACTCGGGCCATTTTCCACTGCTTTCCCAGGCCATAGCAGAGAACTGGATCGCAAGTGGAACAGCTGGGGCTAGAACCAGTGCTCACATGGGATGCCGGTGTCTCAGGCCAGGGCTTTAACTCGCTGAGCCACAGCGCCAGCCCCAAGAATGTATACTTTACCATGGGAACTGGCTCATCCAATCACGGAGGCCAAGAAGTCCCAGAATCTGCCATGTGCAAGCAGGAGACGCAGGAAAGCTGACAGAGTCCAAAGCCTCAGCAGCAGAGGAGCCTGAGTAACTCCCAGTCCTAGCCCAGGGGCCTGAGAACCTGGGCTGGGGAAGGGAGCCGGGGCTGGCCTAAGCCCAGCGTTCCAAGGCCCAAGAGCTACTTCTGAGGTCTGAAGGCAGAGTTGGGTGTCCCAAATCAAGAAGAGAGCCAGTCCACTCTGTCTTTTGTTCTGTTGACTGGATAATGCCCGCCCATGTTCGTGAGGCCGATATTCTACCCACTCCGGTGTGCATCTCTTCCTGAAACACTACCACAGACACCCCAGAAAAGGTGTGTAGCAGCTCTCTATGGCAGCTCTTGGCCAAGTCAAGTTCACACATAAAATCAATGCCACAGACCCTTGGCAAACACAATTAGCCAATAGCCCAGGTTATTCAACAGAGGCCTCAGTTTCCCCACTTATAAAATGGGAATAAGACCCACTGCCCTAGAGTGTGGAAAAGATGAAGTGAGACATGCATGACAACTGTCTGGCATTTGGCATGAACTTAGTTAAGAAGTAACTTTTATCAATTTTCTTGAGTGGCGATCCATTTTGAGTTTGTTCAGACAGTTGGACACCTTGTTCCTGACGCTGTTGTCACAAATGTTATCCTCAGCAGGTGCAGATCTGTGGATCCAGAGCAGCAGCTGCTACAGCTCTTGGCTCAGTGTGTGGTGACAGTCTGCTCTGAAGATGGCAGCCAGGGGGCTCTGGGGCGGCCTCAGCCTGCTCCGAGTGCTATGGTGTCTCCTCCCGCAGACAGGCTACGTGCACCCTGATGAGTTCTTCCAGTCACCTGAGGTCATGGCAGGTAAAACTCCCCACGTGCGGCCGAGCTAAAGTGCAGCAGAGTGAAGAGTGGAGTGGATGTTCTGGGGGAGGGAGAAGCCCATCCGTGCACATGAGCAGTAGCTGCAGCCCTTCTGTGATAATAACTGGGAAGTGAGGACTTCACGTCTCCTCCCTGAGTGGTAACACTGACCTTTGGGATGACCCTAATAAAACGCTAGCCTCTTTCTGGGTTTCCTGTTGGGACCAAGAGTACAGATATTCAAAATGAAAGCTGTGTTGAACTTCTTGGTGGAACAATTTTAGAACTGGGTTTCCCCACCTGTAGAGGGTGTGACCTGGCATGATGAAACTTTTCTTGTGTAGGTTTGAGTGCAAGGTGAGGGAACCTAAACCCAGGATACTAGCTTGTTAGACTAGAGCTGCTAGGTGGTATAGCACATACCATGAGGATGGCTGCCAGCAGCCTTGAGGCTTTTCAAAAGCTGTGGGTATGTGGCTTCCTCCTCATGGTTCTATACGGCCTCTTGAGCTCCAGCTATCAAGCTTAAAAACAAGTCTTTCCAGCAACAGAAGAGATGTATATGCCTTTTCTTTCTAAAGTCATATTTTTAAAAGCCACATATTTTTTGTCCATTTCTACCCTACTGGTAAGAATGTATCATAAAGGAAGCTGAGAAACGTGGTCTTTATACATGGACAAGTGCTCAGAAAAGGCAGGAAGAGGGGAGTGGGATTCGTGTAGAGGAGACAGCTACTTCTGCCACAGGACTCAACAGGTACATTTATCTTTTCAGTTGAAAGTTTCAGCCTCCCTTTGCACTCTTTTTTTTTTTTTTTGACAGGCAGAGTGGATAGTGAGAGAGAGAGAGACAGAGAGGAAGGTCTTCCTTTTTGCCGTTGGTTCACCCTCCAATGGCCGCTGCGGCCGGCGCATCATGCTGATCCGAAGCCAGGAGCCAGGTGCTTCTCCTGGTCTCCCATGCAGGTGCAGGGCCCAAGCACTTGGGCCATCCTCCACTGCCTTTCTGGGCCATAGCAGAGAGCTGGCCTGGAAGAGGGGCAACCGGGACAGAATCCGGCACCCCAACCAGGACTAGAACCTGGTGTGCCGGCGCTGCAAGGTGGAGGATTAGCCTGTTAAGCCACGGCGCTGGCCTGCACTCATTTTTAAAAACCTGAGCTAGTAAGCAACAGCCAGATTGACCCTAGATTTTGTTTCCTTTTCCCCTTCTGACACACACAGATACAACGGGCCAAAACCCTGGAGGGACTAGCAGAAGCCAAGAGCCTGTCAGGCCTTATAGTCAGCTCTAGACAGCCAGAAAGGCTGTCAAACATGGGATGCTGGGCACTACAGGCCTTGGAGTGGAGCACAGAAGAGTCTGTGCCCCAGCCCTTGACTCTCAGAGCTCCAGGACATGGGTGCCCAGGGTCACAGACCAGCCCTAGGTGGCAAAGATCCTTTAACATTACCTAAGTACTGCTTTAATACATTCTTAGGAGAAATTTTAAGAATCTGAAGCAGAACTAAATCGCCTTGAATGTAACCCTGCTTGCTCATTCCCTGACCCCATTCTCACACCACCTCCCCTGGAAAACCACCACTATCATGGAGTTTCTGACTTGGACTTGTAGATCTTTGAGCCCCAAGACAGGGACCACACCCCCTTTCCAGGGTACAGTTCCCCTTGCTCCCTTCACAAGGTGGAGCCTCAGTCATCAGGGGTTCCCGCTATTTGCTTCTGTCGCTGCAGGCCCAGTCATCACAAACCTAGCCCTTTAAAATGGCACTCAGCTGTCAGTTCCCAGTCCCGTACTGTGGAGTCCAGCCAAGGTCAAAATCCAGGAATGGGCTGCACTGAGTTCCTGTCTGGAAATTCTGAGAGAAAACGTTTCCATGCTCATTCTTGCTGTTGGCAACACTGTGGTTCCTATTCCCTTGCTCTCAGCTTCCAGAGGTCACCTACACTCCTTGCCAGTGGCCCCTGCCTTCCTCCAGTCAGCAGCGCCACAGCGAATCTTTCTCAGGCTATGAATCGATGGCCTCTTCTGCATTCAGCCGAAGACAATGCTGCTTAGCGGGATAGGGGGATGAGGGTCAGGCCCTTCTGACAACTCTTCCCTGTTACAGCCAGCACCCCACGGAACATAACCCAGTCACAGGACCAAAGTCCATCTGTGCACAGTCCCAGGTTGTGCAAGTGTGCACACTAGAGGGTGGGAAATCTCAGGTGCCATCCTGGAATACTGCCCACCGCACCCTGAGCTTGGAACTGGCTCACCTCTGCCTCTCTCTCTGCAGAGGACATCCTGGGCTTACAGGCCACACGGCCCTGGGAGTTTTACCCCAGCAGCTCCTGCCGGACAGTGGTCTTCCCACTGCTGACTTCTGGTTCTACCTTCTGGCTGCTCAGGCTCTGGGAAGAGCTGGGGCTCCGGCCTGGCCGGGTGAGTGGCTATGCACTCCTGGTGGGGCCCCGGCTCCTTCTCACTGCCCTCTCCTTTGCCTTGGACGGGGCCGTGTACCACCTGGCCCCACTGTGGGGGGCAGATCGTTGGAACGCCCTTGTCCTGCTGTCTGGTTCCTACGTCATCCTGGTCTTCTACACAAGGACTTTCTCCAATGCCATCGAGGGACTGCTCTTCACGTGCCTGCTGATGCTGGTGTCCCCCCAGGCAGCACGGAGCCACACACCCAAGATGCCTGCTCCAGGTCCTCGGTGGCACAGCTGGCTTCTTGGCAGCATCGTGGCTGCTGGCTTCTTCAACCGGCCCACCTTTCTGGCATTTGCTCTGGTCCCCCTCTTCCTCTGGGGCTCTCGGGGAGCCATGAACCCTGGCTTCAAGTCCCTGATCTGGGAGGCCCTGCTGCTGCTCCCAGGGATGGCCCTCACTGCAGTGGTGTTTGTGGCCTCGGACAGCTGGTACTTCTCCAGCCTCTCTGGATCCAGCACCCTAGTGCTTACGCCTGTTAACTTCTTGCACTACAACCTGGATCCCCACAATCTGGCAAAGCATGGCACACACGCGCGGCTCACTCACCTGGCAGTCAACGGTTTCCTGCTCTTTGGGGTACTGCATGCGCAGGCCCTGTGGTCTGCATGGCAACAGCTACAAGTCTGCCTCCAGGCCTTTGCCCAGGTGGGCCTCCGAAGGAGGCTAGGTGCACATGGCTCGCTGTCCAGCCCCAGGTCTAGCCTCCTCCTCCTGTACTTCACACCCCTGGCCCTGTTGTCTGCCTTTAGCCATCAGGAGGCTAGGTTCTTGATCCCCCTCCTGGTCCCTGTGGTCCTGCTCTGCAGTCCACGGACACAGCCTGTGCCCTGGAAGGGGGCTCTGGTCCTTTTCAATGTCCTAGGTGCCCTCTTCTTTGGCTGCCTGCATCAGGGGGGCCTGGTGCCCAGCCTGCGGTACCTGGAGCAAGTGGTCCACACACCTGTGCTCCCGAGCATGCCCACCCACTACACACTCCTCTTCACCCATACCTACATGCCCCCCCAACACCTCCTCCACCTCCCAAGCCTGGGCTCTCCTGTGAAGGTGGTAGACATGGGTGGGACCGAGGACTGGGTCCTATGCCAAGCCCTCAACAATCTCACTAGACAACCAGCCTGCCAAGGGGCCGGGGGACCGTGGCTCTGCCGCCTCTTTGTGGTGACCCCTGGCACCACGAGGCGTGCCGTGGAGAAGTGCAGCTTCCCCCTCAAGAATGAGACACTCATATTTCCCCACTTGACCCTGGAGGATCCACCAGCCCTGTCATCTCTGCTGAGTGGGGCCTGGAGGGACCACCTCAGTCTCCACATCGTGGAGCTGGGAGAGAAGCCTGACAACACAGCAGAGCAGCCACTGCCCAGGATTCGGCCATAAAAGGAGCCACCATACCTTCCACATGGGTAGCTGGACTGGGCTGCTAGGCCACAGCCACGGGTCTCTTTCAGGATTTCCACTGGTGCCTCTCTAAGGCACAGCTGTTGGGTGTGCGGCCTTCTTGGTGAGCTGGCACTTCTCTATTGGAGAACAAAGACCTGATGAGTCATGGTCCTGGTGTCAAGGTCCCCAAAGGATCCTGATGTGAATATGGCACCTGCTGTCTGCGCCTGCCCTAGTCCTTCGGGCCACCATGATGTTTTAAATACGTAATAGTGCCTGGTTGTGAAGACAGGAACTACTAATGACAACTCTTTGGCTTCCTTAGTCAATCTGGCCTGTCGGATCCTGGGAGGGCAATGTGGTGACACAGAGAACAAGAGGCTCCGACTCAGGGGCGCCCTCTAGTCCTAGACCTGCCACTCACAGACTGTGTGTGACCTTGACAAAGCCCCTTCGGCTCAGAACACACTAGGCCAAAGGATCTCTGCAGAATGTGCCAGCTAATTTTGTCATTCCTGGACTCCACAGCACATGTCCCCTGGCTTAATAGGCATCTCTCCCACAAAGCCCTTTAAGAATGCAAGTGGGAGTGGCAATGCATCTAATGGCACCTTGGTACCTGCTGTCTCTGTGTTCGGTTATTATCCAAAAGAGTTATTCTGGAAGTTTTCTCCCCTCTCCTACTCCTGTTCCTAAGCCCTCTGGCCATTGCTGCACCTTGCCCTGCAGGCTCACTCTCACAGAGGAGGGAGCCCAGGTGTTCTCCCACCTCAGCGACGTCGCTCAGGTCCTTCCAACCTGCCCTGTGGGAACACAGGAGGCATGATGCTTGGTCAGTACCGGTTACGTTTAAAGGCTTCAAGCTTCCTAGATGGAATGATTAATTGTGTAGCCTAAGTAGAGCCCATCAGACACCCAATGAAGAGCCGGAAATGACAGGGCACTTCTGTATACAATTAGCATCCTAATTGTAGGTCCGTTAGCTGGACCAGTGGTTTGTATCCCAGACCCACAAAAGTGAACAGGAATCCTGGTAGTCTTAATGCCTGGTGGTGACGGCGGTGGAGGAAGACAGGCACTGGGGCAGGGTAGCTGCTGTAGAGAGCTGTGATTACGGATTTAGGCCCCGGAGTCAAATGCCTGTACTCACATTCCGCTCTGTAAGGCTCTGGGCAACGTAAGAAGTAATATCCACTTCCTCCCACGAACACGCTGTGAAGAGTTAAGTGTGATAACCCACACTGAGAGCGATTAGCAAACGCCAGCCCAGAGTAAGCACTCACTGTGTGTGCGGGCCTACAGAGCCCAGGCCTCCCAATCCACCTGGTCTGAGAAGCACCACACTCATGCCGGTTAATCAGCTCACGCATTTAATCAGGATTTCGGCAGCTGCAGGGCCGTGTTTCCATCCATGATCCTCCCCGCATATCTAGCCCGAGTTCTTGTCCCATTTGTAGAGGGCAGGCTCCCTTTCTGGCTGCGTCCCGGGGCAGCCCCTCAGGCTTCGGGGTCTTTGGCCACACGGAGCCCTGCCCGTCACAGGGCTTCAACGAGGAGGTCCGTTCGGCTTGGGCTCTTCGGAGTGGGACGTCTGCAGGCCGGAAATCTGAGTCAGGGTTTCGAAGCTGTGCCCAGTGCCCGGGATGACTCCTCAGCGCCGAAGCCACTGTACATCCCCGAAGCGAAAGTAGGCGACCTCGGCCCGGGCTCAAGGGTTTGCGCCTGGACCCCTCTGGCTCCCCGGTGGTGTCCCCGGGCGATCCCGGAGGCCACGGCGTAGTTCCTGTGCGAAGGCGTCTCGGAATCGCGCGGCGCGACGACCCAGCGAGCCGGCGGGCCCCGCCGCGAGGCCCCGCAGACGGCGGGCCGCGTCCTGGCCGCGCAGCTGGGCCTGCAGCAGCGCGAAGGCCGTAAGCTGCGCCGCACGCCGGATGGGCCGAGACTCGGCCAGCCGCTCCACCAGCTGCGGGCTGTGCAGCAACACGGCCAGCAGCCGCCGAAGAACCATCCTCGGGAGAGCGTCCCGGAACCAAGAGCACGCCTCCCCCGCGCCCGGACCGGCGACGCTGGCCCGCGGACTGTGCCCGCCTCCGCGCCGCCTGATGACGACACTGCCGCGCTCGGATTGGTCTGGACACTCCCACTGTGCGCCGCGTCCGCGCCTTTCCGTTTCCGCCGCCGCCGCCGCCGCCGCCGCCCCAGTCCGGTTGTTCTCGGGAGTCGGCGCGTCGTTGTGCAGCTGTCTGAGCCATGTCGGGAGGCCTTCTGAAAGCGCTGCGCAGTGACTCCTACGTGGAGCTGAGCCAGTACCGGGACCAGCACTTCCGGGTGAGGGAGCCCGGGCCGCGCGACGGGCAGACCCTTGAGCCAGGACGCTGAGAAACGGTTTGCTCTTGCACATTGCTGCTGCCCCGAAACGGGCCATGGGTCCCCGGTGCCTGCTGGGGAGGCAGCGATGTTGGAGGGGACCCCACTCTGTTTCCGAGAGAGAGTTTGAGGTTCGCTTTCCCGTTGCCTTGCAGCCGCTCCTCGTGCGCGGCCGGCGCAGAGGGCTCGAGCGGCGTCGTCAGGCGTCGTCAGCGCTGGCTGCTGTTCCTACAGGCCGTGCGCCGGGAAAGTGACTTGTGATGAGGGCAGAGCAGACCTTTTCATTCCTGGAGCGTGTGGAGGAGCCTTTCTGACACAGATACCGGTCGGCCCCCCCCCCCCCCAATCTTAAATAATCAGTGTTCTTTGGTGCTTCGGACCCTTTTTAATTTTTTTTCTGTTAATGGCTCTAAGTGGTGGATGGGCTACACAAAATTGAGTCCTGTCTCTAACGATGGGGAGAGTTCGGAGTGGGGTGGCGGATCGGCCAAGCTACACCTAGAGGATGCCCGCGTGTTTAGATGGAAGAATGCTGGATTTCAGAAGAGGGGTTTTAGGCTGTATTACAACATACTTTGGGGCAGCCACAGATACTTAAAGATGGGCTTTTCCGGTGACAGCGAGGATGGCCAGAGGTTGCGGCAGAGCAGCACTCATAACCTAATCACTAGGTAAACTATTGAACACTGTGTCGCAGTGTTTCGTATTCCGTTAGGCGAGCTGGGAAGTAAGGGGAGGCTGTTGCAGGCATTTGGGGAGTGAACCAGACTGCTTCTTTAAAAATCAGTGTATATTATTACATAGTCCAGTTGGTTTCCTATTTGAGAAACTGGTTCACTCCCCAAATGCCCGGGAGACAGGCACTCAGTGACTTGAGTCCTCACCCATTGCTTCCAAGGGTGCGTATTAGCAGGAAGCTGGAATCAGGAGCGGAGCTCGGGCTTGAGCCCAGGCACTGTGACGAGGATGTGGGTGCCCTAACTGCTGTGCCAAACACCCACCCCTCAGTTTTCTTGTGTGAGTCAGATGGTTTCACTATTTCTCTGATTACCACTGAATGCGATCACATAAAAATGTTTTTCCAAGTAATGCGCTCTAGAGCACTCAGAGACAGCTTATGCAGAGTGATTCTTGGAGTGAAGAGAACTGATCAGCACTACATGTAGAGCAGTGACTGAAGAAGTGAGGGCCATTGCAACAGCACCCTGTGCGTGCTGGTGTGGATCTACTCACGGCCCTGCAAGCCGGAATGTCACTGATGTGGGTAACTTGGACTCTTAAGCTAGATCAGAGCGGCGGGAGAGTAAGTCAGCTGATGGGCCTCATATTTAATCACATGTATCCTTCCCAGTGTGGCGGCTGGAAGGTCCAAGACAGCCATATATGGGTTTCTTTCTTTAAAAAAAAAAAAAGAAAAAAGAAAAAAGATTTTATTTATTTGAGAGGCAGAGAGGGAGAGATAGAGAAAAAGGTCTTCCATCCGCTGGTTCACTTCCCAAATAGCTGCAACAGCTGGGGCGCAGCTGATCCTTCCTCCAGGTCTCCCACAGGGTTGCAGGGGCCCAAGCACGCAGGCTGTCTTCTGCAGCTTTCCCAAGCT
The DNA here is from genome assembly GCF_033115175.1 of Lepus europaeus. Lineage (NCBI taxonomy): Eukaryota > Metazoa > Chordata > Mammalia > Lagomorpha > Leporidae > Lepus > Lepus europaeus. The sequence goes on along the minus strand of NC_084828.1, from coordinate 83,445,174 downwards.
ATTAGCTAAGACCTGGATTGGAAGAGGAGCAGCTGGGATACAAACCAGTGCCCTTATGGGATGCCAGCGCTGTAGGTGGAGACAGCCTATTACACCACAATGCCAGCACCCAAGATACTGGTTTCTGTGAAGGCATCATGTCTAGTCCATGATGAGCCATCTTGTTCCCAGGGATTGTCAGGTGTCTTGGTTAAAGCCAGTTATAAGGCCGGCGCCGTGGCTTAACAGGCTAATCCTCCACCTTGCAGCGCCGGCACACCGGGTTCTAGTCCCGGTTGGGGCGCAGGATTCTATCCCGGTTGCCCCTCTTCCAGGCCAGCTCTCTGCTATGGCCCGGGAAGGCAGTGGAAGATGGGCCAAGTGCTTGGGCCCTGCACCCGCATGGGAGACCAGGAGAAGCACCTGGCTCCTGGCTTCGGATCAGCGAGATGCGCTGGCCGCAGCGCCACTGGAGGGTGAACCAACGGCAAAAAGGAAGACCTTTCTCTCTGTCTCTCTCCCTCACTATCCACTCTGCCTGTCAAAAAAAAAAAAAAAAAAAAAAAGCCAGTTATATATTCCTGTCTCTGGTTTATCTTCCAAGTCAGGAACCTCGTTAAGGAGATCTTTTTAGTGATCATTATCTTTTTTCCTGAACTCTGACCTTGTAAGTCATCTAAGCCATTGTTGCTTTGACAGTTTTATAAGGGAAACTTGATCTTTGAAAATCCATTTTTCTCTACAGAGAAAAGGGCCCTTCCTTATATACTGGGGTTTTTCTTTCTTTTTTTTTCTTTCTTTCTTTTTTTTTTTTTTTTTTTTTTGACAGGCAGAGTGGACAGTGAGAGACAGACAGAGAGAAAGGTCTTCCTTTGCCGTTGGTTCACCCTCCAATGGCCGCCGCGGTAGGCGCGCTGCAGCCGGCGCATCTCGCTGATCCGATGGCTGGAGCCAGGTGCTTCTCCTGGTCTCCCATGGGGTGCAGGGCCCAAGCACTTGGGCCATCCTCCACTGCACTCCCTGGCCACAGCAGAGAGCTGGCCTGGAAGAGGGGCAACCGGGACAGGATCGGTGCCCCGACCGGGACTAGAACCCGGTGTGCCGGCGCCGCAAGGCGGAGGATTAGCCTAGTGAGCTGCGGCGCCGGCCTCTTTTTTTTTTTTTTTTTTAAAGATTTATTTATTTATTTGAAAGGAAGAGTTACAGAGAGGCAGAGGCAGAGAGAGGTCTTCCATCCGCTGGTTCACTCCCCAGATGGAAGCACAGCTGGAGTTGCACCAATCCAAAGCCAGGAGCTTCATCCAGGTCTCCCACGTGGGTGCAGGGGCCCAAGAACTTGAGCCATCTTCTACTGTTTTCCCAGGCCACACCAGAGAGCTGGATTGGAAGTGAAGCAGCTGGGACTCGAACCAGTACCCATATGGGATGCTGGCACTGCAGGCAGCGGCTTTACCCACTACACCACAGGACTGGCCCCTATACTGGAATTTAAACTTGGGCCATTAGAGAAAGATCCAATGCTGAGTATATGGAGTGTGAAAGAAAAAGGCACACTGCTTGTCTGGCAGTCTAATGCAGGAATGGAAAGGTGGCATACTACAGTGTCATTATTTTGAGCCTGACCCTCCCCTCTGGACCTTGCTTAAGTACTTTACAGAATTTGAATTCCCCCTCTTATTGGCAAGTTTTTGTGGTGGATTGGAATGATAAGGGAGTTTTATTTCCAAATCAGAACTAATGTTTTATTGTACTTGGGGATATTATTTAAGCAAGGCTCTCTTTAAGTAAGTTGTATTGTTTAACTCTGTCTCTATTTGAAATTCTAGGGTGACAATGAAGAACAAGAAAAATTACTGAAGAAAAGCTGTACGTTATATGTTGGAAATCTTTCCTTTTACACAACTGAAGAACAAATTTATGAACTCTTCAGTAAAAGTGGTGACATAAAGAAAATTATTATGGGTCTGGATAAAGTGAAAAAAACAGCATGTGGATTTTGTTTTGTGGAGTATCCTTCCTGTGTTATCTAATGTAGCTGCTGAACTAGGATAGAGCCGAGAGTGGCTGGCTGCCTGCTATTTAAAAAATGAGGGGGTAGGCACTTGATGCAGCAGTTAAAGCCCCTGTTTAGGATGCCCACATCCCATACTGGAATGCCTGGTTCAAGTTCACCTTCCTATTGTGCACACTGGGAGGAAGCAGGTGATGGCTTAAATGCCTAGGTCTTTGCCACTCACATGGGAGCACCCGGAATTAATTCTGGGTTCCTGGTTTTGACCTGGCCCTGGCCAACCAGTTGCAGGCATTTGAGTCAGTGGATGGAGTGTGTCTGTCTATGCCTGAAAATAAATACAAAAATTTTAAGTGAGGCTATTAAGCAGCCATCACTACCTCTTTTTCTTTGTATCTATACCCCTGTATTCTGAAAGTTGGTTATACTTACATTCTACTCTGAAATCCATCCTTTATGGTTGATTCTGTAAGAAAACATTCCGAGTTGGGCCCTGGGCCACAGCAGGGCAAGCTGCTATTTGACATACCTGCACCACACACTGGAGTGGCTAGTTTGAATACTGGCCTGATTCCTGCTAATGTACCTGGGAAGGAGGCAGATGATGGCACAAGTACTTGAGTGCCCGCCACCCATGTGGGAAACCCAGATGGAGTTGACTGTTGCCTGGCCCAGCCCTGGATGTGAGCAGTATTTGAGGAGTGAACCAGTGGATGGAAGATAGATCTTTTTCACTCTGCCTTTCAAATAAACAAATCTTTAAATTAAAAAAATTTTAAGTATATGAGGATACTTCAAAGTTTGTTGAAAATGGGATTAAAGGATAAGGTTATTTTGGTGGAAAGCTCTTTAAATTTTATAGTATTTGAGAGACAGAGCCCCTGTCTCCTCAGATGCCTGCAACAGGTGGTGCTGGACTAGGTGGTAGCCAGGAGCCAAGAACTCAGTTTAGGTTTCCCACATGATTGTCAGGAACCCAACTACTTAACCATTAGCTGCTGCCTCCCAAGGTGTGCATTAGCAAGACACTGGAATCAGGAGTGGAGCCAGGACTTAACCCCAGGCAATACAAGATGCAGGTGTCCCAAGTAGCATCATAACTACTAGGCCAAACATGTGCCCCTGATACAAAAAAAAAAAAAAATATATATATATATATATGTATATGTATATACATATACATGTATATGTATATGCATATATATTGGGTTTTCAGAAGTTTTGGAAAGTGCATTTTATTGAAAAACTGCATGGTTTTCAGCTTTTTTTTTAACACCAAAATAAACTTACCCTTAACTCCATGTAATGTGAACTTTTTGAAGTACTCTTGTACCTTTGGTGTTTTAAAGTCCAGAAGTTGTAGTGAAAATAAAATCCCCATGCTGTTCTAAACCTGTATTTCCTTTCCCTAGAGGCAGAAGGTACCAGTTTCTTGGGTGTCTTCTAGAAACAATCCCATGGCCGTGAGGTAGCTTACTGCATGTGCATATAGACTTCCATGTCGGCACATGCAGGCCTCTTTTTAAAATGACTGTATAAAATTTCATTATGTAGGCATGCATAGGTTTCACAAGTAAAAAGAAAACTATTTATTTATGATCATTAATTTTTTTTGAGACCCAGTAAATACTGCCCTCCTAGTTTTAAGCTAACGTTACTTAATATTACCAATAGTTTATTATTGCTTAATTTATTACTGATTTTTTGGAAATTTTCTACTTGATCTAATGTCTTTTTTTTTTTTTTTTTTTTAAAGGTTTATTTGAGAGGCAGAGCAATAGAGAGGGAGAAACAGAGCAGTCTTCCATCCGCTGGTTCACTCACATGGATACAATGGCTGGGGCTGGGCCAGGCTGAAATGAGGAGCCAGGAACTTCCAGTCTCCCCTTATGGGTGCAGGGGCCCAAGCACTTGGGTGATTTGCTGCTTTCCCAGGCACTAGCAGTGAGCTGGATTGGAAACAGGGCTGTCAGGACTCAAATCAACACTGATAGGGATGCAGGGATCAACCCACTGTGCCATAATGCCAGCTCCCTTATGTCTTTTAAACCTTTTTTTTCTGTGCCTTGAATTATGTTTATTTTGGTTGTATTGTTGTTGTAATTTTTTTAAAAAAAGATTTACTTATCTGAAAGGCAGAATAGGAGGGAGAAACCTAGAGAGATCTTCCATCCACTGGTTTATTCCCCAGATGGCTTCAATGGCCAGGCAGAAGCCAGGAATCAAGAACTTTATCTGGGTCCTCCATATGAGTGGCACAGGCCAGAGTACTTGAGCCATCATCTCCTGCCTCCCAGGGTGTGTCAGCAGGAAGCTGGAGTGGAAACAGAGTAGCTGGGACTCAAACTGGTACTCCAACACGGGATGTGGCCACCCCAAGTGGCAGTTTGACCCACTGTGGTACTGTACTTCCCCCAAAGCTGGTTCTTTGAACCCCAGACAGGGCTTCCCTGCGAAGGTGATGACATGCTTTTGGAATATGTGAGTTTCTGAGAAGCCAGAAGGAAGAGAGATTTTCTTATGGCCTACTAACATCAAAGATGACGGTTCATCCAAATACCTCATTCAGAACCCCTATTTTTTTTTTTTTCTTTGACAGGCAGAGTGGATGGTGAGAGAGAGACAGAGACAGAGAGAAGGGTCTTCCTTTTTGCCGTTGGTTCACCCTCCAATGGCTGCTGTGGCCAGTGCATCTCACTCATCCAAAGGCAGGAGCCAGGTGCTTCTCCTGGTCTCCCATGCAGGTGCAGGGCCCAAGGACTTGGGCCATCCTCCACTGCACTCCCTGGCCATAGCAGAGAGCTGGCCTGGAAGAGTGGCAACCGGGATAGAATCTGGCGCCCTGACCGGGACTAGAACCCGGTGTGCCGGCGCCACAAGGCGGAGGATTAGCTTGTTGAGCCACGGCGCCGGCCTCAGAATCCTATTTTAAGAGCTGGTGCCTAAGGTGCCAGCATCCCATATGAACAAAAGTTTTTGTCCCAGCGGTTCCATTTCCAATCCTGTTCCCTACTAATGCGCCTGGGAAAGCAGTGGAAGATGGCCCAAGTGGCTGGGCCCCTGTACCCACATGTGAAACCTGGAAGAAGCTCCTAGATTCGGATCGGCCCAGCTCTGGCCCTTGCAGTCATTTGGGAAGTGAACCAGCAGATAGAAGACCTCTCTCTCTGCCTCTCCTCTGTAACTGACTTTCAAATAAATAAGTAATGAATCCTTAAAAAAACACATTTTTATTTGTTTAAATGTTCCTACATATTTAAAAGAAGCTTAATTAAACTATACAGTATCATTTCTTACTCAATTTTGAATTAAGAGCCTCCTGTGATTGCTGTCTAATCTTGTGCCAGTTTCATCTATTAGCACTCTTCCACTGGCTTTTGTTAGTCCCTAGTTGGCTGATGGGCTCTTCTACTTGTTGGGTGTATGCTTCCTTCTTGTCATTCCAATGAGGCCTCTAGGAAGAAAGGAGAAACCTCCTTCCATTCTTCCTTCATAGGAAGGGACCAGACTGCCCACGCATACCAATGGGCATAAAATAGTTCTCTGGGAACAGGGAGGAGAAACAAAAGTCCATGTGGCAGCTTGTTATTCTGATAGCCAGAGTGTTTTTGCAGATTAACCTGCTAAGTTAAAGATCAACAGTCAATGGCAGATGCTCAGAAAGAGACGTTACTGCCAGCTGTTTTTCTGTCCTAACATTCGTTTCATTCATTCATCAAAAGTTAGAGAGTGCTGTGTACGAGGTCTTGTCTCAGTGTTAGAGATGGAATTTTTTTTTTTTTTTTGACAGGCAGAGTGGACAGTGAGAGAGAGAGAGAAAGGTCTTCCTTTTGCCGTTGGTTCACCCTCCAGTGGCCGCCGCGGCTGGCGTGCTGCGGCCGGCGCACCGCGCTGATCCAAAGCCAGGAACTTCTGGTCTCCCATGCGGGTGCAGAGCCCAAGCACTTGGGCCATCCTCCACTGCACTCCTTGGCCACAGCAGAGAGCTGGCCTGGAAGAGGGGCAACTGGGACAGAACCTGGTGTGCCGGCACCGCAAGGTGGAGGATTAGCCTAGTGAGCTGCGGCACCAGCAGATACGGAAATTTCACCAACTAGTTCCTGCCCTGTGTAATAAGATGGGGGAAAAATATAGATCAGCATTTCCCAAACCCACAAACACTTTTAATCGTAACTGTTTACAGAGATTTTTCAAAATACTATCTCAGTGTGTTATTGTGCAGTGGGTTAAGCTTCTGCTTGGGATTCACATATCTTGTGTCAGTCCCTAGGTTTGAATCCCAGCTCTGCTTCAGTCTAGATTACTGCTAGTCCACACTCTGGGAACAGCACATGAGGCTTAAGTATTCAAGAGCTAGGAAGTATCTGCTACCCGAGTGGATGACTCCGATGGAATTCACCTGGCTTCTGTCTGGCTCAGCCCTGGCTGTGGGGAACATCTGGGGAGCAAACCAGCTGATGGAACATCTCTTTCTCTGCGTTTCAAATAACAGTAAATAAAAAGATACCCTCCCAAGTAGAGCTGATTAAAAAGGTTTGAGGGCTACTAACCTAGCTTGTGCTTTGAGTCTTTGTAGTGAAATGCAATGAGTTCCATGTGTACTGTGACCTCCTTTTAAATACACTGTGTCCAATTTCATTGTTTCTTGGGTAAGCAGTATGTGATTTATGGTCCAAACCTGTGCTGAATATATTTTGTTTTACAAATAAAAACAGGAACAGTGGGACCAAATTTTTTTTAAAAAAATTTATTTTATTTGAAAAAGCAGAGAGAGGTCTTCCATTTGCTGGTCACTCCCCAAATGACCACAGGCCAGAGATGGGCCAGACAGAAGCCAGGTGAATCCCATCGGAGTCATCCACTCGGACAGCAGAGACTTCCTAGCTCTTGAATATTTGAGCCTCATCTGCTGTTCCCAGGGTGTGGGCTAACAGTAACCCAGACCAGAAGCAGAGCTGGTGTTCAAACTCAGGGACTGATACAGGATATGTGAATCCCAAGCAGAAGCTTAACCCACTGCACAATACCCACAGAGATAGTACTCTTAAAAATCTCTATAAGGTTTCCCACATAGGTGCAGGGACCCAAGGATTTGGGTCATCTGCTGTTGCTTTCCCAGGCACATTAGCAGGGAGCTGGATTGGAAGTGGAGCAGCTGGGACTCAACTCGGTGCTCATATGGGATGTGGGCACTGCAGGCAGTGGCTTTACACACTACACCACAGTGCTGTCCCCAGGACCAAATAATTTAATGAGTATCTAAGGAATGACTGTTAACGTAGCCATGGTAAGTGTCATATTTAACTCCCCACGTGCATCTGGACCAATCTCAAAACTGCAAGCTGCATTGTCTACGCTCGGTCTAGTTGGATTCGCTTTTGTACTTTTTCCTTAACAACTCTGTTTTATTTAGATGTTGCTTCCTGTATTTCCAAACATTTAGAGAAATGTTAGTGTTCCTTAATACTTAACACTTAAGATACTATTCAAGAGCAGATGCAGAAAATGCCATGCGGTACATAAATGGGACTCGTCTGGATGACCGGATCATTCGTACAGACTGGGACGCAGGCTTTAAGGAGGGCAGGCAGTATGGACGTGGTCGCTCCGGGGGCCAGGTATGCAGCAAGGGTCTCTGGGCTCAGCCTTTGCCTGACATTCCAGTCCTAACGACTGTTGTTTTATCAATTAATATCTACTCTTGTAAATGATTTGCCTATAACTTTGGCAGAAACCTCCCATTCATTTTGCAAAATTTGTTTAAACCTTGAAATGGTATATTCTGAGCATTTCCACAAGCCCCTATCTCCTGCTAGGGGCTAGGTACTTTATAACTGCAAGAGTGCCTACAACAAGAGCAAAGTGTACTAAAACCAGTTTTTAAAAGTTGCATCACAAATGTCCTACTTGAGTGTTCCCACTATGGCATCTGAAAAAGTTCCTGTGAAATGTTAGCGGGAGGCACTTTTGTTACACTGGTATTCTCTATACTGTAACTTAGTATTCTTTTTGATTAAGGTGCGAGATGAGTATCGGCAGGACTATGATGCTGGGAGAGGAGGATATGGCAAACTGGCACAAAACCAATGAGCAGCGAGAGCCCCATCAGGAAAAACTCTTGCCTGTTCAAGAACATTACCCAGGGTCTGCAAATCAGCCTGTTTTTTTTTTTACCAAGCTTCAATCAGTGTCTACAGAGCTTGAAGCCCTTCAGTTCTCTGAGGATTATTAGACAGAACCAAAAGAATGCCTTTAATTCTAGCCTTGGAATCTTGGCCACGTGTCAAGATTACCAGAGTGATTTTGTTACCAGGTCAGAAATTGTGTTCCCTGGCAAGAGACTGAATCCGAAAAGTTGATTAATCTGTCCGGCAAAACATACTTCTTTTAGGAAGATTAGAAAAATCTAAAAATTGTTTTACCATGTTTGAGTCAAAGTAGGTTCATGATCCACATTGGGGCCTGGAATAACTGGTTATTTTTTATTGTTAAGTCTACATGTTTAATAAATGGAGTTTTGTATGTTGCATAGCTTTGTTCTTAGAAACAGGTGTTTGACAACTGAATTTCAAGTCTCTGAAGGCAAACTTACAGGTCAACTGAGCATCCTCAGTAGTTGATGCAAAAAGTTAGCCTTGGATAGTTCAAGGGGACACCACTTGTTTCCGTGTATCATGAAATTAGGTACAGAACTTACTGTATTCAGAAGATACAACTAAAGGTAAAAAAGGCCAAGGTTTAGGGGTGAGGGGGCATTGTGGTGCAGCAGGTTAAGCTGCTGCTTGGGATGCCTGCATCCCATATCAGAGCATGGAATGGAGTCTAGCTTCCTGCTAATGCACCTGGGAGCCTGCAGACAATGGCCCAAGTACTGTGGTTTCTGCCACCCACATATTCCTGGTTTTAGCCTGGTCCTACCCCTGGCTGTGGGCATTTGGAGAATGAACCAGCAGATGGAACACCTCTCTGTCTTTCCCTATCACTCTGCCTTTCTAATAAGTCTTTAAAAAGAAATAATTTTAAAATGAAAAAAAAAAAAAAAGCTAGAGTTTATAATACAGAGAATCTCAAATACTCTATGGGGTGGGAGTGTGGACAGTCTCAGAAGTGGAAGGAAACCTCAAGAGTTGCGTTGGGGCCTGCATTGTGGAGCAGCAGTTAAGCTACTGTCTATGATGCCAGCATCCCATATGGGTGTCCATTTGAGTCCCAGCTGCTCCACTGTCAGCTTCCTGCTAATGCACCTTGGAAAGCACTGGAAGACGGCTCAAGCTTAAGCCCCTGCCACCCATGTGGGAAACAACCCAGATGGAGTTCCAGGCTCCTGGCTTGAGCCTAGTGCAGCCCTGTGGCTGCTGAAGCCACTTGGGGGGTGAACCAATGGATGGAAGATGTCTGACTCAACCTTTCAAGATTTAAGACTGCAATGGCTGGAGCTGGGCTGTCTGAAGCCAGGAGCTTCTTCTGGGTCTCCCATGCAGGTTCAAGGGCCCAAGGACCTGGGCCATCTTCTACTGCTTTCCCAGGCCATAGCAGAGAGCTGGATTGGAAGTGGAGCAGCCAAGACTCAACCAGCAGCCATATGGGATCCACAGCACTGGCCCCCTCAAAAATTTTTTAAAGATGCCCTTCCTTACCAAAAGAAAAGTTAAAACATTGCCTTGATATGAAAGTTGCTGTTAGGGCCATCAGATTTATTATTTTCATTTTTCAGAGTGATCTTGGGAATACAGTGTGTTTTTAATAAAGTTTGAAGATTATGAGGATACTTAACAAAAACAGACACACTTCCTGTATGAAATGTCTATTTCAGCCAATTCTCATGCTGAAGTCTACTTTACTTTTTCCCCAGATTGTGCTTATTGAGGTTGAAGCCATAATAGTGAGCTGATAATTTCTGCAAAGGGGAGTCTAGAGAACTTGCATTTGTTAGACAGTAGGTCATTTCTAATATTATGTAAAGTACTACTCACTTAAAACTCCTAGTCTAAGAACTTTTCCTGATAAAATGCACATTAAAAAATCTAACAACAAAATACCTTCTAACTTCAGTAGTTTGTAAAGTTGAGGGTAAAGTATCTTGGTGTGAATGTTTTTAATGTTATAATACATTGAACTTTTAGGTTCTCTTAAATTCTAAAAGAGCTATAATTAGTTTTAAGAAACCATTCACAGGGGCTGCCACTTGTAGTGCCGGCATCCCATATGGAGGCGGGTTCTAGTCCCCGCTGCTCCACCTCCAATCCAAACATCTTTCCTGGGAAAGCAGCAGCAGATAGCCCAAGTCCTTGAGTCCCTGCACCCGTGTGGGAGACCTGGAACAAGCTCTGGCTCCTGGCTTCAGATTAGCACAGCTCTGGCCATTGCAGCCAATTGGGGAACCAGTGGAGGGAAGACCAACTCCTCCCTCCCTCTCACACTCCCTTCCTGTTTCTCTCTGCTTCTGCCTCTCAAACTCTGCCTTTCAAATAAATCTTAAAAAAAAAATTCACAAATAATTTAATGAGGATACACTGTTCACTTTCTTACATTGTAGTTTGAACCAAATATGTTTTATATATTTTTGTAGTAAAACGTAAGTTTGGTTTTTAGGCCTGTAGAAATCTAAGACAGTGGCTCCTATTGAATTGTGTCTTCTGTCACAGATTTTAATAAAGTTGGGCCAACTTACTGTCTGTCTCATTGCCTACAGAGGAGGACATGTTCTTGAACTCCCTTAAACTATGAGTGACTTTTAAGGGGAATCTATGAATAATGTGTAATTTGTACATCCATTTTGATTTGACACTTGCAACTAGTTATGATTTTATTTGAAGAGAAAACTTGGACTTCTTGTGAAAAAGATAAAAGATGCACCAAGCAAACTTGTCTAATGATAGGATAAGTCTTCCAGAAAACGTACTTTGGGATGATTAGAGAGGAAGGGAAATTAAGAGGACCTCATGTTTCTTGGGCTTGAGGATGCTAACTATGACAGTCTGCATTGCACCCCACTTTGCTATTTCTCTCACTTTTAATCAAAGTGAAAATTCAGACACGTATACTAAGTAGGGAATGCGATTAGGTGAAATGTCAGATCTGGCTAGACTGAAACCTGTAAACTTACTGGGTCCCTATTATTCATTATTAGTTAAAGTGAGAAGCTTGAGAGTTGCTTTAGAGCTGTGCCACCCAGTATGGTAGCTAACCACTTGTAGCTATTTCAGGAAAATAAAGTTAAATGTTCACTTCTTATTCACACTAACCATATCTAAAAGCTCATTAGTCACATGGGGCTAGTGGCTGTAGTTGGGACAAAAATATGGAACATTGCCATCACTAGAGAAGATTTTGTTGGACAGTGCTGCTCTAAGGGTAGGCTGCGAAGGGCCTACACCATTCGCTGCACTTCAGTGAGCCTTCTCATGACTGGACTATCACTGGGAATAATTACTACTCCACAAATAGTACATGTTATTCAACACAGAGAACACAAGTTTATAAAGGCATTTATTTTTCAAAAAAATATTTTGCTAGAAGGGTTGAGTATTGTAATTTTACATGATCATAATCTTTTAAATAAATTCTTTTTCTGACCAACAGGTACCATTTAAGTGAACAACCTGTCTAGATCTGCTTTTGTAACACCCAATACAATTAGCACTTTGATGGTTTTCCTTAAATCCTCTTCAGGCCAGGAGGCAGAGCCTAGCACATAATGTATGTGCTTTGTAACTGCTAATTAACTTGGTTTCTTAACATAAGTAAGTTAAGCAGAGCAGGTAATACGTGTATCTAATTCACACTGTTAATACACTTTTTCTTGCCTGAAGGGACTGATACCCCACAGACCCCCCCCCCCCCCCATTACTTCTAACCCAGAGAAGCAGTGAACCACAAGTGTAGAGAAAAAAGGGCAACTTAGATTAGGCTAGCGTTGGCTGTGAACCATTAGGTCTGTTACTGTTTTATTCCACCTGCAAATCCAAGATGACCATGTCACTCAAATTCAACGCTAAGTAGAAAATACAATGCAAAAGCCAGAAATGGGGTTTGGGGGATTATTAGCAGCAACTGCTCCTTTTCTATCTTTAATGAAGCTAACTGAAAGTTGGCTCCCTATAAGTGAACTTAACTAAAAGTTGACTTAAACCCTATGTTCATTGCTATTAACAAAAGAATGGCCACTAGAAAAGAAGCGACTATATAGCCTGGTAAGTTTGCTCACAGGATTGGACAACTTGTTGAAAGCCTTCATAAGCAGCTTTTAAAGTTTGTACAAGCCCTGCATTCAACCCCAAAAGCGTAACGGCTGCCTACCTTGTGGGCACCCAAACAGTTCAGTGCCAAGCTGATAACAGTAAAGCAATGCCTGTCTTTTTCACCAACAGCCAGGGGTTATTTCAAAAATACCTTTATTGCAGGAAGCAGTTATTGCAAACATCAAGACAAAAGACATCCTATTTAGGACTTGAGCTAAATAGAGGTTTATACCTAATTACAAGAAGAGAGAGGAAAGCAACTATTTGTGCTGAAACCAAGTTTCATAAATGACAAACACACTTGTAAAACAGACTTTCAAAATACTCAATGTTTAGGTTAAACCATGCTGGGCATCACACATTAAGGTGCCCAATTAAGCTGGAAGTGAAAAAGTAACTGCACTTGGAGAGCTCACGTAAGGGTCACTATGCTCATCCCTGCAGGCTCAGTGCTAACATGACACACATTTCTCACACTGAAGGAAATGGCAACTCAAGTTCTGGGCTTTAAGACTCTGGCAGGAACACAATTCAGTCTCTGGTATGGCTGGGCTGTCAGTGGGGAAGTGAGTTACCAGCTCACTTTGAAATAACAAGACATTTTGTATCCAAAGCCATGTTATTGGCTACTTTGGTAATAGTCTGGGGGTCGGAATGAGAGGCAGGTGTCTTGCAAACAAATTTTGAAAAATCTCCTGTTTTGCACAATTATGTCTGAAAACCTCAGCAAAACATCTTCCTCACTTTAAAATGTCATCTTTCCCAATGCTGACACAACCCTGCCAGTAGCAGCATGAAGTGCCTCTACTCTCAGTCTTTTTAATCACCTGAAGCATAGTAAGAAATACTGACCCAGTTCTAGGCTAAGAGCTTGGTCTGGAGCACTCCAGAGAGGCGCGGGGGCTGTTTCCCAGGGTCAGCACTGGTGTGAAGAACTCTGTGTACACATGATCTGACTCAGCCCTCAGCTGCTGGCAGTCAGCCTTTCCCAGCTGTCCCTCAGGGCCAAATTCAACTAAACATCTCAGCTTTTTCTTTTCAACACCTTTCATGCCTAAACAGATTTATCTTCTGCTGTATAACTGCTTATTTTTCTGAAAAAGCTTCTGAGTTTCTTTTATACACATTTGTTGCCCCCCACACCCAGTTCAGAAAAGGTAACTGAATAGGTTTAATATACTTCTTTCCTTATTGCCTTTCTTTTGAAAATACGTCATAAAAGGCCACATTAATGATTTAAGATCCATTACTTTAATGCTGATGCAGTTAAGTGGAAGGTCAGGGCCACTTTACAGCCTTTCCCCAGATAGGTTCAGTAGAAAAGATGAAAATCCCTGTGCTGGAGTGCTGGGCTGGTCACGCAGAAGCCAAGCGTGCCTCCCACGTTGCTGACATGGCTGAAGACAAGGGGACATTTACTGTACTCTTTATTACTTACTTTATTCTCATTCCACCTGCAAAGACCTGAAATCAGTCTTCAATGTTGGATATTCACATTTCTGAGACCCTGGATATAGAACTGTATTTGGTAAATTGTAATCTTCTGCAGTGGAAACAGAGGAAGTGACAATTTGAAAATTACTCCTAGAGAGGCTGAATTCTCATTAGACCACTGATTTGATGGATAAGATTTTTTTTTTTTACAGGTCAAAAACCAGAAAAATCCAGGTAATTCAATGTCTTCGCAAAAGTCTTGATGCAATTTAGGCTGTGTTTGATAATTCTTGAAATTTCACTTAAGATAACTGGCCCACACAGTCACTATCTTTTTCTCACACCTTACTTAATGCTTCCCAAAGCAGGCACTGTGCTTCCAAGTGTACCTCCATAAATAGAACACACCATCAGTTTACAGTCACTTCCATTTCACCCTTCAAAAGGAATGCATCTCTCTAGGATTCACTAGGAGAGAGAAGTCAGTGAAAGGTGCTCCTGGTAAAAGTAAAACAGGACTGGCGTTGTCAAAACCACTCCTGGCTACCCTTTATGCCCCAGGGAACGTCTATTAGAGTTAAATTGTATCAAAAACATCTTGCATTTTTAGGTTTTGGGAATAAATTTTAAACCTGTATTCAGTTCATGTCTAACTAGTTTCAAAAGCTGCACCAAATCTACTAGGCTTTTTTAATACTCTTCACTGCATGCTCTGTCTATATGCATGCGTTCGGATAATAAATATTAAATATGGGGGGGACGCGCGGAATCCATAAAATTAAAAATGAAACCAAACTGAACATTAAAAAATAGTACATGGTATAGCTGGAGAAATGAATAAGGGCAAAAAACAAATTTGAGGTAACAATAGTGGCTCAACACCACTGATCTGAAATATCTGTAAAAATTCAAATAAGTGTTTGGAGATTCAAGTAACAAACCATCTGCTCCAATGTGGCCAGACTTCCCAGAGTCCTTGCTGAGTTTCAGTCCATAAGCCGGCACTCACACAGCTCCTTATAAATCCGCTTCCGGACCCGAGGCATATCTTCTTGGGAAAACTGGAAAGGCTGCTCTAAGGCGAGGCACTTGCAGTACTGCAAAGGTCCAAGAGACACTTAACTGGCGTGTGGACTGGTTTGCCAGCCCAATATGTTTTACTGGATGCAGGCCTAATAGAATCTAAGGCAGCATCTCATTAAAGTTTGTTGAAACTTGTAAAAAACAATGTTTTAACATATTTACTTTCAGGTACATGGCTAGGAAACTCCCCTCCCTGACCCAATCTGGGAAAACAATCCTGTGAAAATAGCAGCCAAAGTACAACCTGCTAAGAATATAGCCAGACCTAACATGGCTGCTAAGTGGGAACCAGGGTTTGTGCACAAACCCCAAACAATGGTAGGGTACGTGAATGGACCCTAAGGTCCAAGATCTTTGAAGTCTCTAAATTCATGAGTTACAAGTTTTTTTCTGTTGCAGTGTCCTGTGAGCACCCCAGCAGAAATAAACCGCTGCATGCAGATCCCATGCAGTGCAGTACTGACTGAACTGTAAAACCCTCTCTCAAGTTTGTGCTAATGCTGCCTAATGCTGCCATCTGAGAAATACGTTCACCAATCTGTAAAATTCAGATCCCTAAAACAGATACAATAATCTGACCTTTAGAATCTCTTGCCGTTCCAATGGGGAAACGACATTAACACTATCCTAGTCATTATCTTTATCCAGTCTTTGACAGATCAAACTATTAAGTCACTAAAAGAAAACACAAGTGTCAAAAACACCAGTGCTCAAATTGCCAAATTATTAAGGCTGAATTCCTTTTGATCAATTCAATATCCCTTTTGTAATCAAGATATCCACGTAGACACACTATTAGATGAACCATGTGGAATTGCCACTTGATTAAGGGGGAAGGTACAAAATATTCTTGATAAAAATTGGGAAGGTGAACCAATAGAAGGAAGACCTTTCTCTCTCTGTCTCTCTCTCTAACTCTATGTATAACTGATATTTTAATAGCCCTTTTAGTCCTCTCAGGAGATCTAGAGCATGAGATGACAGCTTTTGAATGTGGCCCTTATTTAAAATCTAATTATGTCAAAGGTCCATAGGTTGCATGCCAAAGATTTTTTTTTATTAATTTTTTTTTTTTTTTTTTGGACAGGCAGAGTGGACAGTGAGAGAGAGAGAGAGACAGAGAAAGGTCTTCCTTTTTTTCCACTGATTCATCCCCCAATGGCTGCCGCGGCCGGTGCACTGCGCCGATCCGAAGCCAGAAGCCAGATGCCTCTCCTGGTCTCCCATGCGGGTGCAGGGCTCAAGCACCTGGGCCATCCTCCACTGCACTCTCGGGCCACAGCAGAGAGCTGGACTGGAAGAGGAGCAACCGGGACAGAATCCAGTGTCCCAACTGAGACTAGAACCCGGTGTGCCGGCGCCACAGGCAGAGGATTAGGCTATTGAGCCGCGGCGCCGGCCAACCCTTTTAAAAAGTTAAAAAACCACTGCAGATGCCAATGGTCTATGACACAGACAAACTCATGTCAGTCTCCAATATAGGTATTCATAACCCTTGAGAAAGATAATTATGTGTTGTTTGCCCTTGGCCTTAGGAGACAGTTCCTCCAATGAGAACATCTGAGAATGCAGAAACTACTACTACTCAGCAACAGAGAGAAAAAGCATCCTCTGCCTGCATCTAGAATCATGTCCACATACATGGATCACCATCTCTCCTTTAAATCCCCCAAATTTAATTTATACATTGTAAATTGCAGGAAAAGTATTTCTTTACCTGGAGCACAAAGACTCCACAGTCACTGTCATTCTTCTGTTGTGGAATACACTAAGGGAAAAACAAAAAGGTAATTATGGTAATATTAAATACTGTTCATATAAGAAAAAAATTTTATGGAAAAATGAACACAAGACGGAAAATTCTTTCTACCCTCTATTACACTTCTAGATCTTAAGCATCTAATTTTATGGAGGCATCTATCTACGTGAAGAGAGCCATCAAGTGGGAACTGTGATTTATAAAACAACATTTTACCTAAAAACAGGAAATGAAAAACAAAAACAAAAAAAAAACATTTTAAAAACATCCATTTGGATAATTAGTATCAATTCAATGGTACTGGAATCAAGATGGAACTGTGGGTCAGAAAATATGCCTGGATTCTGAGTATTTAGGTGGTAAAAACTCTGCTTAGTTATCTTGGTTTTTCACCTCATATCACCCAACTATGTCCTGTTGTTTGAGAGAAATCACAAAGGCAAACTGTTTCCAAAAGAACCCGTTTTTGATTGTGCCTAAAGTGGGAATGTGAACAACCCTGACTGAATCCCGGAATACCCAAGTATTCTAGTTAGGTACATTCAGAAAATTTCCAGCTTTGGGTCTGGTTTGAACTACTTTATCAGGTTACTTATAAAACATAAGCTTAATTTTAGAACTTAATATTTGGTTTAGTTCAAGGGGGAAGTAGTAAATCTTATGCATCATGGTCTGGGTGAAAGGTTTATTTTAAGACCCTGCCTGCAATGTTGTCTATGACCCAGAGATCTCCATTCAAGAACCTATATGTTCAGTTTCCTTACCTACAGAATAAAAAGAAGGCTTCAACCTAAATGACACAAAAATACTATGAAAATAATACAGCACCAACCATAAAATTGAAGAAGCTGGTATTCATGACAAGATTAGGAGGTTAGGCAGAGGCAGCTGCCTCATACACAGCTTTACTGTCCACAGGCCAATCATGGTGCTGCATCCAGACACTGCTTAGACTGAAGCTCTTCCCCATATGCTTGGAAAGTAGCCCAATGCTTTGCTTCCTCAGTGGATTCAAGCAGTCATTTTGGCATGTCCCTGGGTCCATGAGTCGGCTGGAATTAAGAGCCATGGCACCCATTAAAAAAATCAACTTTTCTTTAGTATAGCAACGTCATCATTAGCAGCTGCCCAGATATAAAATGAATGAAGTTATATATTTCCACAAGCACTGGGAAATTGAGCAGCCAGATAATGAGCACTAAAGGGAGGTTTATTCTCCACTCTCCTCACTGAAGCCTCCAGACTCTCCTTGGTATCTTTGTCACCAGTCTTCAAAAGCTCTTCAGGCAACCCACCCCTGGTGTCACTCCATGCCCTGGAAATGCCTGGGTTTCATTTGCATCACATACTTACCTTCGTAACAGCAGTCTGCCAACCCTGAAGAAATTCAGGTCTATTTTTTTCTCTGGCTTCAGTCAGCAAATACTTTCTTATATTCTGGTTAAAAAGAAACCACAACACAAATGCTGTGTTCCATCAGTGAAAAATGGAACCTGCCCACAGCAGACAGAAGCAAAGGAGGAGCTACGGCCCCAGAATCGGGCAGAGTACGTAGTAAAGAATTTGGAGTTTCATAATTTCCCTCATGCCTTCAATCTCTTTGTATGTATGTAAATTCATAATAAAATATAGGCAAAGAAGGCTGTTCCTTACAATGGTCAACTACATTCAATATTTACTAAACATCTATATATAATGTGTCAAGTGCTGGGGACACAGTAGTGAATAAAGTGGCTATCCCTGCATTCATGGAATCTACACACTTGTCTGGTGATTGTTTAAAACATTTTCACCAACTCTTTGGAGATACAGGCTCCCAGCTCTCACAGCCACTTTTGACTCCTAAATCCCATTAAAACAAGTTTCTAATCCCATTTGCCTGAATAGACTGTACTTGGTTCTAAATGACTTTTAGTTATTACCAAAACAAACTCTGCTCTTAGTGTTTTTGCAAATGTGCAAAATTATCAAGCCAATTATAATTCTGCTTAAAAGGTAAGACCTCTGCAGGAGGGTTTGGACAAAATTTCAGAAGAGGAACTTTTCAATGACTCAGAAGAATCAGGCCCCCAATAATCCAGCATTGATTTGGAAACCAATTGCCTGGTTTTTAAAAAAATATCCTTCCATCCTTTCTCTTTCCCTCCCTCCCTCCTTCCCATCTATCTATCTAAAAGGCAGAGCCTCAGAAAGAGAAGAGAAACAGGGAGAAAGGAAAAGACACACACACACACACACACAGAGGCAGAGATCTCCCATCTGCTGGTTCATTCCCCAAAAGGCCATAGCAGACAAAGCTGGACTAGGCTGAAGCCAGGAGCCAGAACTCCATCCTGGTATCCCATGTGGGTGGCAGGGGCCAAAGCACTTAGGCCATCATGTGCTGCCTTCCCAAGCATGTAATCAGGAAGCTGGATTGGAAGCAGAGCGGCCAGAACTTGAACCGGTGCTCTAATATGGGATGCCAGTTTTGTAAGCAGCAGCTTAACCTGCTGCACCACACTACAGGCCTCTCAACTGAATGCTTTATAAACAAAATTCTGTTTAACCATCATTTGATACACGAAGGCAAATGTAGGTCTAGCCCTTCCCTGACTCCCTGGGATTACTGTCTGACACACAGCAGAGGACCAGTAAGTATTTCCTAGATGAAATGATTTTCCTAACACCCTTGGCCCTCCTCTGCGTGTCAGAATCTGATTCTTGAAAGCACTAATAACAGCTATACTTGCTTATCTCTCAGAATTGTCCAGGGAAGAGACAACATAGCCAGACTCTGGCAAGCGGGAGAATATGTTGGTTTTGGGACATGCTGGGCATTAAAGGAAGTGAACTAGAAAACACAGTTAAACCTGATATTTACCACTTCTTCTGGGCCACAGTTAGAGAACTCTAGGCCAAGGAGGATTCCTCATTTTTTCCCTCTGGATTTCTTAGAACCAAAAATTTGGATTTCAAAAACTTGATTTTCCTTGCCATTAGCTTTTTTTACACTAAGTTTTTAAATGTAATTTTTAACAATAGGAATGGGTGGGTGGATTTATGGCTCATCCACTAGTAGCAACACCCACAGCCCATATCAAAGTTCCTGGCAATGAGTTCTAGCTCCACTCCAACTGCAGCTTCCTGATGATGCACAACCCAAGAGGAAATGGTGATGGCTCAAGAGATTGGGTCTCTGTCACACACACAGGAGATCTGGATTGAATTCCCAGCTCCTGGCTTTGGCCTGGCTTAGTCTCAGCTGTTGCAGACATTAGGGGAATGACCCAGCAGACAAAAGATATCTGTTTGGCTGGCTCTCTCTCTGCTCAAATAATTAAAATTTTAAAAATTAATTATGCAAAGCTAACACAGCATAGTGGGTAAAGCTGCCACCTACAATGCCAGCATGTCATATAGGAACCGGTTCAAGTCCTGGCAGCTCTACTTATTTTTATTTTTGACAGGCAGAGTGAACAGTGAGAGAGAGAGAGAGACACAGAGAAAGGTCTTCCTTTACCGTTGGTTCACCCTCCAACGGCTGCTGCGGCCGGCGCACCGCACTGATCCGAAGCCAGGAGCCAAGTGCTTCTCCTGGTCTCCCATGCGGGTGCAGGGCCCAAGCACTTGGGCCATCCTCCACTGCACTCCCGGGCCACAGCAGAGAGCTGGACAGGAAGAGGAGCAACTGGGACAGAATCCAGTGCCCCGACCGGGACTAGAACCTGGTGTGTCAGTGCCGCAAGGTGGAGGATTAGCCTATTGAGCCGCGGCACCAGCCCTGGCAGCTCTACTTCTGATCCAGCTCCTTGCTGATGGCCTTGGAAAAGCAGATGACCCAGACCCCACAACCTATGTGGGAGGCCTTACATGAAACTCCTGGCTTCAGCTTGGACATTGAGGCTACTTGGGGAGTGAACCAGCAAATCTAAGTCTCTCCCTCTCTTTCAAATAAATAAATAAATCTTTTAAAAATTAATTATGCAAGTAATATCTCCCAAATGAGGAAAAACAGCCTTTACCTAGTAGCTGTACTTCTTTTCACATTTACCCTTCAAGGTAATCACTGATATCAAAATGGTAAGCATCCGTCCCATCTTTCTATTTGCAAATACATATATATGCACATGTACACAACACAGGAGTGTGTATTTGTATATATACATACAGACATGTATTCATACATGTATTTTTTCCATAACTGTATTACACTGAATCACTCTGCAATTGGTTTAAAACTCAGTTATTTCTTGGACCTCTTTCTACTTTAGAACATGGAGGTCCATTACATTCCATTTAACTGCTATGGTCATCTTAGTAATGGATACACTGAAGTGCATTTAGCTAGTATTTTGATAGAACTAAATTTAGGTTTTATTTTTCACTGTTGAAGTGAGATGCCGCAATGAATGACCAGGTACATGTCCATCCTTGTGTGCATATGGAAGCATTCTTTTTTAGAAGAGTTATTTTTTAATTATTGGAAAGGCAGAGTTACAGAGAGAGATGGAGAGACAGAGAGATCTCCCATTAACTGGTTCACTCCTCAAATGGCCATAACAGCCAGGGCCGAGGCCAGGAGCCCAGAGTTTCTTCCAGGTCTCCAATGTGGATGCCAGGGGCCAAGCACATGGGCCATCTGCTGCTTCCCAGGAGCATGAGCAGGGAGCTGGATCAAAAGCAAAGCAGCTAGGTCTAGAACTGGTGCCCATAAAGGATGTGGGCATCGTAGGCAGAGGCTTAACTGCTACGCCACAACACTGTCCAACACGAAAGCATATTTATGGCGTAAATACTAGAAATAGATCTGGTTTGCAAGAGGAGATGCATCATTTCAATTATAAGGTACCTACAACATATTGGAATGCCAACTGTCCCCAAGTAACTAAGAATTTATAGATCCCATCAGAAAATACGAAAATGCCCATTTCCTTACACCTATATAACTATATATCAAACTTTTTCACATATCATGGGCAAAAAATGAAACCATGATGTAGTTTTAATTTGCATTTCTGTTATTTCTAGAGACTGAACATCTCTCTACGTGTTTAATGATTATATGCATTTTTCCTCAAAATTATTTGTATTATCCTTTGACCATTTCTGTTAGGTCCACTTTCCCCCTTATTTATTTGTAGGAGTTCATTATGTATTCTGCACAGTATTATATATATCACAGACATATTCCCCAAATCTTTCATTTGTCTTCTAATTTATGATATACAGTTTTAAATAATATGGCTAAATCTACCAAACTATTCTGTGTATCTTTTTTGTTTCATTCTTTCTATGTAAGAAGGAATTCCTTACTCCAAGAATGCTACTGCTGCTTCTTAAGAATACAGTACTGGGGCTGGTGCTGTGGTGCAGTGGGTTAAAGCCCTGGCCTGAAGCATAGGCATCCCATATGGGTACCAGTTCTAGTCCTGGATGCTGCTCTTCCAATCTAGCTCCCTGCTATGGCCTGGGATAGCAGCAGAAGATGGCCCAAGTCCTTGGGCCCCTGCACCAGCGTGGGAGACCTGAAAGAAGTTCCTGGCTCCTGGCTTCGGATCAGCGCAGCTCCATTTGTTGCGGCTATCTGGGTAGTGAACCAATGAATGGAAGACCTCTCTCTCTCTCTCTACCTCTCCTCTCTATGTAACTCTGAGTTTCAAATAAATAAAATAAATCTTAAAAAAAAAAAAAAAGAATAGGTTGAAGATCCTGGCTCCTGGCCCAGGGCTGGCCACTGTAGCCATTTGGGCAATGAACCAGCAGATGGAAGATCTCTCTCTCTCTCTCTCTCTACCTCTCTGTAACTCTGCCTTTCAAATAAATATTTAAGAAAAAGTACAGCACCTTCCATATTTTTTCAAATATTTTTACAGTTTTGTGTTTTATGTTTAGTTCTTTATGCCATCTGAAATTTGTTTTTATGTAGTATGAAGAACGAACTTATAATCTTCCAAACAGACAGCTAATTTTCCCAGTGCTGAAACTAGTTCTTTATGCCATCTGAAATTTGTTTTTATGTAGTATGAAGAACGAACTTATAATCTTCCAAACAGACAGCTAATTTTCCCAGTGCTGAAACTAAATAACTTGTCTTCCAACCATGACCACATACCAAATTCTCAAATATACCTGACTTACTTCTGGATTCTTTACGCTTTTCTACCGATCTACTTGTCCATTCCTAAGCCAATATAAGTGCAGTTTTAATGACAAAAACTTTGTAACATGGTTTGATACTCATTTTTTGTTCTTTAGCTGTTGAGCACACATATTATACAAAATGAATTCTAGAAGGTGTTTATCAGGTTCCAGTGGAAGTCTTGTTGGGAAATTAATTAGGATGAAAATCAGTATATATTTCTTTGGAGAGAATTTTTCCCCCAATATGCAGTCTTTCCATCTATTCCAATTTCTTTTCATTCTCTTGGGTTATAGTTTATTCTACATTTTTTAAAAAAGATTTTATTTATTTACTTGAAAATCAGAGTTACACAGAGAAGGAGAGGCAGAGAGAGAGAGAGAGAGGTCCTCCATCCACTGGTTCACTCCCCAACTGGCCACAACGGCTGGAGCTGCGCCAATCCAAAGCCAGGAGCCAGGATCTTCTTCTGGTTCTCCCACATGGATACAGGGGCCCAAGGACTTGGGCCATCTTGTACTGCTTTCCTAGGCCATAGCAGAGAGCTGTACTGGAAGTAGAGCAGCCAGAACATGAATGGACACCCATATGGGATGCCGGCACTGCAGGCAGCGGCTTTACCCGCTCTGCCACAGCACCAGCCCTGTACAGAACATATTTTGAAGTTACAAGCCAATTTTAGCTCCAAGAGAAAATGATGAGAATAATTTCTAACCACATTCATAATGCAATCTTAAGGGAAAAGCAAAGATAATTTGCATCTGATAAAATACAAATAGAGCATGTATCTCAGACCCCTCTCATCTTGGACAGCTACCTCTCCCCACCTGGAGATTCCTGCTGAAGTCCTTTTCTCTGCCAACAGCACCTCCACGGTACTGCTTCTGGTGGTCTACCTAGAGCTAGGATGTTATTTGGTTAATCATGAGATAAATGAACAAATTAGGCAACACATTAACTTACCTCTACACAAAACTTAAAATGAATGCCTTGAGAATCGTAGAATGAAATAATTCGATTAGAGAGCGTCACAGTAATGAGAGACCAGTGGACTTCCAAGTGAATAGGAATCAACAGAAGACTCTTTTTGAACAAATCCACCTGATCAAGAAAAGACAAAGAAATGCAGCCATCACCACAGAACCAACAACAAAGCAACAGCTTCCACTTATTGACCTTTAATCTGCTCAAGTTCATGAAACTAGGAAGAATGAACTGGAATTTGAGCCTAGGTCTTACTGTAAAGCCTATGCTTATTAACTACTAAGTTATAAAACACACTAATATGAAACATGAAAATACAGAAGTACTATTTTTCAGTTACCCTACTAAACCTGTGTTTAATCAGACATCAACTGTCTGATGTCACTTTGCCCCTTAATTTTATGCTTACAAAATTTTCTTATGCATATTTTGACTTAGATTCAACAACTGTCCCAGAAGAGAACATGATATGAGAAAACAGTGTAAGGTATACTTAAGTCTTCTATTTTTCTTTCTAAAGACTCAGTACAGCAGTTGAAATCATGGGTTCTATCCAAAGCAGGTCGACTCAAGTTCAAATATTGGCTCTTCCACTTACTGGCCAGATGACTATGGAAATTTTCTCAGCTTGTTTGTGCCTTGATTTCCTCAATTATAAAATGTAGAAAACAACAGTACCTATCTTATGAACTTATTGACAGTAATAACAGGATAAATATAAAATTCATAAAGCTATGCTCAGCACATTTTAAGTAGCAAATAAACCTTAGCTATTATTACTCACTTAGATCTCCCAGGTGTTGAAATTGCAAAAAGATCCTTGATAATACCTTACACGTCCATTACTTCCTATTATAGCCTTTATAACCCTAGTATACCCTTCATGTTTCAATATACATCTGTTTACAATCCAAAAATATTCGCTATTCCCCTGACAATTCCAGTTGTGGGTTGGATGATCATAGTAGATGTTTCATAAACATCTGTAAAAGAACGAATGAATGTCTTTATTCAGCTATTTTTTGAGAGTATTTTAGTGATTCCTTCTACATCAAATTTTCAGAAACTAATCTCTTGGGCCAAGGCCAGCGCTGTGGTGTAGTGGGCTAAGCCTCCATGCTATCATCTCATCCAGGCACTGGTTTATCTCCCAGCTGCTCCTCTTTTGATCCAGCTCTCTGCTTATGGCCTGGGAAAGCAGTGGAGGATGAACCAAGTACTTGGGCCTCTGCACCCGTCTGAGAGACCAGAAGAAGCTCCTGGCTACAGACTGCCATTGTGGCCATTTGGTGAGTGAACCACTGGATGGAAGAAGACCTTTCTTTCTATCTCTCCCTCTCAGATAAATTTTTTTTAAAGATACAGTCCCAAATGGGCTGATCCGAAGCCAGGAGCTTCTTCCATGTCTTCCACACAGGTGTAGGGGCCCAAGCACTTGGGCCATCTTCCACTGCTTTCCCAAGCCATAAGCAGAGAGCTGAATTGAAAGAGGAGTAGCCAGGACACAAACCAGCACCCATACAGGATGTTGGTGGTATAGGTGGCAGCTTTACCCACTATGCCATGGTGCCAGCACCAATAAATAAATCTTAAAAAACAAAACAAAACACAAGACGGATTTCTCAAGTTTTCTTTCTTGCATTCTGATACCTAGATAATATCCCACACTAAATGAATCTATTAGACTATGTGACCTTGGAGAAAAACACCTTAGCACTTTTGCTTTTCAGTTTCTACATCCATAAACCTGGGAGGGGTATGTGGCAGGTATGAAAAGATACATGTTGACCTTCCTGACATAAAAATCCAAAATCCGGCCGGCACCGCAGCTCAATAGGCTAATCTAATCCTCCGCCTGCGGTGCTGGCACACCAGGTTCTCGTCCCGGTCAGGGCACTGGATTCTGTCCCGGTTGCCCCTCTTCCAGTCCAGCTCTCTGCTGTGGCCCTGGAGTGCAGTGGAGGATGGCCCAAGTGCTTGGGCCCTGCACCCACATGGGAGACCAGGAGAAGCACCAGGCTCCTGGCTTCGGATCAGCGCGATGCGCCAGCCGCAGCACGCCGGCCATTGGAAAAAAAAAAAAAAAAAAATCCAAAATCCAAAACATTTCTAGAACCACCACACATTTAGAAGAAATCTACCTAAATTCATATGACACATCACACTCAAAACGCAGGCACATGGTCAGGCATTTGGCCTACCAGCTGATGCTCATGTCCCTATGAGTGCCTAGCTTTCATTCCCAAATCTGGCTTGGTTCTGGCTTCCTGCCAATGCAGACCCTGAAAGGCCATGGTGATGGCTTAGGTATAGGTCCCTGCCATCCAAGTGGGAGACCTAGATTGGCTTGCCAGTTCTGACCCTGGGCACAGCCTTGGCTGCTACAGGTATCTGGTTAGGGAACCAGATGCTAGGGGGGTTGGGGGAGAGCACTTGCTTGCGTGCGTGCTTTTGCGCTCTCTCTCTCTCTCTGCCTCTCAAATAAATAGTAAATAAAAATGACAAAAGTTTGCAGACAAGGGCCGCCAGTGTTGTGGCACAGTGGGTTAAGCTGTCACTTGTGACATCTGCATCCCATTTCAGAGTGCCAATTCAGGTTTCCAGCAACTGTTTTGATTCAGCTCCCTGCTAATGACCTGGGAAGATATCAGAAGATGGCCCAAGTACTTGGCCCCTACCACCTGAATGGGAGACCTGGATGGAGTTCCGGGTTCCTGGTTCTGTTTGGCCGAGCTCTGGCAGGTGCAACCATTTGGGAAGTGAACCAGTGGATGGAAAATTTCTCTCCCTCTCTCTCTCTACCTTTTTACTCCCTCCTTCCCCTTCTCTCTCTGTCACTCTTCCTTTCCAATAAATAAATACATAATTTTTTAAAACTGTAGGTACACTAAAAAGTATTGTGGGGGTCAACACTGTGGTGTAGTGGGTAAAGCCCCCACCTACAGTGCTGGCATCCCCATGTGGGTGCTCATTCGAGTCCTGACTGCTTATATTCTGATCCAGTTCCCTGCTAATGTGCCTGAGAAAGCAGAAGATGGCCCAAGTACGTGGGCCCCTGCACCCAAGTGGGAGATCCAAAACAAGCTTCTAGCTTTCAATCAGCCCAGCCCTGGCTATTGCAGCCATTTGGGGAGTGAACCAGGGGATGGAAGATCTAATTCTGCCTTTCAAATAAAATAAATCTTAAAATAAATAAATTTCTCTTGGTGGTGTATCAGAGTTCAAAAAAAATTTTGAAAGCCTCTGCTGGTGCTGGTATTGTGGCACAGCAGGTTATGCCACTGCCTGCAATGCTGGCATCTCATATGGAAGTGCTGAATAGAGAACAGAGTCCCAGCTACTCTGCTTCTTATCCAGCTCCCTACTATTGTGCCTGGGAAAGCAGCAGAAGACCGTTCAAGTACATGGGCCACCCTTGTGGGAGACCAAGATGGAGTTCTGGGCTCCTGGCTTCAGCCTGGAAGAGCCCTGGCCATTATAGCTATTTGAAGAGTGAACTAGTGGATGCAACACATCTGTCCCCCAACCCACACCAACCCCTACCATCACTGCTCAGCCTTTCAAATAAATTTTTTTTTGTTTTTTCTTTAAAAAGTATGCCTCTGCTAACAAACCTACCAAATAATAGCAGCTCTTATTCTATCATTCCCCTGTACTTGACACCAGGAGTCAATTAAAGATCTTCTTGATTCCACTGAGCTTTCAGCCTGTCAATCTTTTTTTTTTTTTTTTTTTTAGATTTAAAAGCAAGATTTATTAGAGTCAAACACCTCCAGCCAGAGCAGCAAGGAGCGGGGTTCCAAGAGAGAAAAAAACTCAGAAGTGGTCTGTGGCAGTTGAGTTTTTAAGCACAATTTTGGAAAAAAAGCTTGACAATCAAATTGACTTTTTTTGTTGTTTTTTTGAGATTTAAGCTGTCATTCTCTTGCTCCAACACCCTTAGCAATATAGGAAGCTTCTTGCTTCAAGAATTTTTTCTGTATCCTTGTCAACATCAACAATTGATGCCCATAATCCCTCACTTTACTTTGGGTTCAATGTCCATTCTACTTCATCCCTCAATATTATTTATTACATAAACATTTAAAGAGCAGAGGCACTAGAGTAATAAACAGATATATAGGGCTAAAATAAGATTCCTAGCCTTAAGGGACCTAAATTTCAGTAGGAAAAATAATTACAATAATCATATGATAAATATTATACAGTTTTATATATAAATGAATACAGGAAATAAAGTAATACGAAACTACTACTACTGGTACCAGGACCACAAAGTATAAATATTTGCTGAGGTAAAAAGAGAACCAGGAAGAAAGGGAATGTCTTATCTAACGCCTGACTTCACACTCCTTATACTTCCATAGTGGTAAGATCTCAGAAAAACAACAGAACTATGGAAGTCATATACTATTTTTAGTTCTTACACAGTAATTACCCTTATATCCCTAAATTACTTCCTTCAACAATACGGCTCTGGTATAACTACATGAAAATAAATACACTCTCATGCAGCATTCATCCTAATGGAGGACAGAAAATGAATACTATAAATAAGATAATGAAAACTATCAGGGGGAAAAATAAAGCAAGGTAAGAAGAGAACACTGGGGAGCATGAGTTTAGACAGGACAGTTCAGGATGGCCTCTCCAAGCAGACAGCATCTGAGCAGAGGCCTTCATAAAGTGAGGAAATGAATTTTACATAAATCTGGGGGAGAAAAGCATTCTAGGCAGAAGGAACAGGAAGTGGAAAAGCCTTTAGATAAGAATGAGTGAAGCAAGGAAGCCAGTATGAAGGTTCTTCAAACAAATTCATAGAAAATTCACATTATGAAAAAGCTATGCATGATTTAAAGTGTTTTTTGCACCAAAATAAACTTTTAATTCCATTTTCCATGAACTTAAATGGCTGGAGCATGTGACTGAGGGAATAAGAGTTAACAGGAAGTGTGATTTAATCTGTGTTTTCCAATTTATTGATTCTTTTTTTTTTTTTTGACAGGCAGAGTGGATAGTGAGAGAGACAGAAAGGTCTTCCTTTTTGCCGCTGGTTCACCCTCCAATGGCCGCTGCGGCCGGCGCATCGCGCTGATCCGAAGCCAGGAGCCAGGTGCTTCTCCTGGTCTCCCATGCGGGTGCAGGGCCCAAGCACTTGGGCCATCCTCCACTGCCTTCCCGGGCCATAGCAGAGAGCTGGACTGGAAGAGGGGCAACTGGGATAGAATCCAGTGCCCCAACTGGGACTAGAACCCGGTGTGCCGGCACCGCAAGGCGGAGGATTAGCCTGTTAAGCCACGGCGCCGGCCTCCAATTTATTGATTCTAGAAACACTCTGATTGCCCTCCATAACAAACTTAAACATGACCTTTCCTCCCTTATTTTGTTAGCACTGTATCAGTTTGCAATACATTTGCAGTAAGAAATAGTGACTGGGTACCACCAACTAACAACATATTATTCCATGAAACCAATGTCAATCATTTTAATTTCTGCTACTATAAACAGCAATCTGATGAAGTTTTTTTACATATAGAACATTCCTTTTTTAAAATTATTTTTCTTAGAATAAATTTCTAGGAATTGTATTACCAAACCAAAGAACTAAAATTCATATTTGGTGGGTAATTTCCTAAATCATAATGTAACAATTAGCACTGTATTGTATGGTTATCGTGTGCTTAATGATTTGCATAATCTCATTTAGTCCTCACAACAAAGTAAACACCATAGATGTTCTTATTTTAAAGATGATGAAATAAAGTTTGCAGCGATTAAATAATTTGTCCAAGATCTTACAGCTCGTTCAGGGATCAAACTGGGGACTGAACCCAGCTCTGATTCCTGAGTTCATTACACCTGTTTCTCAGGTTTGTACTCCTCAACCACATTTCATTCACCTTGGAGCTATTAATGACTACCTATGCAGCAATGTTCAATCAGGTGCTTGTACTTTACAAAAACTTATTTTCACTTACAACTACTTACGCTACTTAAGATCCCTTAATTATCTAACCCATCAAGCAACAAAAGGGAGAAGTTACAGCATCTCTAAGTCTGTGACTCTGGAATCTGAACTTGTAGGTAATTTCATCAAAATATCAAAAATGGAATATAAATGGACTTTTAAAACGATGTTTCTTGCACAGTTACTGAATAGAGAATTAGAAGGTGCTTTAGAGAGTACCCTGATTTATCACTGTGTTTTGCAAATAAGTAATCTAAGGCCTAGGCAAGTTAAATGTCTGGTCCAGCTTGCACAGTAACTAGTATTATTAACTCTCAACCTAGTGCTTTTTCACTTACAGTGCATGCCAACCAACTGGACAGATTCAAGAATTTCACTTAGTATCTTGTCTTTCAAATAGAAAGATTTAGAAGAAGTTACTAAAAATCTGTCACTTCGAATTCAACATAATGCTGGCATTAAAACCCTTATCCTTCATCAAATGTGGCTTCTTTCTCATTTCAAATTTAGGATAAAAAGGAATAAAGGGAATACCTTTTTAGTCCATCTTTTTACTCCATTGTATCCTTTGGTTACCAGCTGTCTGTGAAAAAAGCTGTTGAAGAAGTGAACCTGGAACAGATACCAAATAAAAGCAACAAATATATTAGGCAACACTCAGATTAAACATCAGAACAAAATGGAAATTTTAAAATGTTTTTGAAAGAAAAACAGACAAGAGGAGGAAAAGTTTCTCCTTAAAAAATGAATGAAATACAGACAATACATAAGATTTACATAAGATTCTATCCCAAATTTTCATCAGAATGACCTTATGGGCTATAGTCTACAGTCAGAACTGGCATGGGGAAGTAAACTGATTATCCAAATCCAATCAAGTAGAGAAGCAACCTGTCAAATTTCTTCAAATCAACTGATAAAGTTGAAAGAGGCTATGAAAAAATGAGGTAACCATTACCTTGAACTCAGGGGACATGGATTACAAAACTAACCCCCTCTGAATGTGGATTTCAAGACTCCTGTTGTCATAACAACTGTGAAAAGGCATGAATTAGCATGATCATTTCTGCTAACAAAAGAATTATTCTGGCCATATAGAGCAAATCTGCATCCTTGGCTTCAGATTTCTGGCTTGTAAGTCATTTACACTATCAGCCCACCTGTGATAGTTGTGGTTCTTAGTGTGGTCACCAGACCAGTAGTATCAGCATCACCTGGCAATTTGTTAGAAATATAAACTCTGAGGCCCCACCCAAACCCACTACAGCAAAAACTCAAAGGATAAAGCCCAGCAATCTGGTTTTATAAACTTTCCAGATGATTCTAATGCACATTCTTTTGAGAACCATGCAGCCTAACATTTGGATAAAAAGAACTTGTAGTAAAAGTTTCTAAAGCAGTGAATCTCAAACTTGGTGTGCATCAGAATCCTCTGGAGAGTGTTAAAAAAACACACTCCTAGGGGGCCAGTACTGTGGTGTAGCGGGTAAAGCTGCCACCTGCAGTGCCGGCATCCCATATGGGCACTGGTTCAAGTCCCAGCTGCTCCACTTCCAATCCCACTCTCTGCTATGGCCTGAGAAAGCAGTAGAAGATGGTCCAAGGCCTTGGGCCCCTGTACCTGCGAGAGACACACGGAAGAACTCCCTAGCTCCTGGTTTCTGATCAGTGCAACTCCGGCTGTTGCAACCAACTGGGTAGTGAGCCAGTGGATGGAAGACCTCTCTCTCTCTCTGCCTCTCCTTCTCTGTGTTCTTTCAAATAAATACATAAATCTTAAAAAGTTTCTGACTGAAAGAACTAGACAAAAAGTAAAATTTGACTCAGCCTCAATATTCCAATTAATCACATGTAACAGATTTGTGACTTTTAAAAAAATTTACTTATTTTTATTTATTTGAAAGGCAGGATGAGAAAGGGAGAGATCTTCCATCTGCTGGTTCACTTCCCAAATGCTGGCAATAGCTGGCACATGACCAGGCTGAAGCCCAAAGCTAGGAACTCCTCTTGGGGCTTGCCAGGTAAGCAGGAACCCAAGTACTCGAGCCATCATCTGATACCTCTCAGGGTGTGTGCTGGCAGAAAGCTGGATCAGAGGCAGAGAAAGGAGACAACCCCAGACATGGGATGCAGGCATTCCAAACAGTGGCTTAACTGGCTGCACCACAATGCCTGCTCTAGATCCGTGATTTAAAGTGGAAAGCTATATATTTCCCATTTATTCATAAACACTGTTGGAATCTGAGATTCATATTTACCCATTTATGCGATTTATGAAAACTTTAGATTCCATTGGTATGAATACTTGAATAGAAACATTAATGTTAAATTAAAAACTAAGTTTAGGGGCAAGCATGTGGTTCAGCAAGTAAGACACTGCTTGGGATGCCCACTTCCCATAGAGTGGCTGGGTTCTAATGTCCACAGTGTTTCTGATCCAGCTCCTGCAAACGTGTACCCTGGGAAGCAGCAGTGATAACTCAAGTAGTTGGGTCCCTGCCACCCACAAGGGAGACCCATGTGGAGTTCTGGCTCCTGACTTCAACTGGGCCCAGCTTCAGCTGTTGTGGGCATTTGGGGGAGTGAACCAACAAATGGAAATGTGCACTGTCTTTTTCTCTTCCTGTAGCTCTACTTTTCAATTAAAAAAAAAAAAAAAAAAGAGCTTAAAAAAAAAATCTTAGTACCTAACCAAGCTCTTAAAGAGAATTCAGAATTTATGGGGGTTGAGCTTGTATTTGAACTGAGTATTTTCACATCAATACTATTTCACACTTTTAAAGAGAGTAAGACTCAAATGCATCTCCCCACCAAAAAAAAAAAAAAAAAAAAAAGAACCTCCGCCTGCAGCACTGGCACCCCAAGTTCTAGTCCTGGTTGGGGCGCCAGATTCTGTCCCAGTTGCGCCTCTTCCAGTCCAGCTCTCTGCTGTGGCCCAGGAAGGCAGTGAAGGATGGCCCAAGTGTTTGGGCCCTGCACCCGCATGGGAGACCAGGAGGAAGCACCTGGCTCCTGGCTTCGGATCGGCGCAGCGCACCAGCCGCAGCAGCCATTTAGGGGTGAACCAACAGAAGGAAGACCTTTCTCTCTGTCTCTCTCACTCTGCCTGTCAAAAAAAAAAAAAAAAAAAAAAAACCACACCCTTGACAATACCAATGAACACACCCACCTTAACACAAATAAGCAGGAAAACAATGGCACTGTGGGTCTATGGAGAACAGAATTTACCCCCAATCCTAGTAACTGAGCAAGACAAAATCCTAACCTTTTTTCAAATATCTAAGGAATATCAAATAATTACATTAAGTTCAAAAACTACTCCTTTAATACACAGACTCTCCTGAAGAAGAGGAAGTTTTCACTTACTTTGTCTGGTACTGCATCCATTATCAGCTCTCCGTACATATTAATGACCTATAAAAAGTAAAAATGGCTTACTAACCCTATGCAGTTCATATCATCGCGATCAGAATGATTAAAATTGATACTGCTGTTATAAAACCTTACGGATCCTGGGTTAATGAATGAGTAACTTGGGTATCACTTTGGTATCAAGGAACAAAGAATCCTTGATACCAAAAGATAACTGAGGCCAACCAGGTGGTTACATTTTATTTTACTGACCAACATCCTCTGCAGCATTCCAGTGCTGAGAGCATACAACAGACTAACCTGGTCATTCAGCCAATTCTGACCATCCAGGGTTGCCAGATCATCCATGTCCAGCATGTGCTTATTGTAGAAGATGCGAAAGTTGCATTTTTGATGTCTGGCCCGGTAGTTTGTAATTTCCCTATTGATAAATGGTTTTCTGAAACAGGATTTTGAAACAACAGTTAAAAATATGAATTCTACACAATCTATTGCTGAGTATCTCTTTTCCCCATATATTAAGAAAAAGTCATATATTGCAAACAATTTTATTTTCAAGGGCTTAACCTTATCACTCACATACCTATTAGAAAAGTCTTCATTAAAGACATCTTTTAATCTTCCAAGGACATCTTTTTCACTAAGTGGAACCAAACTGCCATACTTCTTCATAACCTCATCTAGGAATCCTTAAAGAAAGGGGGGGAAAAAAGCCATTTTCCTCAACAGTTAACTTATACACAATAAATAACATATATTTCAGTTTTTAAACTTTAAATTTATTATCTCCTAGAAAAGTAGATTTAGCCCTCACCATTATAATCTACAGAGAAATGCTGTGAGGCAAGACTGATTTTTTAAGATTTTATTTATTTATTTGAGAGGTAGAGTTACAGACAGTGAGAGGGAGAGAAAGGTCTTCCCTCCGTTGGTTCACTCCCCAAACGGCCACAACAGCCAGAGTTGTGCCGATCCGAAGCCAGGAGCCAGGAGCCTCCTCCTGGTCTCCTATGCAGGTGCAGGGACCTAAGCACCTGGGACTAGAAATTCCTAGCTTCAGATCGGTCTGGCTCCAGCCGCTGTGGCCATTTGGAAAGTGAATCAGAAGACCTCTCTCTCCATCTCTACCTCTCAAATAAATAATAATAAAAGATATTATCTCTACAAATGGAGAAACTGGAAGTTTAGGGAAGCTAATTTACTCCCAAGGGCATTTAACTATCAAGCAGAACTAAGACTTTCATGATGGTCATCCTATGCCACCTCCAAAGTAGGAAGTATCTATTGTTTTTTCTGTACACAATCTTGGATTTTCACTTCTCTTTCAGGACTGGAGTCATGGTATGGTGGGTAAAACCACCACTGGCATCCCACAGGGCACCTCAGCTGCTCCATTTCTGATCTAGCTCCCTGCTGATGGCCTGGGAAAGTGGCAAGCAGATGGAAAAAGAAAGAAGACTGTCTCTTACAAACGAACTTTTTAGAAAAGATTTATTTATTTGAAAGGCAGAGTTACGGGGGGGGGGGGGGGGGGACTGACTTTCACCTGCTACAAAAACAACTTTGAAATCCATCCATATGAAAGGGTCTTCAGAAAGTTCATGAAAAATATGTATTATCTAAAACCATACCGATATTTCAAAGGGTTTCTTTTTTGCACTAAAATTTATCTTTTAATTCTATTATACAGGCCACTTCTGTGGCATGGTAGGTTAAGCCTCCACCTGTGGTGCTGGCATCCCATATGGGCACCAGTTTGAGTCCCAGCTGCTCCACTTCCAATCCAGCTCCCTGCTAACGAGCCTGGGAAAGCAGTGGAAGATGGCCTAAGTGCTTGGGCCCTTGTACCCATGTATGTAAAATACCCTTATATGTAAAATTACTGTATTGATTAAAAATATGTATTTTTATAAAAATTTATTTTATTTGAAAGGCAAATTTACAGAAAGAGAGAGAATTGATCTATCTTCCATCCACTCGTTCACTGCCCAGATGGCTACAATAGCCAAAGCTGTGCCAGGTTGAATCCAGGAGCCAGAAACTCCATTCGTGTCTCCCATGGACTTGATCATCTGCTGCCCTCTAAAACCATTAGCGGGGAGCTGAATCAGAAGTAGAGCAGGGGCCGGCATCGTGGTGTAGCAGGTAAAGCTGCCGCCTGTTATGCTGGCATCCCAAATGAGCACCAGTTCAAGTCCTGGTTGTTCCACTTCCAATCAAGCTCCCTGCAAAAGTGCCTGGGAGGGTAGTGGAAGATGACCCAAGTCCTTGGCCTCCTGCAGCCACATGGGAAAGCTGGAAGAAGCTCCTGGCTTCAGACCAGCTGTTGTGGCTGTTCAGGGAGTAGACCAGCAGATGGAAGATCTCTTTCAAATAAGTAAGTTTAAATAAATAAATAACTAAAAGTAGAGCAGCCTAGACTCAACTTGGGGCTCGTTTCAGGTGCTGGTGCCACAATGCCAGCCCCCATTGGTCTACTTTCTACTTCTACATATTTGCCTAGTCTGGATACTTCAAATAAATGGAATAACACATGTGCCTTCTTTAACTTAGAATGTTTTCAAGGTGCATCCACATTGAAATATTTAGCAGCATTTCCTTTCATGGTAGAATAAAGTAGATAAACCAAATTTTATTTATCCAATCATTAACTGATTAACATTTAGATTGTTTTCCACTTTTTGGCTGTTATGAACATTTGTTTTCAAGTTTTCGTGTTTGCACCATTTCTATTTAGTAAAAAAATTTAAATTAATTTCACCTACTTGAAAAGCAGAGTGGACTCAGCATTGTGGTACAGCGGGTAAAGCTGCCAAATGCAGTGCCAGCATCCATATGGGCACTGGTTTGAGTCCTGGCTGCTCCACTTCCAATTCAGCTCTCTGCTGTGACCTGGAAAAGCAGATGATGACCCAAGTCCTTGGGCCCCTGCACCTGCATGGGAGACCCGAAAGAAGCTTCTGGCTCTAGATTGGCAAAGCTGACTGCTGCAGCCATTTGGGGAGTAAACGAGCAGATGGAAGATCTAACTCTGCCTTTCAAATAAATAAATAAACCTTAAAAAAAAAAAAAAAAAGCAGAATGACAGAGAAAGATATCTCTCACCTAATGGTCACTCCCAGACCGAACCTAGGAACCCAGAACACCAACCAATTTCCTATATTGGTGTCAGGGGCCCAAACATTGAAGCCATCACCTGCTGCCTCCCAGGATGAGTTAGCAGGAAGCTGGATGAGAAACAGAGTACCTGGCCAGCACCGCGGCTCAATAGGCTAATCCTCCGCCTGCAGCACCAGCACACCGGGTTCTAGTCCCGGTTGCTCCTCTTCAGTCCAGCTCTCTGCTGTGGCCCGGGAAGGCAGTGGAGGATGGCCCAAGTGCGTGGGCCCTGCACCTGCATGGGAGACCAGGAGGAGGCTCCTGGCTCCTGGTTTCGGATCAGCGCGGTGCGCTGGCCACAGTGGCCATTGGAGGGTGAATAAACAGAAAAGGAAGACTCTTCTGTCTCTGTCAAAAAAAAAAAAAAAAAAAGAAAAAGAAAGAGTAGTCAGGACTGAAGCTTGCACTCCAATTTGAGATGCAGGTGTCCCAACTGGTGGCTTAACCCACTGTGCCACAACACTTAACCTTAGTCAAATTTTTAATCTACCTGGAATATACCATGGTATAAGAATCTATTCCTTTTTCTTCTAAAACAGTTAGCTAATTATTCCAGTTATTTCCCATAATTCTCAAGGTACTATTTTTTTTTTTTTTGGACAGGCAGAGTGGACAGTAGAGGGAGACAGAGAGAAAGGTCTTCCTTTTTGCCGTTGGTTCACCCTCCAATGGCCGCTGCGGCTGGCGCGCTGCCGCCGGCGCATCGCGCTGATCCGAAGCCAGGAGCCAGGTGCTTCTCCTGGTCTCCCTCGGGGTGCAGGGCCCAAGCACTTGGGCCATCCTCCACTGCACTCCCTGGCCACAGCAGAGAGCTGGCCTGGAAGAGGGGCAACCGGGATAGAATCCGGTGCCCCGACCGGGACTAGAACCCAGTGTGCCGGCGCCGCAAGGCGGAGGATTAGCCTATTGAGCCACGGCGCCGGCCTCAAGGTACTATAATTTTAATGAACAAAATTTAGTGGGGGTCTGTGTATGTATATCTTCTAATTTTGACTTCTAGTTCTTAAAGTCAAAGAACTTAAAGACCATTTGCAAAATAATCTGAGTACAGATTTTCACATACTCCCCCAAATCCTGTAGTCATCTTGCACATGCATTTAACTCAGCATTAAATTTTTTGCAGCAGCTCACAATGGGAGCATCTACTTATTGTCCTATAATGATTCCCATTCTGATTGCTCCGTTAATCCTGCTTACTCAGGTTTAGTTCTTCTGTTACTGTTGTTAAATTTGTCTCTTTCACTGTGTTAGCTTTTCTCAAATGATGGTGATAGATTTGAGCTCATCTCTATTTGGGTAATTTGCTAGGGAAGGGAGGAGGGGTCTGGGATAGGTAGCAGATACTGCTTGAACTATTTTCAGTGGGAGTGGGTACACAGAAAAACGCCAGCATTATTCTGGACATTACACAACAAAACCATCACACAGTACCCTATAAATATGTACCATTTTTATGTGTCAGTTGAAATTTTTTAAAAATTAAGATGAAAGGCCGGCACCGCGGCTCAATAGGCTAATCCTCCGCCTGCAGCACCGGCACACCGGGTTCTAGTCCCGGTCGGGGCACCAGAATCTGTCCCGGTCGCTCCTCTTCCTGTCCAGCTCTCTGCTGTGGCCCAGGAGTGCAATGAAGGATGGCCCAAGTCATTGGGCCCTGCACCCGCATAGGAAACCAGGAGAAGCACCTGGCTCCTGGCTTCGGATCAGCGCGGTGCGCCGGCCGCAGCAGCCATTGGGAGGTGAACCAACGGAAAGAAAAAGGAAGACCTTTCTCTCTCTGTCCATTCTGCCTGTCAAAAAAAAAAAAAAAAGAAAAGAAAACCCTCAGAGTTGCACTATTCCCTGTACTTGTCTTCTGTCCCTCTTGTCTTTCCCACTGCTTTCAGCCTTGCGACAGCATCTCAGTTTCTGTTCACCAAAACTTTCCACCTTGTTTTTGAGTACTGAGATACATATGAGGGGTCTCCAAATCGTTCATAGAAAATGTATATTGTGAAAAATCTATGCGTGGGGGCTGGTGCTGTGGTACAGCGGGTTAACGCCCTGGCCTGAAGCACCAGCATCCTATATGGGCGCCAGTTCTAGTCCCGGCTGCTCCACTTCTGATCCAGCTCTCTGCTATGGCCTGGGAAAGCAGTAGAAGATGGCCCAAGTCCTTGGGTCCCTGTACCCGCATGGGAGACCCGGAAGAAGTTTCTGGCTTCGGATCGGCACAGCTCCAGCCACTGCAGCCATCTGGGGAGTGAACCAGCAGATGGAAGACCTCTCTCTCTCTGCCTCTCCTCTGACTTTCAAATAAATAAATAATTCTTAAAAAAAAGAAAAATCTATGCATGGATTTCAAAAAGTTTTTGCACCAAAATATCTTTTAATTCCATTTTTTCATGAACTTGTTGAAGGATCCTTATACATATCCTTAATATATTTTTCATAATTTCTATGGATTTGGTAAAAGGAAGAAGAGATTCCATGTGCTTACTTCATCTTAAACCTAGAACAACTATTAGTTTCTGACAAACTTTTTTTACAAACTTTTTTCCTCTATCACTGTCTGAATATACCATCACCTGTGCTTCAATTGTTATTTCACTGTTTTGGTTGTTTTCAGTTTTAACTACAATAACATAAGTAATTCCCCTTCAAAAATATACACAAGTATTTGTACTATTTTATATCTAGGATAAATTCCAAGAAGAAAATGCATCAAAGACTGAACTGCCTTGTTTTCCAAAAACGTTTATACCAATTGGTCATGAAGTAGATTCTGACAAAATAAGGTTTTTTAAAGCAAAACATTAAAAAAAAGCATGATGTAAAAAACTAGATGCCTTAATAGTCAAAGACAAATTTTACTGTGCAGGAACTCAAATTTTTTGTTAAGCCAAATATTAAACTATGTTGGGATATTGAAGCCTTTTAACTTTTGGGAGGAGCAAGTCTAATGACATTTATAATTATCAATTAATTTAAGATCATTACAACTAGAATGACACTATGGTATATAAAGGTAGGAATCAGTATATCCTGTTTGTTGCAATATTGGTAGAAGCCAATACAGTGTTTGACACACAAGAGCTTCTCATATATTAAAATAGAAACAACACAAAAACAGGCAAAGGAAAGCCAAGTACCAACAAAAACTGGCCAATAAACACAGAAAAAGATATCCAAAATTAAACAAATTAAAACGAAACTCATATGATCTGTAAAACTGGCAAAGCTTAACAAATATAAACTAATTCAATCTTTTGGAGGGTAATTTAACAATTCTCTTGAAGTTAAAAGTGTGAATATCCTCTCACCAGCAACTCCAATAGTGGGACTATTACTTACAGAAACAATCATTTAAGTATAAAGAAATGACTTCATTACATCCATTTACCAAAGGAACAACTGGAATCAGTACATATGTCAATCAATCAAGGATTAGATAAATTACAGAGCAGCTATATAGTACAGCAATATGAAAGGCTGCAAGAAGAATATCTAACTGCTTAAAGGTGAATCCATGTATGGGAAGAAAATATAGGACTCTTCTAGAAAGGTTAATGGACACCAACTGTGGGTGAAGCTGAGGGAATAAAGAGTGCATACCAGAAAGGCAGATTGACAGCTGTTCATCATCCACTGGAGAAGCTTCTTGACTCTTCTTCCCACCTCCCACTTGATTTTCTAGTTTGAGTCCACCACACACCAGCGGAGCCTCCAGTGGACTTTTACAGTAAGGGTGGTCCAGCAACTTAGAACTGAGAATATTCTGCTTGACACATCCATCCTCTTCCATCTGACATGAGTTCTCATTTGGCCCAGTTTCTTCAGACACAGGCCCATCCACATTACTCACAGATTTATCTGTTCCAGACACTGACAGTTTTATCCCATCATCACTGACAGTACTTGTCCGATTTTCCTGACCCAGAGTCACAGTTTCTCCTTCAGTTTCCGAGGTGAACATGTTACTAGAATGATGTTCTGACAAGGGGATATCATGAATCAGCTCTGTACACTCCCACTTAGGAGAGGAACAGCGTGACTGGTCCCAGGCATATGTGGCACTGCCATTCTGTTGATCAGGGAATGCTTCATCTAAACTACGCTCCTTGCCCAAAAAAGGGCTTCCTTTAGTGTGGCCATCAGGCATGTGAGAGTTCTTTCCTTTCACCACAGCACTGCTGTCCATATTTGGAAAGTATGGCTGATGCCAACAGGAAGTGTCTTTCTCTTCTGGAGAAGGGAATGGACTACAATCGCCACCCTCACCGTTTTCCCTAAGAGTCTCTTGATGGTCCCCAGTGACCTTCTGTACCCAGCTTCGCTGAGCTTTCCGTAGTTTGCAAACTTTGCTTTTTGTTCTGAAGTGCTGGGATCTTAGAATCCTGTACCGAAATCTAATCATGGATAATTTCTCATACATCATAAGAGGAGACCCTTTTATTCTCCTATGTTGGTTAAGTTGGAACTTTTTTGGAATCAGGGATCCCCCATTCCTGTGATGTTCCAGCCCTTGGCAGCAGCCATAACAAAAGCGCTTTCTCTTATGGTTGCTCAAGGTGACCACAATCGTGCCGCTCTCAGCTGGACTCTGGCTCTCTCCTTGGAACTTCATGGGAAAGTCAGAAGCTTGTGGCTCTGTCCTGGGTCTGTGACCACTGGCCTGACTTAAAAGACTATTTGCTGGTAAGTCAGCAACTGCCTCCAAGACACTTTCCTCTCCGCAGAATTCATGGTCAGAGTTCTTGGCTGATGACAGCAACTTTTCTGCTTGGAGTTTCAGAAGATTCCTTGAAGAAGAAATTAAGTGCTTACTATCTTTTTTCACTTTAGAGGACAAAGTACTAACATTCTGAGTAGCCACACTAGACTTGGTCTTCCCATAAAGTGGTTCATCCTGGATCCACGTTTTCTGGTTTTGAAGGGCTTTCTTTTTACACTGGAAATGTCTCAACTGTCTATCACAAGTAACTGGCCTTCCCAACTTAGCTTTCAGAATGCACAAGTGTTGTTGAAAATAGAATTTCTTAAATCCTCCAAACCCAGTATTCCATTTCTCAGAAAAAGCTACATGGATTCCTTTCCTCCATAGAATTTTCCTCTGCTTTTTCATTTTTCTGATACATAATGAGATCTGAATGCAGCTGTAAAGAAGAAAATGAAAAGTTATATTTTGATTTAAACTTACATTTTGATTTAAAAAAAAAAAAGTATAGCTATTTCCACTTAGGCTATTAGACATAATGAAATCCCACCCAATCAAGGTTTTCATCACAATGAAAACTGGAGAGGATGGAAGACAATAAGTACTCAAAAAGATTCCATTTGCTGTACACCTGTTTCTGACACAAGTAACTTTCTAGAATGATTCCCCAGTATGTAGTCAGTTTCTGATAGAGTATCCAGGGCAGAGAATCAGAGAAAGTTTTCAAAGTGTTTGTTCTGCTTCTCATTACCTAAATAGCTTTAAGCAAGTCACCCAAATTCTGTATTCTCACAAAAATTTTTAAATGTCAGCAATTTTGCTCTGTAAAGCCATCCATGGGTATACATTCAATAAATACAGGATTATCAGTAAATAAAGAGGGAGACTAGACTCCTCTTTAGCCAAAGACTCTAACTATATGTGGACAGTACTCTATCGGATGCCCTCATGCAATTATTCTGGCTCTCAAGTGAATAATAAGGAAGAACCAACACAAGTATATACATGAACTTCATGAACACACACAGCTCTGCAGCTTAGAAAGGCACCAAGTCACTTCAGGTAGAGAAAAAGAAATATGAGTAGAAATAATACTAGACAATCAGAAACCAATATTCTAATTTCATCTTGTTAACAACTGTATTACATCTCTGTGTGTCAGTTCTCTCTAGAAAAATAAATGAAGTACTGAAGATATTTATTTCAGTACCCACTCCAAATCAAATTGAGATGATAGATTTGGATTTTTTTAAAGATTTATTTTATTTCAAAGAGTTAGAGGGAGATAAAGGG
The DNA here is from genome assembly GCF_033115175.1 of Lepus europaeus. Classification (NCBI taxonomy): domain Eukaryota; kingdom Metazoa; phylum Chordata; class Mammalia; order Lagomorpha; family Leporidae; genus Lepus; species Lepus europaeus. The sequence goes on along the minus strand of NC_084828.1, from coordinate 83,403,074 downwards.
ATAGACAGAGAGATCATCTGCTGGTTCATGCCTCAAATGGCCGCCAACAACCAGGGTCAAACCAGGCGCTTCATCCATGTCTCCAATATGCATGCAGGGGCCCAAGGACCTGGGCCATCTTCTGCTACTTTCTCAGGCACATTAGCAGGGAGCTGGAGCAGAAGTGAAGCAGCTAGGACTCAAACTGGGGCACATATGGGATGCTGGCATTGCAGGCAGTGGCTTCACCATTACATCACAACACCAGCCCCAGAAATTGGATTTTTAAAAGGCAAAAATCCAGGGCTTGGGGCTGGCACTGTGGCATAGTGGATTAAACTACCACCTGCAGTGCCAGCACCCAGTATGGGCTCTGGTCTTTGAGTCCCAGCTACTCCACTTCTGATTGACCTCCTTGCTAATGCAACTGGGAAAGCAACAGATGATGACCCAGGTCCTTGAGCCCCTGCACCCACGTGGGAGACATGGATAAAGCTCCTGGCTTTGGCCTGGCTGAGCCCTGGCCATTGTGGCCACTTGAGGAGTGAGCCAGCAGATGGAGTATCTTTCTCTTTGTAACTCTTTCAAAAAAAAAAAAAAAAAAGATTGGACAGGAACAGACATTATGGTATAGTGGATTAAGGTACCACTTGCAGGCCAGTGCCGTGGCTTAACAGGCTAATCCTCCGCCTTGCGGCACCGGCACACTGGGTTCTAGTCCCGGTTGGGGCGCAGGATTCTATCCCGGTTGCCCCTCTTCCAGGCCAGCTCTCTGCTATGGCCCGGGAGTGCAGTGGAGGATGGCCCAAGAGTTTGGGTCCTGCACCCCATGGGAGACCAGGAGAAGCACCTGGCTCCTGGCTTCGGATCAGCGCGATGCGCCGGCCGCAGCGGCCATTGGAGGGTGAACCAACGGCAAAGGAAGACCTTTCTCTCTGTCTCTCTCTCTCACTATCCACTCTGCCTGTCAAAAAAAAAAAAAAAAAAAAAAAAAAAGGTACCACTTGCAAAGCTTGCATACCATATCAGAATGTCAGTCTGAGTCCTAGCTACGCTGTTTTATATCTAGCTTCCTGCTAATGCATCTGGAAAGGTAGCAGAAGATGGCTTAGGTGCTTTGTGGGAGCCTTCTGCCTGGCTCAGACCTGGCTGTTGAAGGCATTTGGTGAGTGAACCAGTGGACAGATCTTTCACTGATTCTCCCTCTCTGCTGCTCTGCCTTTCAAATAAATCTTAAAAAGGAATCATCAAAAATAAAAAAGGGGACTTTGAAGTAAAAAAATGAGTAGACCTTTCTGTCTCTCTGTCCACTCTGCCTGTCCAAAAAAAAAAAAAGAGAGTAGAGGGGCAGGAACAGTTAAGATGTTACTTGGAATGTATGCATCCCATACTGGAGTGCCTAAATTCTCCAATTCTAATAGTTTTCTGCTAATCCACACCCCAGGACACAGCAGGTGATGGCTCAAGTAGTCACATGGGAGGCCCAGATTAAGTCCTGGGGCTGACTCCAGGTGTTACTAGCTTCTGGGGAGTGAACCAGTAGATGGGAAATATCTCTGCCTCTTTCAAATAAATTTAATAAATAAATTTTTAAACATAAAAATAGCAGGAAGACAACCATAGGGAGCTTGGAATTTTAAAAAATAAGTCAAGGGGCTAGTGCTGTAGCGTAGTGGATAGAGCTACCACCTGCAGTGCCAGCATCCTATACAGGCACCAGTTTGAGTTCCTGCAGCTCCTCTTCCGATCTAGCTCTCTGCTATGACCTGGGAAAGCAGTAAAAGATGGCCCAAGTCTTTGGGCCCCTGCAACCATGTGAAACCTAGAGGAAACAGATCGGCGCAGCTCTGGCCATTGCGGTCATCTAGGGGGTGAACCAGTGGATGAAAGACCTCTATCTCTTTGCTCTGCCTCACTGTAACTCTGCATTTCAAATAAATAAATCTTAAAAAAAAAAAAAAAAAAAGTCAAGACAACTCAAACTGGAAGATACTGGTAACATACAACACATAGGGCTAATACTCCTAATACATAAAGAACTTTTTTTTTTTTTAATATTTATTTATTTGAAAGGCAGAGCTACAGAGAGGCAGAGGCAGAGAGGGAGAGAAGTCTTTCAGCTGCTAGTTCACTCCCCAGATGGCTGCAGCTACACCTATCCAAAGCCAGGAGCCCGAAATTTCTTCCAGGTCTCCCACATGGGTGCAGGGGCCCAAGAACTTGGGCTATCTTGTACTGCTTTCCCAGGCCATAGCAAAGAGCTGGATCAGAAGTGGAGAAGCCGGGACTCGAACTGGTGCCCATATGGGATGTCAACATTGCAGGCAATGGCTTTACCCGCTATACCACAGTGCCAGCCCCAAGACCTCTTAAATTGAGGAATAAATGACAGTAAGCCTGACAATTCACAAATAGATTTCAAAATGAGTCTTAATATTAAGATAGTTAACTTCATTCATAAGAAAACTGGCAAACACATTGAAGAAAAAGAGATTTTCATAGTTCTGTTTTTATTTTTGAGATGCAGACACACAGAAGAAACTCCTATCCACTGATTCACTTCTTACATGCGTAAAATGGCCAGGACTGGATCAGGCCCAAACTGGAGCCAGGAACTCAAACCAGGTCTCCCATGTGGGTACCAGGGAATCAATTACCTTAGCCAACACATTACATACCATCTAGCACTATACACTTAGTGGGCTTAGAAGCAACATCAGTGTAGTAAAAAAGGAGCATTCCTAGCACTCAGATCTTGATTTCTAAGTATTATAAAACTTCATTTAAAGATGGAATATCAGCCGGTACCGCAGCTCACTAGGCTAATCCTCCGCCTGCAGCGCCGGCACACCGGGTTCTAGTCCCGGTCGGGGCACCGATTCTGTCCCGGTTGCCCCTCTTCCAGGCCAGCTCTCTGCTGTGGCCTGAGAGTGCAGTGGAGGATGGCCCAAGTGCTTGGGCCCTGCACCCCATGGGAGACCAGGAGAAGCACCTGGCTCCTGGCTTTGGATCAGCGCGGTGCACCGGCCGCAGCGCGCCAGCCGCAGTGGCCGTTGGAGGGTGAACCAACGGAAAAAGGAAGACCTTTCTGTCTCTCTCTCTCACTGTCCACTCTGTCAAAAAAAAAAAAAAAAAAAGGTTGGAATATCATTAGTGCATGAAAATAGAAAAGTGCTCAAAAAATAAAATGTCAAAACACAGGAGCCAACCCAAAGGAACTCACAATGGCCAAATGCATAATAACAGAAATGAGTCATGAAACCAGGGCTGTGGCACAGCAGATTAAGCTACTGCTTGTAATGCCAGCATCGCTTATGGGCACCAGTTCAAGTCCCAGGTGCTCTGTTTCCAATTCAACTCTTTGCTGATGTGCCTGGGAAAGCAATGGAAGATTATTCAAGTGCTTAGGACCCTGCCACCCATGTGGGAGACCCAGATGCAGCTCCTGTCTTCAGTGTGGCCCAACCCTGAGCATTGCAGCCATTTGTGGAATAAACCAGCAGATGGAAGATCTTTCTCTCTCCTTTTCTATGTAACTCTGCCTTTCAAATAAATAAAATCTTAAAGGGTTTATAACCAAAAATAAAATACCCTTAAGCTTACAGTGATACAAAAACCGACTAAACAGGGAAAAAAGGTGGCTCTTCCTCACACAGAATTTCAAGTCAGTAAATACTGAAGAAATGCAGAAAATGGAAAAAGGCAAAGTCACAATTTGCAATTCCTCTAAGAAGTAACTGACTCAGACAAGAAACAAAGATGCTAAAATTAGAGGGCAAAACAACAATCAGAAACAAGATATTTATACAGCCTTAAAGTATCTCCCACAAAGCACAGTATCCAAGTATTTCCCACAAGATACTTCAAATTAGGAAAGAATAATGACTCTGGATGGAAAAACCTGGCCAAATAGCTGTAACCAGTTGATCAGGTTAACATCATCAGTATGACAAATGGACATGATTTGTTTTCTGATATAGCACAAATATATATTTAACTGGGAGCAGGCATTTGGCTTAGTAGTTAAAGACACCTACAACCTATACTGCAGTGTCTTTCAGGTCCTCGTCCTGGCTCTTCATTCCAGTTTCTTGCTAATGTGCACCCTGGGAGGCAACAAGTGATAGTTCAAGTAGTTGGGTTCCTGCCACCCACAAAGAGGACCTGGACTGAATTCCCAGCTTAAGCCTTCTGCTGCATTTGGGAAATGAACCTGCAGATGGAAACTTTTCCTCTCAAATAAAATGAAATAAATGTAAAAAAAATTTTTTTCAACATATAACCTGGAGTTAATCATGAGGAAATTAGAAACCAACCCAAATTGAGGAATACACAGAATAACTGGCCAATACTCTTTAAATATGTCAATCAAGGTCAGGAAAGACAAAATCAGAACTGTCCTAGATACAAAGATTAAAAGAACCAGTGTTATGGTATAGCAAGTTAAGCTACCATCTGTGACATCGGCATCCCATATGGGCACCAGTTTGATCCCAATTGCTCAACTTCCAGTTCAACTCTCTGCTAAAGTGCCTGGGCAAGCAACATAAGGTGGCTCAAGTGCTAGGACCTCTGCCACCCACAGCAGAGACAGGATCAAGTATCAGGCTCCTGGCTTTGGCCTGGTCCCGCCCTGGCAATTGAGGCCATTTGGGGAATGAACTAGCAGATGGAAGCTCTTTCTGTCTCTAATTCTGCCTTTCAAAAAAAAAAAATATATATATATATATACATATACCCATACACACACATATATATATGCATATATATTTTTAAGAGGGGGAATGTATTCAAAGGAACTGAAAGAACTTCAGTATCAAAAAAGCACCTGGGGGCAGGCATTTGTCACGGTGGCTGAAACATGAGTTGGAGCTTCTGCATTCCACATTAGAGTGCCTGGATTCAAGTCCTGGTCCCATTCCTGATTTCAGCTTCCTGCTGGTAAACACACTGAGCAGTAGATGATGGCTCAAGTGATCAGGAGTACTGAATTGAGTTCTAAGTTCATGTGCATTTTGAGAACTGAACCAACAGTGGATGGGAGCTGCTTTTCTGCTTTTCAAAAAAATTTAATTTTAAGAAACAAAAGAGGAGCTGAAGAGGTAAACATAGAAGAGAAGCTAAATTAATGATGCTTTTTAAAAAAAATTTATTTAACAGGTAGAGTTACAGACAGTGAGAGAGAGAGAAAGGTCTTCTTTCCGCTGGTTCACTCCCCAAACGGCCGCCACGGCCAGCGCTGCGCCGATCTGAAGCCAGGAGCCAGGTGCTTCCTCCTGGCCTCCCACGCGGGTGCAGGGGCCCAAGAACCTGGACCATCCTCCACTGCTTTCCTGGGCCACGGCAGTGAGCTGGACTGGAAGAGGAACAATTGGGACTAGAACCTGGCACCCATATGGGATGCCGGAGCCGCAGGCGGAGGATTAACCAAGTGAGCCACGGCACCAGCCCAATGCTGTTATTTTAACATGAGGATGGTGTGAAGTCACTGAAAGAAAAAGAGGAATACAGGATCTCATTGATATTCTTGAAAGATTATTCTATGTGCAGTATGTAGAATGGCTGACAAAGCCATGGCAAAGGCAATGTTAGGAGGGTATTACAGACATGCTACAATAGCCACTTATATTGAGGAGGAAAACTGGGAAAGTGTAGCAAACTGAATTAAGATTTTTCAGGGGGACAGTGTTGTGGCACAACAGATTTTCGGATTAAGCCACTGCATGCAACATCAGCATCCCATATGGGTGCCAGTTCCAGTCTCAGCTGCTCTACTTCTGATTCAGCTCCCTTCTAATGTGCCTGGGAAAGCAGCGGAAGATGGGCCAAGTGCTTGGGCCCCTGCACCCATGTGGGAGACCTGGGTGAAGCTTCTGGCTCCTGGCTTTGGCCTGCTATTGTGGCCAATTTGGAGAGTGAATCAGCTGATGGAAGATATCTCCCCCCTCCCCTCTCGCAGTAACTTTGCCTTTCAAATAAATAAAATAAATCTTTTAAAAAAAAAGACTTTTCAGGCTGGCGCCGCGGCTCACTAGGCTAATCCTCCGCCTTGCAGCGCCGGCACACCGGGTTCTAGTCCCGGTCGGGGCACCGGATTCTGTCCCGGTTGCCCCTCTTCCAGGCCAGCTCTCTGCTGTGGCCAGGGAGTACAGTGGAGGATGGCCCAAGTGCTTGGGCCCTGCACCCCATGGGAGACCAGGAGAAGCACCTGGCTCCTGCCATCAGATTGGCGCGGTGCGCCGGCGGCAGCGCGCCAGCCGCAGCAGCCATTGGAGGGTGAACCAACGGCAAAGGAAGACCTTTCTCTCTGTCTCTCTCTCTGTCCACTCTGCCTGTCAAGGAAAAAAAAAAAAAAAAAAAGACTTTTCAGGACACCAAAAAGACAGGACTTGCAGAAAGCCTATATGGTCCCAACCTCACCCTCTGGCATTGTGGCTCAGTGGGTTGAGGCACAACCTGTGATGCTGGCATCCCATATGGGTGCCGGTTTGAGTCTTAGCTGCTCCACTTCCAATCCAGCTCCCTGCTAATGCACCTGGGAAAACATTGGAAGATGGCCCAAGTGCTTGAGCTTCTATCACCCACATAGGAGACACAGATGAAGCTCCTGGTTCCTGGCTTTGGCCTGGCCCAGCCCTGGCTGCTGTGGCCATTTGGAGAATGAACCAGCAAAGGGAGGATCTCTGCCTCCTCTTCTCTCTGAAACTCGGCCTTTCGAATAAAATAAATAAATCTTAAAAAAAAAAAAAAAAAAAAGAAGACTGAAATCTGAAGGAGGTGAGGATTCCAATATGAGTTACTGGATAGACAGTGGTATTATTTATACAGCACACAAACGAGGAACAACTGAGGAAAGGTTATACTGGCTATGCCCTAAGTTTCTGACATGTTGAATGTGACATGACTAAGAAATCCAAGTGAATGCATATTGTTGGATACACAGCTCAGATCTATTTAAATCAGATGTTTATAAGGCAGTTAGAAAAGCACAGAGCCCTGTTCTCAAATGAGCTTTGTAGGAAGCTGGTTAGTAATATAAATTAAGTGATCACCCATACCTGGCTAAGAAAGGAGGGAAAAGCCTATGCATAGAGCTCTGGGTTTGATAAGCCAAACATAAGCAAAATACTCTTTTTTTTTGACAGGCAGAGTGGATAGTGAGAGAGAGAGAGACAGAGAGAAAGGTCTTCCTTTTTGCCGTTGGTTCACCCTCCAATGGCCGCTGCGGACGGTGCATCTCGCTGATCCGAAGCCAGGAGCCAGGTGCTTCTCCTGGTCTCCCATGCGGGTGCAGGGCCCAAGCACTTGGGCCATCCTCCACTGCCTTCCCGGGCCATAGCAGAGAGCTGGCCTGGAAGAGGGGCAACCGGGATAGAATCCAGTGCCCCAACCGGGACTAGAACCCGGGGTGCCGGTGCCACAAGGCAGAGGATTAGCCTGTTAAGCCACGGTGCCGGCCAGCAAAATACTTTTAAACTGAATTTTTTCCATAGTTTTTATAGCGTAGTATAAAAGTCTATCAGAAATCAGCTTACACAGAGCTACTAACTAGAAGGACTGTTTTCCCCCTTCTGGAGTCAACGTATTATAAAATCGGAAATATTCAAATAAATAAGCTTGTTAAGGAAAGGAAGAAAGAAAAAATTAAGGAATTAAACTAGCTGGGCATCTCTGAGGCTGTTACAAACTAAAATGTGAAACTTTTTAAGCCTTTTAAAAAACATAAGTACCTGAGACCCATTCAGATCTACTGAAATGGGGACCAGACTTCCGGAACTTTAATTCCCCATATGACTCTAATGACCAGCCAAGTCTTAAGTTTGTTTGTTTGTTTGTTTGAAGAGGAGGAGGAGAGGGACAGATGGAGAGGGAGAGACGGAGGGAGAGAGAGAGAATGTGAATCGATCTTACATTCACTGGTTCACTCCCCAAATGCCCACAAGAGCCAGGAGTCAAGAACAATATTCAGATCTTCCACACGGGTGGCTAAGACTCAAGTAATTGAGCCATCATCTTCTACTTCCCAGACTCATTGGCAGGGAGCTGGATCCCGAACAGAGTAGCCAGGGCACTCCAACAGGGGATTGGGTGTGTGTGTGTGGGGGGGGGGTGTCTAACCCACTACAGCACAAGGCTGCCCCCACAGCAGGGTTTTGGAACTACTGGATCAGATGACATTTAAAGACCCTTCCGTGCGCATGACTTAAAATTCCAAACTGCCATTTCTGCTGTCACAGGAACTGAAGACTGCACTTGCCCACTGAGAAAAGGAGCACATCAGAGGCCTGACTGGGGACCTGTACAAGCCACCTGGTGCCCATTAAGCTACACGGTGGTGAATATTCTCTCTGGTACAGAAAGCCATCTCCTCAAACTAACTTAGACCTGTAACATCCAGTCACTCAAAGAAGTCAATGTCTGGCCCTCCATTAAGCCGCAATGTTTTACCGGCTGAATGAGAGGTCTTCAGAAACACGTGCAGAGGATTCCTCCTAGCGGGGGCAAGGAGTGAAGGAAGCCTCTCCATGGTTTCTCCCACAAAGCGCCCACTGGGCAAAAACCACCTTGAGTAAAATGCAAAACGGACATAAGTCGGCTCCTCTCGTAGACCAGGAATGCTTTATCAGTAAGCCTGAGGCAGGCGGGGACAGGACAGAGTCTGGCTTCCTCCCGGTGCTGCTCAGCCGAAGCACAGACTGCAGCTGGGTTCTGACCACACGGGATCCCGGCACCTCCGCCAGCACCCTTCTCCACAGCCACTTACGCTGTGCGAAAGGCAAAATACCTAACTAGGAAGCCACCATTAAGCGTCCTGGACATTCTTAAACCGCCTGAATTTGCAAAACATTTCTGGGCTAACGTTCTGCTTTTCTCCGTTTAATATCTCCCAACGAATTTATACAGGAGTTAAGAAACCAGTAAAAAAAAAAGTCGAAAAGTCTCCAACGTGAGGCAGGAATGGCATGCCAGGATTTCAACTCCGCTCTTCCGACTCCCACATCCTCTCCGCAACCCCCAACGTCGTGGCCGCACGGGGGCTGACACGGCCTAGCAGACAGACGACGAGAAAAACGCGGCTCGCCACCACCTAACGTGCAACCGTGCCCTAGCCTCCCACCCGAAAAGGCCCCCGGGAGTGCGGGGGCAGGAACCAAGGCAGGAAGGAGGCAGCGCTGTCCGACCAAACACGAGCCCTCGACTCCAAGACGGGAGGAGCCGAAGGGCCTCGATCAGCAGCGCTTCCTCTCGAAGCTTTCCCCGGCGGTATTAGAGCGGCCGGGGGCGCTAGCTTTTTCAGCGCCCGCATCGCAAGGCTAGGGCTAGGGAGAGAGAGAGAGAGAAAGAAGAGAGGAGGGCAACGGTCCGTCGGGAAGCGCTCCCTGCCCACCCCCGGAAAGGCACACAGTGCCGGGGAGAAACCGCTGCCTCGGGCTTGCAGCGTGGGGGAGGGCAGCGCCTGCGGCCTCCGGGCCAGGGCGCTGAGGTGGCGCGCAGCGGCGCGGCAGTGGCCAGTCAGCCCCGTCAAGCGGTCGCTCCGTCAGTCATTCGGCCGACTGGCCGTCCCGGCTCCCGCTTACCTACGTCCCCCGCTGCCCGCACCTGTTCTGCTGTCAGCCCAGACGCCGAGGCAGCCCCGACTGCGGCCCCGCCTTCGCCAGCGCAAAGGAAAGCTCCGCCAGCGAGGAAGGGTCCGGCCTGCAAGCAGCGGCCACGGCCGCCGGGCTTCCTCTGGAGCTGCCGCCGCGACGCCGGCGCTCACTTACTGCGTCATCTCCCCGGTGCCCTTTCGCCTGCGGCCCCGCCCGCATCTCGTGCGGGAGGCGGGGAGAGCGAGCGACGGCCCGGCGCGGGGGGCGTGGCGCCGCATGCCCTCGCTTCCGGCGGCCCGCGCGGCCCCGCGGCCTCCCCGCCCCGCTGGGCGCCCGGGTCTGCACGCGCGAGGACTTGGCGGAGCCGCGGCGGAGAAACTGGCGAGGCTGTGCGAAGCTCTGCCTCACGTGCTGACCCACAAAAGGACCAAGTCAGAGCACGACTGTTCGCCCGCTACCCTTCTGCACTGCACGCCGACTCCTGGCCCAGGCTTTCCCACTTTCCCGTGATCTTGCCCGTTGGTTTCCTAATTGCCTCGTTCTCTGCGCCCTGCCCGCCCCCGCTGGGGAGGTCTCAGCGTTGTAGCCCCAGCTCCAAATACGGACAGGCCTGCAAGAGTTCAGGAAGTCTGTGCGGTAAATCTGTCCTCTCTCTCTGACAAGAATAAGTGGACGTCAGCCTTAACTGCTGAGGCTGTATTCTTGTAATACACAGTTGTTGTTGTTGTTGTTTTTTAATGTGAACAGTCTTTGTCTTGCAAGACCTCACTCTAATAGTGAGGAAAGAGACATAAATAATCCAAAGTCCCGACAGGCAGAAAATACAGTAATAGATTTATGATGGAAGATAGCTTCAGTGTTAGCTACTTTTCATAATTTTTTACAGTTTTAAAAACTGGATTTCTGTAGGAAGAATTGCTAACCTCCTCTATGTCTCAATATCCCCATTGTCAGAAGTCTTATTCCATGATTTCAATAAATATTTACAATACAAAAATGTATCAATATTGTTGAATAAAGTTACTAAAACTATAAGGCAATATAACAAAAATATGGCCCAAGACAATTTTGCACAAAAAAACAATTTTTTTTTTTTACTTGAAAGGTTAGAAAGATCTTCCATCCACTGGTTCAGTCCGTAAATGACCACAGCACTGGGGCTGGTGAAAGCTGCAGCCTGCAGCGCAGGCATCCCACGTGGGCACCAAGTAGAGTCCCAACTGCTCCACTGCTGGTGTGCCTGGGGAGGCAGCAGAGGATGGCCCAAGCACTTAAGCTCCTGGCTCCTGGCTTCGCCCTGGCTCAGTCCTGGCTGTAGCGGTCATTTGAGGAGTGAAGCAGTAGTAGAGGGAAGATCTGTCTCTGTCTTACAAATAAATAAATAAACCTTTAAAAAAAAAAAATGACCACAACAGCCAGGACTGGGCCAAGCTGAATCCAGGAGCCTGAAACTCCATCTTAGTCTCCCACGGAGGTGGCAGGAATTCAAGGACTGGAGTCATCGTCTGCTGCCTCCCAGGATGCATTAGAAGGGAGCTGGGTGGGAAGTGCAGTAGCCATTACTTAAACTTGCACTCCATCTGGGACGCTAGAGTCCCAGGCAGAGGCTGAAGCCACTGCACAACAATGTCTCCTGAAAAATTATTCTGAGTGGCATGATGCAGCTAAAATGTAGACCTAACAGTTATACACGTGTGTGTTTCTTGATCTCTTTTGTAAGCCTATGATGCACAAAAGTATTTTTTTTTTTTTTTTTTTTTTTGGCAGGCAGAGTGGACAGTGAGAAAGAGAGACAGAGAGAAAGGTCTTCCTTTTCCATTGGTTCACCCCCCAATGGCTGCCACGGCCAGCGCGCTGGGACCGGCGCACGGCGCTGATCCAAAGCCAGGAGCCAGGTGCTTCTCCTGGTCTCCCATGCGGGTGCAGGACCCAAGCACTTGGGCATCCTCCACTGCCTTTCCGGGCCACAGCAGAGAGCTGGACTGGAAGAGGAGAAACTGGGACAGAATCTGGCGCCCTGACCAGGACTAGAACCCGGTGTGCCAGCACTGCAGGTGGAGGATTAGCCTATTGAGCCGTGGCGCTGGCCAAAAGTATTCTTTTTTTAAAATAAAAATTATCTTAGTGCTAAGGACGGATCAGTTTGCCTCATCCTGAGTGTATAATCAATGCAGCTTCCAAAGTCCTTTTTCCTGTCTCAAATTCCCGGGCTATGAAGATCAGAAGATGTCCTCCATCTAGCCATACTTGTGTGTTTCTTTCTGGTCAATCTTACAGGCATGGCCGCAGGATTTAAATTTTAAACTCTCATTACTTAATATTGGTTCATGAATTGTACTCAGCACTGCTCCTCCTCATCTCCGGCAAATCATCCTGTTCCAAAAATGCCTGAACTATTTCTTTTTCCTTCCCTATACTTGGACATCCTCTCAGCTTCACCCATTCTGGAGAGGTGACGCAACCTTGGAACATCCACTTGGCCCTAATAGGAAACTTGCCTGTGTCATGGCTTCCCATGGTGCTCCTCAAGACCAGCTACTCACCCCCCACCCAGGCCGGCTCTGGGAATGCTGCTCCCTCAGACCCTGAGCCTTCCCCTCTCAGGGCTCTCAGGAGGGAAGGTGATCAAACACCTCCCCAGGTCAGTCTAGCCCGGGTGCCTGTTAGTCACATCATGGGAAAGCTCCAGAGGATTTACGTAAACGTCCTGAACACTGGAATTCGAGATAGGTGGAGAACATGATTCTCTTTCTCAAAATTTTACTAATATCAAATGCAATGTAGTATTCTGGATTGGATTATGGAATGCAAAAAGGCCACTAGTGGAAAAACTGGTGAAATCCAAAGTCTATAGTTGGGACCTTCGTTGTGACGGCATAGCAGGTTAAGTCCCTGCCAGCAATGCTGGCATCCCATATGGTCGCCGGTTTGAGACCTGGCTACTCAACTTCCAATCCACCTCTCTGCTCATGCACCTGGGAAAGCTGCAGAGGATGGTCTGAGTGCTCAGGTCCCTGCAACCACATGGGAGACCTGGAGGAAGCTTCTGGCTTCAGCCTGTCTCAGCCCCAGCCATTGCATCCATTTGGGGAGTGAGCCAGCAGATGGAAGACCTCTGTCTCTCCCTCTCTCTCTGCTGTAACTCTGCCTTTCAAATACATTATAATTTTTAAAAAAGAGAAAGGACTCAATTAAAAAAAATAGTCTGAATACAGACTGGTTGCTCAGTTCCTTCCTGAGATGTCCACCTGGGCTGTCAGGTGTACTTCTCTTCATTAAACTTTGCTAACACACTTACCACTGTTCTCATGTCTGAATTCTTTCTTGCCCAAAGACAAAAACCTCTGGTCAGCCTTTTCCAGTAACATTTTTCAGCTTTCAACAAGCACAACAAGCTTTCCACAAAGCATTTCCCAATCCCAAATTTAAAATTTAATAAAAATCTTCACAGTTCCCCTGAAGTCTTAATAACTTGAATACTTACTTCTAGGTACTTCATACTTTTGATCTATTATAGACTTTCAAGGTTTTTTTTAAAGATATATTTATTGTTTGAAAGGCAGAGTTAGAGACAGAGAGAAATCTTTCATCCACTGGTTCACTCCCCCAGATGGCTGCAATGGCCAGAGCTGGGTTGATCTTTAGCTAGGAACCGGGAGCTTCTTCCAGGTCTCCCACATTGTGAGCAGGGGCCCAATACTTGGGTCTTTTATAAAGACTTAATTATTTGGGGTCTGCAGAGCCAGGATCCCATGTAGGTGCCAATTCGAGTCCCTGGTTGTTCTGCTTTCCAATCCAGTTCCCTGCTAATGGCCTGGGAAAGCAGTAGAAAATGGCCCAAGTGCCTGGACTCCTACATCCTTATAGGAGATCTGAAAGAAGCTCCTGGCTCCTGGCTCCTGATTGGCCCAGCTCCAGCCATTGAGGCCATTTGGGGAGTGAACCAGCGGATGGACGACCTCTCTTTCTCTCTCTCTAACTCTGCTCTGCTTCTCAAATAAATAAATCTTAAAAAAAAAATCCAGAGGGAAAAATATTTTAAAAATTTGTTTGAAAGGAGGAGTTAGACAGTGAGAGTGAGACAGAGAAAGAGACATCTTTCATCTGCTGGTTGATTCTCCTCCAGGCCAAATCAGGAGCCTAGAACTCCACAGTATCTCCCACATGGGAGACAGGGGCCCAAGTATGCAGATCATCCTTGCCTGCTCTCCCTGCTTAGCAGGGAGCTGGATTGGAAGTCGAGCAGCCGGGAATTGAACTAGTGCTCTGATAAGGGATGCCAACATCGAAGGCTGTAGCTAAACCCACTGTGCCACAATCCTAGCCTCAAGGATTACATTTTCTGTTGTTAACAATATAACAGTTAAAAATATAATCAACTTTTGCACGTTAGTTTTGCATCCAGTGAACTTGCTAAATTTCTCATTCATTCTTTTTTTTTTTTTAAGATTTATTTATTTTGCTTGAAAGAGTTACACAGAGAGAGGAGAGGCAGAGAGAGAGAGAGGTATTCCATCTGCTGGTTCACTCCCCAGATGGCCACAACAGCCAGAGCTGCGCTGATCTGAAACCAGGAGCCAGGAACTTCCTCCAGTCTCCCACGTGGGTGCAGGGGCCCAAGGACTTGGGACATCTTCCACTGTTTCCCAGGCCATAGCAGAGAGCTGGATCGGAAGTGGAGCAACCGGGACTTGAACCGGCGCCCATATGGGATGCTGGCACTGCAGGCAGCAGCTTTACCTGCTATGCCACAAGCGCCGGACGCCTCTCATTAATTTTAACAATTTATAATATGTTCTTTAGGGTTTCCTGCATTCTAAACCTTATCTGAAAAAAAAATGAGTTTTTACCTTGCTTTCCAGTTCTTATGTTTTTAAAAAATTGTATGAATTACGATCTTCAATTTCAAGTTTAAATAAAAACGGTGATAATGGGTACCCTTATCTTATTCTGACCCTCGAAGGGTCAGCGCTTCACCAGTAAGCATTTCTTGCTGCAGGCTTGTTGTAGATACACCTTATCACGTTATAGAGGTTCACCTGGGGGCCATGTTTGTGCAGCAGCCAAGTCTCTGCTTGGGATGTCTGTAAGGAAAGAAGAGCAAGACAAAGAGGAGGTGGGACAGACCCACAGCCAGAACAGGTTTACTCAGGGAACAAACCTGAGAGGGGCTCACTCAAAGCAAACACACAGCAGACAGCAGATTCTCATACAAGCTGGAGGCTTATACAACATGAGATAGTGGGAAATAAATACATTTATGTATGTATGTATGTATGTATCTATCTATTTATTTATGTATGTATGTATGAATGACAGGCAGAGTTAGTGAGAGAGAAAGAGAGAGAGACAGGTCTTCTTTCCGTTGGTTCACCCCCAAATGGCTGCTACGGCCAGAGCTGCGCCAATCCGAAACCAGGAGCCAGGTGCCTCCTCCCAGTCTCCCATGCAGGTGCAGGGAACCAAGCATTTGGGCATCCTCCACTGCACTCCCGGGCCACAGGAGAGAGCTGGCCTGGAAGAGGAGCAACTGGGACAGAAGCGGCGCCCCAACCGGGACTAGAACCCAGAGTACCAGCACTGCAAGCAGGGGATTAACCTAGTGGGCCATGGAGCCGGCCGGGAAATTTATTTATATGAAAATCAGCATTACAGAATGGAGCCAACGCTGTGGCATAGTGGGTTAAGCACCCACCTGTGGTGCCAGCATCTTATATGGGCGCCGGTTCGAGTTCCAGCTGCTCTACTTCCAATCCAGCTCCCTGCTGATGGCCTGGGAAAGCAGTGGAAGATAGCCCAAGTGCTTGGGCCCTTGCACCCATATGGGAGACTGGGAAGAGGCTATTGGCTCCTGGCTTCGGATCAGTGCAGCTCCGGCTGTTGCAGCATCTGGGAAGTGAACCCAGTATCTGGGAAGTGAACCAGCAGATGGAGGACCTCTCTGTCTGCAACTCTGCCTCTCACATAAATAAATCGTAAAAAATAAACTTAGTTTTTTAAAAAAGAGACAAAGATCTTCCATCTGCTGATTCACTCCCAGATGGCTGCAACAGCTAGCAGCTTTTTCCAGGTCTCCACAGGGGCCCAAGCACTTGGGCCATCTTCTACTGCTTTTTCCCAGCCCATTAGCAGGGATCTGGATTGGAAGTAAACAGCTAGGACTCAAACAGGTGCCATATGGGATGCCATTGGAGGGGGAACCAACGGCAAAAAGGAAGACCTTTCTCTCTGTCTCCCTCTACTGTCCACTCTGCCTGTCCAAAAAAAAAAAAAAAGATATAGATGGGAGGGCTGGGGAGGGTTTGGGCTAAAGACTAGAGCGGGGTCCAGCTCTGAGGAAAAATGTGGGAGTTTAGGATCTGCTCTGTCACGTATGCAGGGGACTAACATACATCTAAGGCTTTTGTCCTTACTCTACCAGTGTCCACATCCCACACTGGAATGTCAAAGTCAAATCCTGGCTCCATTTCCTACTAATGTGCACCTTGGGAGGCAGCAGTATACTTGGCTGAAGTATTTGGGTCCTTGCCATCCATGTGGTAGACCTGGATTGATTTTAAGGCTCCTGGTTTCAGCCTGCTCCAACCCTGTTACACACATTTGTGGAGTGAACCAGCAGATGGAGGAAGACCTGCCTTTCAGATAAAATGAAAACAAAAATTTACAAAACTTCACTTCTGGTTTGTCAACTTATGCAAACCGATATTCAATCTTACTAAATGCTTTTTTCTTCATTGGAGATGCTTACTTAACCTAACATGATGAATTACATGGTTTTTAAATTATACTAATTTTGCATAGCCATACTTGACAAGCATGTGCTGTCTTTATATATATATATATATATATTTTTTTTTTTTTTGAAAGGCAGAGTTAGAGAGATGGAGAGAGAGACCCTCCATCTGCTGGTTCACTCCCCAAATGGCCACAACAGCCAGGGCTGGGCCCATTTCCCACTGCTGGCATTGCAGGCAGCAGCTTAACCTATTATGCCAAAATGCCAGTCCATCTTTAAAAATCAAGTTAATTTGGTTTGCTAATGATATTTAATAATTGTGCATTTATAAGTGAGTCTGCTGTGTAATTTCCCTCTTTATATGCTATATTGTTCTCAATAATAGAATTTGGAGAGTGTTTCCTATATTCTGGAATAATTTGCAAAAGTGGAATTATTTTTTCTTGAGTATTTGTACAACTTGTTGGTAAAACAGCCTGAGTTGGGGATGGTGTTGTGGTGCAGCAGCCTGGTGTCCCAACTGTACCACTTCTGATCCAGCTCCCTGCTAGTGGCCTGGGATAGTGGAAGATGGCCCAAAGGTTTGGACCCCTATACCAATGTAGGGGTCGTGGAAGAAGCTCCTGGCTCCAGTCTTCAGCTTGGCCCAGCCCTGGCCATTGCTGCCATCAGGGAGTGAGCCAGTGGACAGAAGATCTTGGTCTCTCCCTTTCTTTCTGTAATCCTGACTTTCAAATAAATAATCTTAACAAAAATGCCAGTCTGGGTATTTTTTTTTTTTTTAAGATTTATTTGAAAGGCAGAATTACAGAGAGATTCATTCCCCAAATGGCCACAACAGCCAGAGCAGGGCTGATCTGAAGCCAGAAGCCTGGAGCTTCATCTGGGTCTCCCACATGGGTGCAGGGGCCCGAGGACCTGGGCCCATCTTCTGTTTTCTCAGGTACATTAGCAGGGAGCTGGATTAGAAGTAGAGCAGCCTTGACTTGAACCAATGCACATTGAACCAATGCCACAGCACCAGCACCCCAGTCTGGGTCTTTGCTCTAAATTTCATTAAGGCAATAGGGAAGAACAAGCCTCATAAAATGGGTTAGGACAGCAGGAAACAAAAAATAAACTTTCTTTGCATCTTTAAATAACTGCTTTTGTCAACACATCTGATCAGTATCCAGACATAATACAGAAAAAGGTCTGAAAACATGAACCTGTAATTCTTCCTTTTGGACAGGACTTAGATGGGATTGGGGAGCCTTTTATTAAAATTGCTGGAATTAAAAAACCTGAAGGGGCTGGCGCTGCGGCACAGCGGGTTAATACCCTGGCCTAAAAGTGCCGGCATCCCATATAGGCGCTGGCTGGTTCTAGTCCCGGCTGCTCCACTTCCCATCCAGCTCTCTGCTATGGCCTGGGAAAGCAGTGGAAGACGGCCCAAGTCCTTGGGCTCCTGCACCCACATGGGAGACCTGGAGAAAGCTCCTGGCTCCTGGTTTCAGATCGGCGCAGCTCCAGCTGTTGTGGCCAACTTGGGGGGTGAACCAGTGGATGGAAGACACTTCTCTCTCTCTCTGCTTCTCCTCTGTGTAACTGACTTTCAAAAAAAATCAATCTTAAAAAAAAAATCTGAGAATGTACTTCTCTAGTACTTAGGTACTTACAATTTTTTTAGAGTAAAAATTATAGTAGGGGTGGACATTTGGCACAGCAGAAGATATGCTTAGGGTACCAACACCCTGTATCAGATTGGCTGGGTTTGAGTTCTAGGTCCACGTTTGACTCCAGCTTCCTGCTAATGTGCACACTGGGAGGCAGCAGATGTGGCTTCAATACTTGGGTCCCTGTCACCCAGGTGGGAGACTCAGGTTGAGTTCCTGACTCCTGGCTTTGGCCTAACCCCAGCTATTGTGGGCATCTGGGGTGAACCAGCAGATGGAAGATCTTTCTGCCTTTCAAATAAAAGCAAAAAATAAAAGAGTATGTATTTTTAAAAATAAAAATGATGGTAACATGGGCTTTCTGGAATGCCCGAGTTGGGGAGACACCTGGATTCATTCCCCCATCCCCAGTCTTCTTGAAAATGTGGTTTTGCCGATGGGGCCGGCGCTGTAGCATAGCAGGTAAAGCTGCTACCTGCAGTGCTGGCATCCCATATGGGTGCCGGTTTGAGTCCTGGGTGCTCCTCTACCGATCCAGCTCTCTGCTATGGCCTGAGTCCTTGGGCCCCTGCACCCACTCTGGAGACCCAGAAGAAGCTCCTGGCTCCTGGGTCAGCACAACTCCAGCCATTGTAGCCTTTTGGGGGAGTGAACCATCGGATGGAAGACCTCTCTCTCTCTGCGTCTCCTTCTCTATGTAACTCTTTCTTAAAAAAAAAAAAAGAGAATGTGGCTTTGCTGATACTGAGCTTGATTCAAAAATCAAAAGAAATCTGTCTCTGGACACTCCGATGTCTACATTTAAATTCTTCCAAGAAGGTGTAGTAAACCTGAATACAGCAGAGCAATGGCGAGGACTGCTGCCTTGATCCCTAACACATCTCTGAGAATGTCAACGGCAGCAGCGCCCCCTAGAGGGAACTCAGGGGCCAGGAAGAGCCTCACACAGCGTCCCCAGCACTCCATTCAGCCAAGCTAAGCCAATCGCTGGCTCAACCATTCAGGGAACGCACTTAAGATGTCCTTCCAATGACTGCTTACTAACCGTTCAACACTGCAACTATACTTAAGATGCATTTCTGGCTTCATAAGCTATGGAAAATGACATTCCTTCAAAATCAGCAATACAGCTGCAATGGGGTCAGAGGGTGGGAAACTGTTTATGATTAACAAAGAGGAGCTGAAGGATGCTGCAAAGGCCAAAATTCTAGCTGGAAAATACTGAGCAGTGATTTCACCCCCTTGGCTTCTCCTCATACCTAGAAGTGAGCACTTTCTCTCAATCAGCCATGTGGTATATATCCAAGGAGACAACAGGTGTGAAAGGCAATGCCCCGCAGAAATACTTGGGAAGTGGGGTGGGCATTTGGCACAGTGGTGAAGTTGCTGCTTGGTATGTCCACATCCTATATGAGTGACTGATTCCAGCCGCAGCTCCTCCGCTTCCGTTCCAGCTTCCTGCTAATACACACCCTGGGAGGCAACCAGTGACGGCTGAAGTACTTGGGTCCCTGTCACCTATGTGGGAGACCAGATCCAGGAGCTCAGTCTGGTCTCTCAGGTGTGCCACATGCTCCAGTGCTTGAGCCATCCATCACCTGCTGCCTTCCAGGGTGCTGTTCCTGTTGGTTCAATTCACCGACTTGCTTGCATATTATACAGTCACTGAAGAAAACCAAATCCTATTGACTAAAAGCTTACCAAATCCATACCCACCTGCCACAGTGCAGACCTCAGCACCTCCCTCCACCCCCCAACCCTTCCCCAAAAAATGTTTGGGATAAAAGCTAGGAATGAAAGCCCTGTATTTTCATGAGCAAGTCTATAACAAGACATGGCCTGTGAGCTCTCAAAAACCCCACCGGTGGGCCACACTGGCTAGCAGGCAAGGAGTCTTTGTAGGAGAGCCTCTTGGAAACCCAGGGTAGCCTGACTTTGGAGAGGCACAACTGGGGCACAAGTAGCAAGTAGCCTTGAGGATGCCAACAGTCCCTTCTCCTGGGACCCCTTCACAGGCTCTCCTAGGAGGCAAACATTTACACTACAGTCCAGGGACCAATATGCAAAAGGGCGCATACTGTTCTAAAACTGTTTTAAACAAGAGAAATAAACTAAAAGCAAAAGTCTTTTCTGAAACAGGGAACCAAATGCTACCTTTGCAATGTCTTAAGCCTGACTGCAGGTCGTCAGGTTAACCACAGGTAAGGAACTTTCGCTGAATGTCTGCTGAGGCACACTCAACACTGGGATGTTTCTCTCTGTACAAGTGAAAACTACAGCCTGTTGGGATATGCGGAGCCTGAACCCATGCCAACTTCTGCCTCACATACTTCAGTGCGAGGGAATTTCACAGGCTACCTTCCCTCTCCACAACACCAAAGTAGGAAGTTACTATGACACACCATCTTTTTTTTTTTTTTTTTTGACAGGCAGAGTGGACAGTGAGAGAGACAGAGAAAAAGGTCTTCCTTTTTGCCGTTGGTTTACCCTCCAATGGCCGCTGCGGCCAGCGCATCGCGCTGATCCGAAGCCAGGTGCTTCTCCTGGTCTCCCGTGCGGGTGCAGGGCCCAAGGACTTGGGCCATCCTCCACTGCACTCCCTGGCCACAGCAGAGAGCTGGCCTGGAAGAGGGGCAACCGGGATAGAATCCGGCACCCCAACCGGGACTAGAACCCGGACACACCATCTTTTTAAAAGTCTTTTGGGTTAGGAAGTGACATTCACTGCATAATAGGGCTGTCCTGTTTCATTTTTAAAAAGGAATTTTGATTTTTTAATTTAAAAGGCAGAAAGAGAACTCCTGTCAGCCAGTAAACTCCCCAAATGCCTAAAACAGCTGGAGCTTGGTCAGCCGGGCAGCTACAAATTCACCCCAGGTCTCCCACATGGTAGCAGAGACCCAAATACTCAAGCCATCACTGCTGAATCCAGGGTGTACATTAGCAGGAATCAGGAGCTGGGAACACAGCCAGGACTTGAAATCTAGGCTCTCCAACACGGGATGTGGGACTCTCAAATGGTACTTTATTGCTGTGCCAAATGCCTTCCCCTGATTTCATTTTTAAAAGTTTATGTGAAAGGCCAAACAATACATGGGGAGACAGATGTCTTCTATCTGGTGTTTCACTCCCCAAATGCCTTCAATAGCCAAGACTGGGCCAGGCCAAAGTCAGGAGCCAGAAACTCAATCTAGGTCTCAAACATGGGTAGCAGGGACTCAAGCACTTGGGCCATCACCTGTGGCCTCCCAGAGTGTGCACTAGCAGGGAGCTGGTTCATAAACACAGCAGCTGGGAGGTAAACCAGGCATTCTGGAAGAGATGAGGAAATCTCAAGCAGAGACTTAATGGCTATGCCAGAAGTCTGCCCCTCATTTCATTTTCTTAACAGCTGCAGTTTTAAAAACTTTTATTTGAACAAGAGTGAGCCTAGACAGTGGGCTTTTAGCCCTGCCAGGCAGTTTGAAGCAGGTGAGTACTTTGAACTGATTTACATCTTAGGAGCTTCACTCCAACAGCTGTGTAGACAGACTCAAGTATGGTGAGGGAAGAGCAGTTATAAAACTGATGCAGCCGGCGCCGTGGCTCAACAGGCTAATCCTCCGCCTTGCGGCGCCGGCACACCGGGTTCTAGTCCCGGTCGGGGCACCGATCCTGTACCGGTTGCCCCTCTTCCAGGCCAGCTCTCTGCTGTGGCCAGGGAGTGCAGTGGAGGATGGCCCAAGTACTTGGGCCCTGCACCCCATGGGAGACCAGGAGAAGCACCTGGCTCCTGCCATCGGAACAGCGCGGTGCGCCGGCCTCAGCGCGCTACCGCGGCGGCCATTAGAGGGTGAACCAATGGCAAAGGAAGACCTTTCTCTCTGTCTCTCTCTCTCTCTCTCACTGTCCACTCTGCCTGTCAAAAATAAAAAAAAATAAATAAATAAAAAAAAAAAAAAAAAAAAAAAAAAACTGATGCAAAAGTAGTTCAGCCTAAATGTTAGGGGTCTGAACTGAAGGATGGAGAGGAGGAAAGGGCTCCAAGATAATATTAAACTGACAGAATTAATACGGTTGCTGACTTAAGAGAATACTTGAGGGGAGTTCCAGCTAGGCTGATGAAGTGCCAGCCACTGATCTTTCCAACTAGGAGTGAATGGTAAGAAAATTGGATCCTCCTCATGGTAGGGAATGTTGGGATCAGTTAGGGATGGTAGTCTGAAGGGCCTGTGGGGATGTCCAGCATTTATCTGAGGCCCAAGGCATAGTATGAAGACGTTTGGAAGCGGTAAGACAGAAATCACAAGTGGTCAAGATGATACAAGCCTGGTGAAGCTGGGGAACAGCAAACTGAGGGAATCCGGGGGGGGGGGGGGGGGGGGCGCTGAGCAGTGGCAGAGGCCCACGCAGCCCCACTAAGAATGGGCACAGCACTGGGCAGGCTCATCTCACGGGAACAGGCACCACCACCAGAGGCTACAAATGTCACTTACAAGGACTCAACGGGGTCTAGTAAATTTAATAACTAGGAATTCATTGGTGATGTTGGCAGGAGTTTTTAATGACACGTTCAAGGCAGTGGAAATATGACAGGAGAGAGAGAGAAAAAAGCTACATCTCCTCCTTCCCCAAGATTTAGCTTATTTTAAATGAAGATCGGTGGGGCAAGTGTTTGGTGCAATGATTGCAATGCCTGCCCTCCACATCAGAGGGCCCGGGTTCCAGTCCCAGCTCTGCTTCCAATTCCAGCTCCCTGCTAATGTGCAGTCTGGGAGGCAGCAGGCGATGGCTCAAGCACTTGTACCCCTCATGTCTTTTAGGGGATTAAAAAAAAAGTCTATCCTTAATAATACTAGAATGCTCTCTGAAAGCCTTCAACCTGCTCTTTTATGTTGTACTGATCTGAAGAAAGAATGGAAGTTTAGAAAAGGGAAAAATGGACATTAAAAAAGTTTATTTCTAGCCTTGAAAGAACATAATTACTGAATGAAGTCATCAAACACAGCAGTTACTGTCAATGTAACAATTAAATAATTGAATGGGATCAAGTTGAAAATAAGACGATTTAAAATTTGAAGAAAAACCAGAAAAGATAAGCTACTTTCACTTAATTACATTTCTATCTACTAAAACAAAAAAGTCAACACATTAAAACGAAAGATGTTGAACTCAAAATATAATTGGTTTTCTCAGTATAGAATGAAAACTTGTTTGTTGAACAGAATTATCCTACATTTCTTCCTGCCTCTTATCTTGGCAATATTCTAGATTGATGAAAAAGGAAGACTTTCTTCAGCTCTTTCAAGGCCAGACCACTGCGATTCTTCTCTTGGTAATGCCAACACCTACCACAGCATCTCTGCCAGAGTGTTCAACAAATGTGCTGAGAGGAAAAAATGTGTGTTTTATTTTAATTCACATACACATATACACACTGTGCAAAAACTGATATTAACTGTTCAAATATCTATCACGGGAGCAGTGGAAGACCATCTGCTTTTTATATTACTATGAAATTCTATCATAAAAAAACAAAATGAATATTAATCTGGATTTTAGCTATAACCTATAATATTATTTTGACATTTCACTGGATATGGATCTCAGTATATTTAAAGCATTTTAGATTTAAAAAATTGATGCAAATTCTTTAAGCACTTGTTTTTTTCTTACTGTAGCTACTGCCTGATAACATCTAAAATTATATAATATATACAAACACACATGTATTTAAGGGAGTCATACAAAGAAATACTTACAGGTAGTTTAAATGGCTTGTTAAAGGCACAGGTTTGTTTAGGACTGGTGGTTCCTAGATACATTTTTAAGCAGCTTAATATTTATGTTGAAGATAAGTCAGACTATGTGCCAGGCACCCAACACATGAAGACAGAGTTGTGTCAGCCTTGAGGTCATGTTACATAATCACTCTACTTGTTTACTACTGTAGGTAGCATAAAATGTTCCAATATTGTCATGGTTTCCCAGTTTTTAGCTGTCCCTTAAAGCAGCACAAGAAACAAGAGTAGAAGATAACTTAAAGACCACCAGAGAGGCTAAAATATCATAAATAAGTATTACAGTAATATTGCTCTAGTAATACAAGATGACTAACGTAATTTTCAGATTTAAATGGGAATTTTCACCCTGAAGTGGTGACAAAAAGATGAATATAAAAGACAATTATTAAAAAACAAGAATCTTCATTCAGATACAGTAGTTCTTTCAAGAAGATCTGAACATTTTAATTTAAAATAACTAATAAATCACAATTTCATATTGCTTTCAGGATTATTTTGTTTAAAAATGACACATTTCAGAATTTACTAAAGCATACTTCTATTACAGGTTAGTTTATCCAGGTAAGTAAAGAATAAACCACAGTGTAGCTCCCTTAACCAAGGAGTCAGATTTCAAAGTCCGTTGCCAGCAATGGACGTGCAGGTAACCATCAGAGAGGCTGTAAATACAAATCCCAAACTGCTTCCACCGCCTGAAAGGCCCTTTGTTGCACCACAAGCATAAACTGGGGCCCTGGCACAGATTCAAGGGAAAAAGTCTTTATGACTTAGGATGGGAAGTGCCTTCTTAAGTGGTCATGATGATCACAGTCTCACCATCTAGTTGGTTTTTTCTATTTCATTGGCAGCATCTTCATCATAATCCATCCAGACAATCATCTACAAAGAATGTTCAAATCTGGAAGTTAAGGGGCACTGTAGCTTTCCACCAGAAATAAACCAGCTTGTTTCTATAATTTAGTAAGAGCTGTAGAAGGCCAATGTAGTCCAGAGAAAAATGAAATCAAGAACCATACTGGTATCAGAGATCATTAAGTGCTCTATATAAAAGTTTCATTAATTATTTTTTACTCATTTTTCTGAAAATCTTTCTGTGGTATCAACACAAAATAGTCATTCTACACTGATATCTGTATCTTAACACAGATATGACGGGAATAATAGGAAATAAAACTCTGCTGGTTTCTCCAATATACTACAAAACAGCACACTTACTTTCATTAATGATTTGTACTATTGCAGGATGGCAAGCAGGTGTGAAGTTCATTGGGAGGGCATGGTGAGAACAAAATACCAGAACTCAACCGAAGACTTTTTTATGTGGTTCAAGGCATGTCAGAGTAGACAATACCTCCTCCAAAAGCCAAACAACAGAGAAATGAGGAGAGAAATACAGGAGAGTAAAGCACAGAAAGGAAGGGGAGGATGGGGCATTCTAATAATTAACAGGTCACAGACCTTTTCTTAATCTTTAAAATAAAAAAGGATTCCTATCAATACCGCATTTTTCTTTTCCTCAGTTTTTTACATGAATATTCTCTACTTCTCTGGGAAAAAAAAAAAAAAAAAAGCACTAAAGTAATTCCGCATCTCCAATGATCCATGAATCCACCAAGAACTTTCTCATTTAAGTTCTCTTACACAGTAACACACTGGTAATGTGTTAGAATCGCTCTAACTTATGACAGCCTTTACAGTTTACTCGTCATCATTTGGAACTCTGTAATACTGACATTTCTCTCTCATGAATACAGTCTCAACTAATTATTTTACAACTCACCAAAGTTCAATCTCTCACTTTGTCTCTGCTAACCCCAAATATTTTTCCCTTTAAGTGGAAAACAAAAGTTAACTTTCGAATTCTGAAAATTCAATGATTATTACAGAGTAGGATGTGGTATGAACAGGATATGTAAGGTGAGAGAAGGTTACATAAAAACAAAAATAAACAAAAAAACCTAAACCTAAAATTGCAACATATACAGAAACTTATTTCCAAAATGAAAGAGGAAAGGAGGAAAGGGAAGGTAATGGCACTAACCACGCATAAAGCCCAAGCTGGAACAAGAAAAATCACTTTGGTTCCTCCTCAAGCCAAATCTGAAGAGGAGACAGGCAGAAAGGAAGACAAAACCGTCAGGGTGTAAAGTCGCCGGGATTCTTTTTTGTCTCAGTGATTTAGTTATAAATATAGATTAGTCTTCTTTCTATACATGTAACAAACTCCAAACTCACCACCATGAGATTTCTCAAAGTGACCCTTTCACATTTGTTAAAAAAGGTAAAAATCACATACTTTTCTTCCCTTTTTCAGTTCAAGTTCTGAACTGAAATATTCCATGAAACCATTGCTGGTCCTAACTTTTATACAAAGTTAAACTATGCTGAGCTCCTTTGCCAATACGAGGAGCTGCACAATTTCTATCATCCTTGCCTTGAATTTAGGCACGACAAAAAGTTCTCAAAGCAACTCAAAAGGAGCAAGTCGAGGAAAAGGAGAGCTCTGAAGGAGAGAAGACCAGCAGGTGAAACAAATACTCTGAAAAACTCGAATCTGCCCTTCAAGTATTGAAAACACCCCAAAGGGGACAAGAATGGGATCTATTCCAACAAAGTTAGCAAAATAAAATGCAAATCTCAAGCATGAGAAACAGCCCTGATGGCTGTCTGCTGAAAGATGTAAGGCGAGTGACTCAGTCCACAATTCCTTTGGACCCTAAAGAAGGGGTTCATCTGAAAGTCATGATTCTCTTTTTGCAATTTTGTCTTAGTTGTCTTCAAGAAATAGTAGCTTTGTTTTTCCTCCATTATTCAGACCATTTCTTTAAACCCCGAAAAGAGCAGTAACTTTCATATATTAAAAGACTTCTTTTAGGACATGGACAAAGGAACATGAGATCATGGCACTGATGCTAGCGGTTACTCTTCATTGCTTCTTTAGCTGCCATGATGAGTGGTGTCAAGCTGGATAACGGTTTGGCCAGTTTCAGGAAGGGATGCTGCCAGAAAAGGGGGAGAAACAAGCAGGTAAACGCTATCAGCTTAGAAACAAACAAAGTGTTTTCTTTCAACTAATCCCCAAAGACTGCTTAGGAATCATGGTTTGTTAAAGTATTCCCACAAGTCAATACCCATATGAAACCAACATAATCAGTACAACACCTAAAGCTGAAAGCAACCACTTTACTTTTTCTAATATAAATCTATAGTTAAGGCCACAGATATATCCAAGTCAGCAGTGAACAGGCCTGAGAACAGATATGATGGTACAGATTTTTATTCCCAGAAGGAGCCCTAAAATGCAGAGTTACCACACCAAGGTGATCAACAGATAGTAAAATACAATGATTTGCCACCCTATGAAAACGTCTAGGTTACTCAAAAAACAAAGGCAACTAAATTTTCCAAAAATGACATCATTTCCAAATTACCTGCAGCAGTTCTTTGGCTGAACCTCTCTTCTCCACATCCATTTCCAAACATCGATTTAAGAAATCCCGAAATATGGGGGAAAGCTTCTCTGGATTCTGAAGTTCTGGGGTTCCATTAGTTGCTATCAGGTACAAGGCCTAAAATGGAAGAACATTTTTACACACTTATGATAATGCAACAAACTGACAGATCACTTTACAAAGTTTATGGATCTCTTAATTCTTTAAAAACAAACATCAACATCAAAGTGAGGTTATCATTTTTACTCATTTGGTTCTGAAATTTTTCCTTTTTCACTTTATGTACTTTTTAAAAAGATTTATCTACTTATTTGAAAGTCAGAATTACAGAGACAGGGAGACACAGAGAAAGTGAGTGAGAGCTTCCAACCATTGGTTCACTCCCCAAATGGCTGCAACAGCAGGAGCTAAGCCAGTCTGAAGCCAGGAGCCAGAAGCTTCTTCCAAATACTCGTGCCATCTTCTGCTGCCTTCCCAGGTGTGTAAGCAGGGAGCAGGATCAGAAGTAGAGCAGCAGGACTTGAACCAGTACCCATATGGGATGCCGCCACTGCAGGTGGTTGCTCCACCCACCAAGCCACAGCACTGGCCCCACAAAATTATTTTAATGGTTAAATCAAACAGTATCTTATGTTCTCTATTATAATCAATAGTTTTTAGAAAATTCTTGTATTCTTTATATACTTCTCTATTTCCTATAAATTTCTAGAAATGAAATTATTACTTTTTGATTAACTGTTATTTAAGAAGTTTTAGCTTTGTAGAAAATGGAATTGAAGCCTGATTATTTCTACATCCCTATAAATATTCTTTTTCACCAGGCAGTCATTCTTTGAATGACTGGTTTGTGTAACCACCAAGGCCACTATATATACTATATATAGACACAAGAAGAGCTATAACTTATGTCATAGCACCAGCCCGAAGTTTAACAGAGCCTGGAACTTTTTTTTTTTTTTGACAGGCAGAGTGGACAGTGAGACAGAGACAGAAAGAAAGGTCTTCCTTTTTGCCGTTGGTTCACCCTCCAATGGCCGCCGTGGTCGGCGCATCATGCTGATCCGAAGCCAGGAGCCAGGTGCTTCTCCTGGTCTCCCATGCGGGTGCAGGGCCCAAGCACTTGGGCCATCCTGCACTGCACTCCCGGGCCACAGCAGAGAGCTGGCCGGGAAGAGGGGCAACCGGGACAGAATCTGGCGCCCCGAATGGGACTAGAACCCGGTGTGCCGGAGCCACAAGGCGGAGGATTAGCCTGTTGAGCCATGGCGCCGGCCGAGCCTGGAACTTAATCCAGGTTTCCCAGGTAGGTGGCAGGAACCCAAGTACTTGAACCGTCATCTGCTGCCTCCCAGGGTGCATATTAGATGGAATCTAGACCCAGAAGCAAAGCGGGGACTCAGCCCCAAGCACTCTGATAAAGAGATGTGGGTACCAAGCAGTATCTTCATTGCTGCATCCAATACCCTCCTGAGTCCTCATCTCAATGGCCGTAACTGCAGTTTCTGACAAGCTTACTTTCTTTATACAGGTTCCAGGGCATGCATATATTTATTTGGCTTTTCCTCCCTTTCCAGCCATTCTTTCTTAGTCTGCTCTGTTGGTCTGCATCATCAACTTTTAGCTACTCACATGACCTGGTGATCTCATCTGGATTCACAGCTTTAGATAACATCTATCACTAAGGCACCATGATTTTATACCTGAAATTCTAGCCTGGATTCCAGATTTGCATACCCAACAGTCTATTCAGCATATTCACTTGGATGACTTAAGAGGCACCTAAAATTTAGTGACTCTAAGACATGTTAAAATGTTATCTACTAGCTGGCGCCATGGCTCAACAGGCTAATCCTCTGCCTTGCGGTGCCGGCACACCAGGTTCTAGTCCCAGTTGGGGCGCCGGATTCTGTCCCGGTTGCCCCTCTTCCAGGCCAGCTCTCTGCTATGGCCTGGGAAGGCAGTGGAGGATGGCCCAAGTCCTTGGGCCCTGCGCCCCATGGGAGACCAGGAGAAGCACCTGGCTCCTGGCTTTGGATCAGCGCGGTGCGCCGGCCGCAGCGGCCATTGGAGGGTGAACCAGCGGCAAAAAGGAAGACCTTTCTCTCTGTCTCTCTCTCTCACTGTCCACCCTGCCCATCAAAAAAAAAAAAAAAAAAAAAAAGCTATCTACTGATATCCCACCTACCAACCAGATCCCCTACTCTTACTGCATGCAATTGTGGCCATCTCAGTTATGGTAATCTTCTATTTTTTTTAAAAAATGTATTTATTTATTTATTTATTTGAGAGTCAGAGTTACACAGAGAGAGGAGAGGCAGACAGAGAGAGACAGAGAGTTAGTTCTTCCATCCGCTGGTTCACTCCCCAACTGGCCACAATGGCCAGACCTGCGCGGATCTGAAACCAGGATCCAGGAGCTTCTTCCAGGTCTCCCACGTGGGTGCAGGGGCCCAAGGACTTGGGCCATCTTCTACTGCTTTCCCAGACCATAGCA
The DNA here is from genome assembly GCF_033115175.1 of Lepus europaeus. NCBI lineage: Eukaryota > Metazoa > Chordata > Mammalia > Lagomorpha > Leporidae > Lepus > Lepus europaeus. The sequence goes on along the minus strand of NC_084828.1, from coordinate 83,373,385 downwards.
GAGAGCTGGATCAGAAGTGAAGCTGCCGGAACTCGAACCAGCGCCCATATGGGATGCTGGGACTGCAGGCAGCAGCTTTACCTGCTATGCCACAGCGCCAGCCCCTGTAGCCTCTCCTTTCAAAACACATCCAGAATTCAACTCACTTTTTACCACCTCCACTGATATGACTGTGGTCTAAGCTACCATCATTTCTTATTTCTTGCCTGAGTTATTTTTTTAAACAAAGATTTTTTTATTTACTTGAGAGATAGAGCTACAGAGAGAGAGGGAGAGACAGAGAGAAAGGTCTTCCATCCACTGGTTCACTCCCCAAATGGCCACAATGGCTAGAGCTGGGCCAGTCTGAAACTAGGAGCCAAAAGCTTCTTCCAGGTCTCCCACGCTGGTGCAGGGTCCCAAGCATTTGGGCCATCTTCCACTGCTTTCCCAGGCCATATCAGGGAGCTGGATCAGAAGAGGAGCAGCTGGGACTCAAACCAGAGCCCATGTAGGATGCTGGCGCCGCATATGGAGGTTTAGCCCACTACTCCACAGCGTGGGCCCCTCTTGCCTGAATTATTACAACAGCCTTTTAACTGGTCTTCATACTTTGTCCTTTGCTTGGATAATCTCAACACAGTAGGCAGAGATCCTGTTAAAACGTTTGACTATTTTATTCCTCCACTTAAAACTTTCCAATAGTTTCCCCAAGTTATATAGAGAAAAAGCCATCATCTTTCCAAAGGCCTTATAAGGCACTTAACACAGTCTAACCTACCTTACAGCTGCTGTTTGCACGATGTAATCTAGCTGTGCTGAAATCTTCAATGATCCTTGGATACACGAGGAACACTGCTGCTTTAGAGCTCATACCTGCTGTTTCTTTGTTTGGAATGCTCTTCCACTAGGTACGCACCATCTCTTACCTCTCGTGTCCACACATCACCTCAGTGAAGCCTTCCACAGCACCCCTCTGAAAGCAAACACCCTGACCTCTCCAAGCGAGACCATCACTGAACATGTCACATATTATTCTTATTTATTTTGTCGTCTCTCCTCTCTAACTAGAATTTAAGTTCCATGAGGACAGAACTTTTGTTGGTTCTTTTAGGCAGCACCTTGAATACTGCCTGGCATGAGACAGACACTCCATTACACTGGCTAACTAAAGAATGAAAGTAAAGGGGTTTAAAAAATTGTTTGAGGGGCTAGGGCTGTGGTGTAGTGGGTAAAACTGCCACCTGCAGTGCCGGCATCCCATATGGGCACCAGTTAAAGTCCCAGCTGCTCCTTTTCTAAATCAGCTCCCTGTTAACGTGCCTGAGAAAGCAGCAAAGATGGCCCAAGTCCTTGGGCCCCTGCATCCACGTGGGAGACCCAGAAGAAGCTCCAGGCTCCTGGCTTTGGATCAACCCAGTTCCAGCCACTGTGGCCATTTGGGGAGTGAACCAGCAGATGGAAGACCTTTCTCTTTCTGTGCCTCTCAAATAAATAAATCTTTTAAAAAATGTTCTGAGGCCGGCGCCGTGGCTCAACAGGCTAATCCTCCGCCTAGCAGCGCCGGCACACGGGGTTCTAGTCCCGGTCGGGGCGCCGGATTCTGTCCCGGTTGCCCCTCTTCCAGTCCAGCTCTCTGCTGTGGCCCGGGAGTGCAGTGCAGGATGGCCCAAGTGCTTGGGCCCTGCACCCCATGGGAAACCAGGAGAAGCACCTGGCTCCTGCCTTCGGATCAGCGCGGTGCGCCGGCCGCAGCATGCTGGCCACGGCGGCCGTTGGAGGGTGAACCAACGGCAAAGGAAGACCTTTCTCTCTGTCTCTGTCTCACTGTCCACTCTGCCTGTCAAAAAAAAAAAAAAAAAAAAAAAATTCTGAAAAGTACTCTAAATTAATTACCTCTACAAAAGTACTTTAGCTGCTCACTTCAACTAAAAGCTCTGGCAATAGGATAAGTTTTTTAAGATTTTTATTTATTTATTTATTTGAGAGGCAGAGTTATAGACAGTGAGAGGGGAGACAGAGAGACAGGTCTTCCTTCCGTTGGTTCTCTCCCCAAATGGCCACAATAGCTGGAACTGCACCGATCTGAAGCCAGGAGCTGGGAGCCTCTTCCTGGTCTCCTATGCGGGTGCAGGAGCCCAAGCACTTGGGCCATCCTCCACTGCCTCCCCACGCCGCAGATGGAGGATTAACCACGGCGCTGGCCCCAAGCAATAGGATAAGTTTAAGAAAAAGTGTATTCAAATCCAATGCCATCTGCTTTCTTGCTTCTCTCACCTAGCATAATACTTTAAGGTTCAATGTTGTGGGGCCGGCATTGTGGCACAGTGGGTTAAAAGCCCTGGCCTGAAGCACCGGCATCCCATATGGGCACCGGTTCTAGTCCCACTGCTCCTCTTCCAATCCAAATCTCTGCTATGGCCTGGGAAAGCAGTAGAAGATGGCCCAAGTCCTTGGGCCCCTGCACCTGTGTGGGGGACCCAGAGGAAGCTCCTGGCTCCTGGCTTCAGATTGGTGCAGCTCTGGCCATTGTGGCCATTTGGGGAGTGAACCAGCGCATGGAAGATCTCTCTGTCTCTGCCTCTCCTCTCTCTGTGTAACTCTTTCAAATAAATAAAATAAATCTTTTTTTTTTTTTTTAAAGGTTCAATGTTGTAACATGTACAGGAACATCCTTCCTTTTATGGCTGAATAATATTCCACTATTAAGCAACGTAACAGACATTTGACTTGCTTCCACTTTTTAGCTACTAGAGATAATGCTGCAATGAACATTCAAGTGCAACTCTTTGTATGGGTGTATGCTTTTAACTCTCTTTGCTATACATCTAGCAGTGGAACTTGTGAAAGTGTGAGGTTGTATGGTAATTTAACATTAACTTTTTGAGGAACTGTTAAATTGTTTTCCAAAGCACAGGTACTATTTTATATATAAGAGAGTCCCAATTTCTCTGGACTCTCATCAATACTTACAACTGTACTTTTTATTATAGCAATTATAGTAAGTGTGAAGTGGTTAGCTTGTGCCTAAAATAAAAATTTATGGGGGTCGGCATTGTTGACATAATGCATTAATCCACCAACTGTGATACCAGCATCCCACATGGGCACCAGTTTGAGTCTCGAATGTTCTAGCCTGAGAAGGCAGCAGATGATGGCCCAAGTACTTGGACCCCTGCCACCCATGGGGAAGACCCGCATGGAAGTTTCAGGCTCTTCACTTTGGCCTGGCCCGGCCCAGACCTGGCTGATTCAGTCATTTGAGGAGTGAACCAGAAAATGAAAGATTTCTCTTAACTCCGCTTTTCAAATAAACAAACTCTTTTAAGAAATTTATTTACTTTTATTTATTTGAAAGGGGATGGGAGAGGGAGAGAGAGAGAGAGAGATATCTCCCATCTGCTGATTCATTCCCCAAATGCCCACAACAGTTAGAGCAGGGCCAGGCAGAAGCTAGGAGCCTGGAACTCAATCTGTCTCTACCATGTGGGTGACAAGGACCTAACTACTTGAATCATCACATGCTGTCTCCCTCGATCTGCATTAGCAGGAAACTGGAATCGTAGCAGACCTGGAACTTGAATGCAGGCAATAATCTGAGATGTAGGGGTCCATGTGGAGTCCTAAGCAGTGTGCCAAACACCTGTCCCCATACTTGGTAATTTAAAAGCAGTAAGGGAAGAAAAAATTTAAATCAGGGTGAAGGAAGTAGAAACTGAGACTTCTAAACTCTGCAGTTCAGCTGCTGGGATTGTTCACTGTTCAAAGTCTATGGTTCTCAGGATCTTCACTCTGATGTGAATATGGGTCTTCACATTATTACTTACACAGCTTTCTCGGAGGTGGGATTTGTTTTTCCTTTCCTCTGTATCTTGTGACCAGAGTTCAAAATTGTTAAGTTGATGAGTATTTCTAGGTTATCCAACAGTACAGAAAAAGGTACTTACTTAGGGTACCTCAACTCTGTGGCTAAGGAACTATATACTCACTGACATGCAAAATAAGAAACCACACAGCTTACTACGAAAAATCCACAAACTCCGAAACATATTCAATTCCATAACTCAGAAGCAAATGAGTTTTAGATGAAAGTAAGGGCAGTGACTAGGTTTTATTAACTTTCTATCCTAAATTTTTAGCCACCAATTGGTACAAGTAAGTTCTAACTAAATGATTTACAGGGTATTTCTCATACAACAAGGCAGGTATTTAATTGGCCTTACCCTCAAGGGATTTTCATTGAGGTATGGAGGTTCTCCTTCTACCATCTCAATAGCCATGATGCCCAGAGACCATATATCGACTTTAGGGCCATATGCTTTCCGTGTGACCACCTCGGGTGCCATCCAGTAAGGCGTTCCAACCATGGTACTGCGTTTACTCTGCTCAGGGGTGATCTGGGCACAGAAACCAAAGTCAGCTATAAAACAAAACAACATTATCTAGAGTTAATGGTTTCCACGGATGCTTTATCAAGAGTTCATTTCAGTAACTAATAACATTTTGATTTACCATTTTGTTTTGATTTAACATTTTGTTTTCTAAGGTCTTATTAATACAGGTTGAGCGTCCCTAAACAAAAATCCAAAAGCCAAAACTCCATGGGTATCAAGATGACACTCACAGAGTTTTGGATTTTGAAGCATTTAAGGTTTAGGATTTTCAGATTAGGGTTGTTCAACCAGTGAATTCTATGTAAATATTCCAAAATCTGAAAGATTCGGCAATCTGAAACATTTCTGGTCCCAAATACTTTGGATAAATAATACTAAACCTGTAAGGTAAACCAATCATCCCTTTTAAATTTTATTCCCACAATAGAGTGCAAAGTATCAGGAAGTCATTTGCTAATTTTAATTGTTGCCCATGAAGCTTAAAAATATTGAAAGAGTTCTAAAAGAAAAAGTCATCAAAGTAACATAAAAAACTGAACACAGTGAATCTGGAAAAAGTTAGGATATGCAAATCACTTTTGAGTAAGATAAACAGAAGCTAGAATTACTAAGTATTCAACTTAGTAGAGAGAATATGAAAAGAATATGTAAGGCCCTCACCTAGTATTAATCTACTATCACCTAGTATTAATCTATGTCATTTTGTAACTGAGGAGTAGGAAGACTACTCTAGTATCTGACGTTAATTTTTTGAAAAATCACAATTAAAATTTTTTAAACTTTTCATTTCAGGACAGTTTTAAATTTATAAAACAAAAAGTAATACAAAGAATTCCTATAAACTCCACACTCCGATTCCCCTTCTGTTAACATCTCATATTAGCACACTTGTCACAATCTATAAACCACACTAAGCTTCCATTATTGACATCTCATATGAGTATATCATAATTAATAAACCACACCCAGTTTCTCCTCTTTTTGTTAATCCAAACTAAACTCCTTTAATTCCCCCCTCCTCTCCTATAGTAATTAACATCAGGTATTTAGATGGAGTTGTCTTTTTTTTTTTTTTTTAGCTCCCACATGAGGGAGAACATGCAGTATTTGTCTTTTGATGTCTCATTTCACTTAACACGATGTTTTCTGTTCCATCCATTTTGCAGCAAATGACAGGATTTCATTTTTAAAGGGCTGAATAGTATTCAATTGTGTATGTAAACATTTTCTTTACCCATTCACCAATGGACACTGGGTTGATTCTATAGATCATGGCTATTGTAAACAGTGCTGCAATAAACATGGTGGAGTTGGTATCTCTTTGATACGATAATTTCATGTCTTTTGGATATAAATATACCCAGTAGTAGGACTGCTGGATCAATATAGCAGTTCTGTTTCTTGTTTTTAATGAAATCTCCATACTGTTTTCCATGGTAGATATACTAATTCACATTCTCACCAGTGGTGTGTAAGAGTACCTCTTTCTTCATAATCCTGTCTGCCTTTCTGATAACAGCCATTCTAACAGGGGTGAGGTGATAGCTCACTGTGGTTTTGATTTTCACTTCCCTGATGGATAGTGATATTGAGCATATTTTCATATATTTGTTGGCCATTTATATTTCTTCTTCTAAGAACTTATTCAAGTCCTTTGCCCATTTCTTTCATTTTTCTTTTTGTTTTTTTAAAGATTTAAATTTATTTGAAAGGCAGAGTTATAGAGAGAAGAGGACAGATAAAGATTTTCCATCCAATGGTTCACTCTCCAAATGGTGACAATGGCTAGAGCTAGGCCAGGTCAAAGCCAGGAGTCAGGAGCCTGGAGCTTCTTGCAGGTCTCCCATGTGGGTGCAGGGGCCTAACTCATGGACCATCTTCTGTTGTTTTCTCAGGTACATTAACAGGGAACTGGATCAAAGGTGGAGCAGCCAGGTGTCGAAGTGGTGTCCATATGGAATGCCGACACCACAGGCAGAGGTTTAACAGCGCCAGCCCCATGCCCATTTCTTAACTAGATTGTTTTTTTGTTGTTGTTGTTGAGTTTCCTGAGTTCTTGATCTGTTCTATAAATCAATCATGTGTTAGATAAATAGTTTACAAATATTTTCCATTGGCCGGCACCGTGGGCTAATCCTCTGCCTGCGGCACCAGCACCCCGGGTTCTAGTCCTGGTCGGGGTGCCGGATTCTGTCCCGGTTGCCCCTTTTCCAGTCCAGCTCTCTGCTGTGGCCCAGGAGTGCAGTGGAGGATGGCCCAAGTGCTTGGGCCCTGCACCCGCATGGAAGACCACGAGGAAGCACCTGGCTCCTGGCTTCAGATCAGCGCAGCATGCCGGCTGCAAGGCTCCAGCACTAGCAGCCACTTGGGGGGGTGAACCAATGGAAAAAGGAAGACCTTTCTCTCTGTCTCTCTCACTGTCTGACTCTGCCTGTCAAAAAAAAAAATTTTTTTTCCCCTCATTCTGTCATGTCTTTTCATTGTAGTGATTATTTCCTTTGCTGTGCAGAAGCTTCTAAGTTTGATATAATCCCACTGTTCAGTTTCCCTCTGGCTGGCTGTGCTCACAGCTCATACTAATGTCTTCAAGTGCTTCCCGATATTTTCATATATCAATTTTACAATTTCAGGGCTTACATTTACTTTTTTTTTTTTTTGACAGGCAGAGTTAGACAGCGAGAGAGAGAGACAGAGAGAAAGGTCTTCCTTCCGTTGGTTCACCCCCGAAATGGTTGCTATGGCCAGCGCGCTGCACCGATCCAAAGCCAGGAGCTAGGTGCCTCCTCCCAGTCTCCCATGCAGGTGCAGGGCCCAAGGACCTGGGCCATCCTCCACTGCCTTCCCAGGCCACAGCAGAGAGCTGGACTGGAAGAGAAGCAGCCGGGACAGAATCCGGAGCCCCAACTGGGTCTAGAACCCTGGGTGCCAGAGCTGCAGGTAGAGGATTAGCCAAGTGAGCTGTGGCGCTGGCCACTTTTAGGATTTTGGTTCATTAAAAAAAAATGTATTTATGTAAAAGGCAGAGTGACAGAAAGGGAGAAATAGATGGGGGAAGGGTAGAGATATGGATCTTCCATCTACTCGTCTACTCCCTAAATGGCTGCAATGGATGGACCTGTGCCAAACAAAGCCTGGGGCACAGAGCTCCACCTAAGTCTCCCATGGGGGTTGTAGGGACCCAGGTACTTGGGTCATGATCTGCTGCCTTCTCAGGATCATCAGCAAGAAGCTGGATGGGAAGTGGAGCAGCTGGGACTCCACCAGGTTTCTGAAACAAGATGCCAGAGTCACAAGCACTAGCTTAACCTACTGCAACAGGCCCCTCTGAGATCCATCTTGAATCGATTTTTGGATACGGTAAGTAGAGATCTAATTTCACTCGTCCACATGTGTATATATCATTTTGACAACAGCATTTGCTGAAAAAACTATCTTTTCTCTAATGTGCGTTCTTGGCACCTTTGTCAAAAATCACTTGGCTGTATAGGCATGGATTAATTTCTCAGTTCTTTACTTGGCACCACTGATTTTACATTTTTGGTTTTAATGCCAGTAGCACACTGTTAAAGGCCGCAATAATCAGTTCTGGGCCAGAACGAAGCCAGGAGCCAGGAACTCAATCCAGGTCTCCATGTGCATGGCGTGGCCCCAAGCACTTGAGCCATTTTCCACTGCTTTCCCAGGTGCATTAGCAAGGAGCGGGATCAGAAGTGGAGCAGCTAGAACTCGAACCGGCACTCTGATATGGGATACTGACATTGCAGGCAGTGGTTTAACTCACTGTGCCATAACAATGGTCCCACCATGTTGCGTTAATTACTATTGTTTCATAATATGCTTTGAAATCAGGTACTGTGATGCCTCCACCTTTTTTTTTCTTCTTTTGGCTCAGAAATGCTTTGGCTATTCTGAGTCTTTTGTGTTTCTATATTAATTTTACAGTTGTGTTTTTCTAATTCTGTAAAGTATCATGGGTACTTCGATAAAGATTAGGCTGAACCTGTAAATTGCTTTAGATAGTATGGACATTTAATGATGTTCACTCTTCCAATCCACGAACTGGGAACATCTTTGATTTTTTAGTGCCCACCATGACTTCTTTTTATTTATTTATTTTTCCACCATAACTTCTTTTATCAGTGTTTTATTAATTTTCATTGCAGAGATATTTTATTTCTTTGGTTAAATTTAATCCTAAATACTTAAAATTTTTTGTAGCTATTACGAATGGGATTTCTTTCTTGATTTTTGTTTCATCAAGATCAATACTAATGTATTAAAAATGATACTGTCTGGCCAGTGCCACAGCTCACTAGGCTAATCCTCTGCCTGCAGCGCCGGCATCCCGAGTTCTAGTCCTGGTCAGGGCGCCGGATTCTGTCCCGGCTGCTCCTCTTCCAGTCCAGCTCTCTGCTGTGGCCCGGGAAGGCAGTGGAGGATGGCCCAAGTGCTTGGGCCCTGCACCTGCATGGGCGACCAGGAGGAGGCACCTGGCTTCTGGCTTTGGATTGGTGCAGCGTGCCGGCCGTAGCAACCATTTCGGGGGTGAACCAACGGAAGGAAGACCTTTCTCTCTCTCTCTCTCTCGCTAACTCTGCCTGTCCAAAAAAAGATACTGTCTCTCGTATGTTGATTTTGCATCATGTGACTTCAGTGAATCGGTTTATCAGTTCTAACAGCTTTCTGGGGTAGAGTCTAGGTTTGGCTATGTACATAAACATGTCATTTACCAACATGAATATTTTAACGCCCTTTATTTCTTTTTCCTCTCTAACTGCTCTTGCTAATACTTCTAATACTTTACTGAATAAGAGTAGAGAAGCGGACATCTTTGTCTTGTTCTAGATCTGAAGGGAAATGCTTTCAGATTTTCCCCCATCCAGTATATTGGCTATTTGTTTATCATATATATGGCCTTTATAATTTTGAGGTATTATTTCTATACCTAATTTGTTTACGGTTTTTATCAGGAAGGGATATTGAGTCTTAGCTAGTGCTTTCTCTACATCTCTTGAGATCATCATACACTTATTTTTTTTTAAAGGTTTATTTATTTTATTTGAAAGGAAGGGAGAGTGAATCTGTCACCCACTGGTTCACTCCCTAAATGCCTATAATGGTCAGGGCCCGTAAAGGTCAAAGCCAGGAGCCCATAACTCCCCCATCGGGGGGCAGGGACCCAAGTACTTGGACCATCTTTTCCTGCTTTCCCAGATGTGCCAGCAAGGAGCTGGGTCAGAGGCAGAACAGCCAGGACTCAAACTGCAAAATGGGGTGCCAACATTGCAAATGGTGGCCCAATCTGCTGCACCACAATCCTGGGCCAGATGCTGGTTTTTGCTCTTCATTCTGCTGATGTGATTTATGACATTCCTTGATTTGCAAATGTTAAATCGCTTCTGCATCCTGGGGATAAATCCACCTGACTATGACTTATGATCTTTGTTAATGTAATGTTGGTCTGTTTGCCAATATTTTGTTGAGAATTTTTGGCCCCATGTTTATCAAGGATATGGGTCTGTAGTTTTCTTTTTGTATTGTCTTTTTTTGGTTTTGGTATCAGAGTAATGCTGGCATCATAGAGTTTGGCAAAGTTCCATTATTTTCCATATTTGATAATACTGAAGTTAGTTCTTTTTTATGTATTTTGTAGTTATAAAGCCATCAGGTTCCAGACTGTTTTTTAATGGGAGACTTTTAATTACTATTTCAGTCTTACTACTTGTTATGGGTCTGCTTAGAATTTAGAACTTTTCCTCCTTTCCACCATTCAACACATTCTTTTTCACATGTAACCACTATTAGTAACTGAGTTTATAAGCCTCAGACCTTCTGTTTTACATTTATATATGTATGAACAGTATCTATAAACCATTTGGCTTACTTTACTTAACTAGGATCTTCTATAAACTTTTAAAAACTTTCAATGGGTCAGGCACCTGGTGCAATGGTTAAGTTCCACCTGGGATACTCACATCCCTAGATCCAAGCCCTGGCTCTGCTTCCCATTCCAGCTTCCTGCTAATGCACACCCTGGCAGGCAGCAGGTGATGGCTCAAGTAACTGGCCCTTTCCACCCATAAGGGAGACCTTAACTGAGTTCCAGGCTCCTGGCTGTGGTGGACATTTGAAGAGTAAACCAGTAGATGAAGATCTCTGTCAGTCTTCCAAGTAAAAAAATGAAAAATAAATTCAAAACTACTTTTTAAGAGATCTTTATTCATATTGATTTGCCTCATTTGAAACCATAAAATATTATAGAATATGAAAATTCATTATTTATTCCTTTATAGTTCAACACCTAAGATAGTTTTTTGTTTACAATGTTACAGAGAACGTCTTTGCAGTTATTGTGATGCATAAGCTAAGTAACTACATGAGAGAATCCTAAAAGAGCAATTAGTAAGTCAAGTAATATTTATTGCTAAAGTGAATACTTAACAAGTCAGGCACTACTGCCAAGCGCCTTAAAAGAAATATCTAATCCTCATGAAAACGCTATCAGATGGGTACAGTTGTTATTACATTTATTACCATTTGTAAAATGGGAAAACTTAGGCATACGTTCATACACACATACATGTTTTAAAGATTTATTTATTTTAAAGTCAGAGTTACAGACAGGGAGATCGTCCATTTGCTGGAAGATGGCTGCCAACAGCCAAAGCTGGGCTAAGCTGAAGCCAGGAGTCAGGAGCTTCATCCTGGTCTCCCATGTGTGTGGCAGGTGCCCAAACACTTGGGCCATCTTCTGCTGCTTTTCCCAGGCCATTAACAGGGAGCTGGATCACAAGTGGAGCAGCTGGTACATGAACTGGCATCTTTATGGGATGCTGGCAACACAGGTGGCACCTATAGCTGCTATGACACAATACCAGTCCCTGAATTAATTTTTTTGGATAACATTTTATCCTAGTCTACCACTATGAAAGACCTTGGGTAAGTTATTTAGAACGATGTATGGATGCAGGCACTGTGGTTCAATGGGTTAAGCCACTGCTTGGAACACCCAATCCCATATTGCAATGCCTGAGATCAAGTCTCGCCTCCACCTCCAATCCAGCTTACTGCTAATATACACTTTGGCAGGCAGCAGGTGGTTGTTCAAGTAGCTGGTTTTCTTCTACCTATATGGCACATTTAGAAGGAATTCTTAGCTCCTAGATTTAGCTTGGCCCAGGTCTGACTATTGTGAGCATTTCAGGAGTGAACCAATAGACAAAATATCTCTATCTCTGTCACTGCTGCCTTTCAAATAAATAAATATTTTTTAAAAATATATATGCCAAGGCCTATGTTGTGGCACAGCAGGTAAACTGTCAACTGTGATGCTGGCATCCCATATAGGCACTGGTTAATGTACTGGCTGCTCCACTTCCAATCCAGCTCCCTGCTAATGGCCTGGGAAAAAGCAGTGAAGACGGCCCAAGTGTTAGGCCCCTGCTACTCAAGTGGGAGAAGCTCCTGGCTCCTGGTTCTGGCCTGGCCCAACTCCGACTGTTACAGCCATCAGGGGAGTGAACCAGCAGATGAAAGATCCTTTCTCTGTCACTCCCTCTCTCTGTACACTTGACATTCAAAATAAATAAATAAATCTTAATATCTTGAATTTTACAAAATTGGAGCAATCTCAGTAAGAGCTTCTTCTGGAATCCTCCAGAGGGCATAATTAGAACTGAGAGATCACAGCCAGCAGAGGAAAGAGAAGCTCAGGATTGTTTCATGGCTCTACTATGTCTGACACAGAGGGACACTATGTCGTGGCTCTACTATGTCTGACACTGAGAGAGGAGGACTGTTTTATCAGCATGCCATTATCTCAGGGCAAGGTCATACAGCCCAGCACTTCTCTATTAAGCCATGCTCTAAAAAAGTCAGAGAAGGCTGAAGAGCATAAAAAAAAATAACAGGCAGAAACAAATTCCACTTAATCTTTTTAAGACGGTTAACATTACCGGTCCTAGGCAGTTTCTTTGAAGCTTACATTTTTAATGCTCCAGAGAATTCCCTAAGATATAAACTATTATTTTCCTTATTGAATTAATGAGAAAATACACAAAAAGATGAAGTGACTTGTCCAAAATTATTCATAAAGTAGTAGCAGACCTGCTACTTAAACCTAGGCTGTCCAGTTAGGAATCCAATTTTTTACCATTAAATTTCCTCCCCCCTCTATTTATTAAATCATAAAAATATTAACAGAAGTGATTTCACATTAAACAGAAGACAGGAGTATAATAAAAACAAATGGTATTTCTTCATTCATTACTCACTAAGTTTAACTGATCCTTCCATCCCCAAAAGCACATTGTCACTTTTGATGTCTCTGTGGATCACTTGATTAGCATGTAAAAACTCCAAAGCCTGTAAACACTGAACAGAAGAAAAACACCTATCAATGAAACATTCCTAAAAAGTCAAGGGAGCTCTGTGTGCAGTAGTTAGGGCCAAAGCATTGCTTCTAAAACCTAGCAGAATTATCTTCCAGGGCTTAGATTTATAAACAAGAACATCCTCTCATATGCAAAGCTAGGAAACTACGCCTTAATTAACTAGCTCTCCTCCCACCATCTGATCTCACCCAGCGGCACCCAGTCCATTCTCTACCACTGATTATCACTCAGTCTTCAAAGGTCTAATATATAAAACAAAGGGCTGAGTCAATACAACTTCTAGGCCTTTTCAGTTTTCAACCCCTGAAGGTACACAGCACTTGGTAGCAGGCACACACTCTAAAGAAATCATTAACATGAGCAGGTGTTGTGACACAGAGGGTTAGGCAGCCACTAGTGACACACACATCCCATACTGGAGTTCTACTTCAAGTACCAGCCACTCTGCTTCCGATTCAGCTTCTTGCTAATGCAGCCTGGGAGGCAGCTGATGATGGCTCAAGTGCTTGGGCTCCTGCCACCACATGTGAACTAAATGGAGTCCAGGTCTCATAGCTTTGGCTCAGTCCTGCCCTGGTTGTTGCAGGTTATTCTGGGGACTGAACCAGTGGACAGAAGATCCCTTTATCATACTGTCTTTCAAATAGATAAAAATACATTTTTTAAAAATATATAAGCATTTTTAAAAAATCAACTCAACAATAAGGAATAAACCTTGTGGAGGGGAACGCATTTGGCCTAAGAGTTTAAATGCCATGTCCCACACTGTAGTTGTCTGGGTTCAATTCCCAGTCCTGGCTCCTGATTCTAGCTTCTTCCAATGCAGACCCTGGAGGGCAGCAGTGAAGGCCCAAGTGACTGGGTCCCTGACATTCACATAGAGACCTAAGTCCCCAGTTCCTGACTCTGGCTCCAGTCCATTCTGGCCATTGCAGGTGTTTAGGGAAGGAACCAGCACATGGGAGCATGCTGCGTGAGTCTGTCTTTGTCCCTCAAATAAAAACAAATCTGTGATCATTCCCACTTGAATCTGAGCCACTGAGAAATGGGTAGGATGCTGGTGGTCTTGGTCCGTCTAGCTGTTCATCAGTGTGGCCTAAAACGTCTGCCTTATTTCTTCTATGGCAAACAGTCCATCAGGACACCAATGGTGAAAAACTAGCTTTCCTCTTATGCCACGTTTTAGAAAGTAACAGGTCAAAAAGTGAAGACAGATTCTTCCCTTCCTTCATCACAAGAATGAGTTTAATAACTGCCCCAATGCTTCTGGACATGAACTGAGAGCACCCATTGCAAACTTAGGAAAAGTTAATTTTTACTTTTCATTCTCATCAAAAACAGTAACAGATAAAGTCTACCCATGATTTATAACTTAAAAACCTCATTTGAAATACACTACTAGTCATTCATTGAAACAATGGGGTATTAACTCATTACATTTAGCAGGCACTTAATGAGATTCTTAAAAAGCATGAAGTCCCAGAAAAATACCAATACAAATAAATAGAATCAAACTTCTTGCAATTTTTAAATATTGGCATATGGAAGAAAAGTCAAGTGAAAGGTAATCAGAGGAATTCCTAAAATTAATTTTACATCAACTATGAAAAAGGCATTACAAAAACTAAGTATAAATAGGCAACATTATTACATTTCATCAACTTTTAACTGTGATCAAACAGTCTTTGTTAAGGGACATCATATTCAGAACTATTAATAAGTTCTTATTTTCTTCCTTCAGAAGGGTGTTAACCATTATATGGAGCACCGTTAGTTCAGAATTAAAATTTTAAATGAATATATTTTTAAAATGTATCAAAATTTTTTTCATTTTATTTGAAAGGCAGAGAGAGAAAGAGAGAGAGTGCACACCAAAAATAGAGACAAACAGATCTTCTACCCACTGATTCACTTTCAAAATGTCCCCAACAACCAGGGCTGGGGCAGGTGGAAGCCAGGAGCCTGGAATTTAATCTGGGTCTCCCATGACTTTTACAAGCTTGCCCTTTGTGACAAAGTCTCCTAGGATTTTAGAAAAAAGCAGCACTACAGTTTCAGTGGCAATAAGTAAACCATTGACTTAAGTCTTTCCTGAGAAAAAGATTCGATAGAAGAGCTGATTTGGCTTTGACTTTTGGCAACTCATGTTGAGTTCAGCAGACAAAATAAGCATAAGGGTACTTCAAAAATGGAATTACATTGTAAGATACGTTTTCTACAAACTTACTGAAGTGCCTTTGTGGTATGTGTAGAAATTCATTAATGAACACAAAGAAACAACCAATTTCTTTCCTCGTACTGAGTCAATATATCCAGAACAGCTATCCAAAGGTGAAAGTTTCATTTCCTGATTATCCTGCACAGGATGGGAAGGGCTGAAACTTTCACGCATGATGAAATGGAATGGGCTAACTTGCAGAGTATGTATACTGAGAAATTATTCCACATAATAAAAATTACCTGTGCAGAAAAACATTCCTTTGTTTTTTTTAATCTCTGGCTGACTACAGATCACCATAGCTTATCACCATGGGAGCAAACCCACCTCTCTGCACACAGCTGCGATCTGTGCTTCATCCATGCAGGTTTCTGTTACAACATCAGTAAGTGAGCCACCAGCAAGGTACTCCATTACCACGAATAATTCATCTCCCACTAGGTAACTAAAAACAGAACACACAAAATACACTCACATTTCCATTGTCTACACACATGGTTCTCTCTGTTAAAGAATTCAAATGTAAAACATCTTAATGATGAGAGCTAGAGGAGAAAACCTGAAAAGATACTACACACAGCTCAGAAAAATAACTAAGGATCATTTTGAAGCTCCTGAATCATTCTGAGTATGTATGTACATGGATTATTCCAAAATTAAAATAACCCCATAAGGTGAGAATTATGAGTCCTGTTTTGCAGATGAAGAGACAGGGGCTTGAAGAGGTTCCCTAACTTATTCATAGTTACTAAGTGACAGAACCAGAATCAGAAGCCAGAAACCAATGATGTGACCACCATGCCAGAGTGACTTGGAATATTACTTTTTTTTTTTTTGGACAGGCAGAATGGACAGTGAGAGAGAGAGAGACAGAGAAAAAGGTCTTCCTTTTGCCGTTGGTTCACCCCACAAATGGCTGCCATAGCCGGCGCACTGCAGCCGGCACACCGTGCTGATCCGAAGGCAGGAGCCAGGTACTTATCCTGGTCTCCCATGCGGGTACAGGACCCAAGCACTTGGGCCCTCCTCCACTGCACTCCCGGGCCACAGCAGAGAGCTGGCCTGGAAGAGAAGCAACCGGGACAGAACCCGGTGTGCCGGCGCCGCAAGGCGGAGGATTAGCCTATTGAGCCGCGGCGCCGGCAGAAATATTACTTTTAAAAATTGTATCTGAAAAATTTATTTGTCTCATATTTGTCTCATTCTAAATTTAAATATGGAAGAAAGTTGCCTATAATCTCCAATAAAACCACTAATACATTTTCATCTTCTGCTAAGTCTTTCATTCACATGTTATTAAGTATTTAAAAAGTAGTTGTAGTAATATACATAATTTTCTATTCTGGTTTTTGTTCTATTATTCAACATTAATTCCTACACTAAATGAGAGGTTTTAAAAACATTATTTTCATTATTATTTGAAAGATAGGAGAGAGGGCAAGACAGACAGACAGACAGACACAAAGAGAACAGTCAGCCAGAGAGTTTTCCACCCACTAGTTCATCCCCCAAATGCTCACAACATTTTTCCAGGAGCCTGGAACTCAAGTGAGGTCTCCCACGTGGGTGGCAGGGATCTGAGTACTCAAGTAATCACCTCTGCCTCCCAGGGGCGCATTGCTGGAAGATGGATCAGAGGCAGAGTAGGCAGGACACAAACTAGTGCTCTGATAGGAGATAACAGGCGTTTCAAGTGGCAACTTAACAGCTGAGCCAAACACCCACACCTAAATGAGGTTTTGGTAGATAATATACAATTTGCCCATGAAGCCCAACCTTTAAGATAAAAATTCATAGAATATATGGTCCTTTGTTTAAATACCTTCTCTCATTTGCCATAAGATATCCCTGTAGAAAAATAAACTTTTAAATAATAATGTGCTTTTGCCCCTCTTCCTTCAAGTCTATTTCTTAACTCTGACATTTTTAGAAATATTTATTTCAAAGGCAGAGCTACAGACACACATACACGGGGTTGGAGGGATAATGGGAGGTGGTGGGAGGGAAGGAAGGAGAGGGAGAGGGAAAGGGAGAGGGAGAAAGGGAGAGAGGGAGAGATCTTCCTTCCATCTGCTAGCTCATTCCCCAAGTGGCTGTAATGGCTAGGGCTTGGCCAGGCAGAAGCCAGGAGCCAAGAGCTTTTTCCAAGTCTTCCATATGGGTGCAGGGGCCCAAGCACTTGGACCACTGTCTGCTCCTTTTCCCAGGCCACTAGCAGGGAGCTGGGTCAGAAGTGGAGCATCAGGGACCAGAACTAGCACCCATATTGGATGCTGGCACGGTGGGGCTTAACCCATTGTGCTACAATGCTGTCTCCTGATGTTTTTTTTTTTCTTTAAAGATTTTTTCATTTATTTGAAAGGCAGAGTTGTGTGTGGGGAGATCTTCTATCCACCAGTTCAGTCCCTAAATGGTCACAATAGCTGGGGCCAGGCCAAGTGGAAGCTAGGAGCCTGGAACTCTATCTGGGTCTCCCATGTGGATGGCAGGGGCCCAACTACTTGGGTTATTTTCTACTGACTTCCCAGGCACATTAGCAGGAAGCTGCATTGGAAGTGGAGCAGCTGGAACTTGAATGGAGTTCATAAGTGATGCCAGTGTTGCAGGCAGTGACTTAGACCACTCTGCTACAACGTCAGCCCCAGTACTGACTTTTTTTTTTTTTTTTTAAAGATTTATTTATTTATTTGAAAGGCAGTTACAGAGAGGCAGAGGCAAAGAAAGAGAAGTCTTCCATCCACTGGTTCACTCCCCAAATGATCACAAGAACTGGAGCTGGGCCTATCTAAAGCCAGGAACCAGGAGCTTTTTCCAAGTTGCCCATGCAGGTATAAGGGTCTAACGACTTGGGTCTTCCACTGCTTTCCCAGGCACATTAACAGAGAGCCAGATCTGAAGTGGAGCAGCCAGGACTTGAATCGGTTTCCATATGGATGCTGCCACTGCAGACGGCAGCTCTATCTGCTACGCTCCAGCACTGACATTTGACTGAAGCAATCAGCCCCTTCAAACCATGAAAATTAAAATTTCCACATTTTTAATTCCAATTACCTGTCCAAGAAGTTAACTATGTTGGGATTTTTTAACTCTTTCATCACCAGAATTTCATTAATGATCAATTCCTTCTTTGGCTGTTTCTGTAAATTAATCTGTTTGATAGCAACCTATAATGGAAACAGAATTGAAGAAAACTTAACAGATTTTCTAATCCTCATAGAAAATTACAAACAATTAACAACTTATTAAATACATATTATATTATACAATGAGACTGTAACTCATTCACAGTTAGTAATTCCATACTGCATATGCACAATTCTTTGCAATACACAGAGCCTAAATATTTTTAGTTTTATCTTGACGTTGATTAACCAATCCAAATCAGTACAGCAGCAGGAATTAACCCTCTTTTCATTCCAAGCTAGGAAAATAATTTTTTAATATTTGTTTATTTATGATACTAAGTTATAATTCCTTTTTCCCCTGTGAGAAATGCTATAAAAATACACAAAGCAGGTCTCTTCTACTGGAAACAGACTTCTCTTGATTATGCTCAGCTTTAATCTAGTTTTCTCCTACATGGAAAGCTAATAACATTCAGAAGTATGAAAAAGTAGCTACCTCCTGTCCCAATGCCACATCAGTAGCAGTGAAAACTGTACCAGAAGCCCTAGAGGGAGAAAAGATAACAACAAGATTTAAGGTTTCTAAATCACTGTAATATCCCAAGACTTTACACTTCAAGAAGTCAAAAAAGGATTAAAAACATTTAAGACATCATCTGTAAAAGAAATAAAAGTCAAAACAAAATCAAAGGAAAAGAAGATGAAAAAAGGCAAGCCTTGTGACTAAAACTTACGTTTGAAATAATTCAGAACTATAAAAACATTAAGGAAAAATTAGAAAAATGTTACCTAACTCATGAATACACTTCCTTGCTCAAGAAACAACTACAAATGATTGTGAAGGTTCCTGCCCGTCGTTCCTGACCGGCATCCTCCCTGCTCCCAGTGGACATCTGTATTTGATGGCGTCATTTCCACACATTTCTCTAAACTGAACTAAAGGACACAGGGGTATATCTTTACAGAATATACTAGTACTCAGCCTGATTTTTAAACATTATACAGTTTGATTTTACACATTTTTCCTGCAACTTGCTTATTTTTTTAATTAAAAAAATTTTACAGTTATTTGAGAGACAGAGAGCGAGCACTCTCCCATCTGCTGCTTTACTTGCCAACTGCCTGTAAAGGGACAAGGCTGCACTAGGCTGAAGCCAGAGCCCAGAACTCAATTCAGATCTCCTGTGTGGGCAAACAGCACTCAACATTACTTGTGTTATCATCTAGTATCTCCCAAGGTCTACATTAGCAGAGAGCTGGAATTGGGAGCTTGAGCTGGGACTTGAACCCAAGAATTCTGATATGGGACATGGGCATCTTAAATACTACACCAAATGCCTGTTCCCAGCAACTGGCTTTCCTTAGCCAACACTGGATTTGTGATGGTCATCCATATAGATAGATATTATTCTTGTTCATCATTACTATTATATATATTATTTATCCATTACTATGCTAAAAAGCATTAAGATGAATCTTTTTTTTGTGATTAAAAAACAGTGCCCAGGGGCCAGAGCTGTGGCACAATAGAGTAAGCCTCCACCTGGGGTGCCAGCATCCCATATGGGCGCTGGTTTGAGTCCCTGCTGCTCCTCTTCCGATCCAGCTTTCTGCTAATGGCTTGGGAAGGCAGGGGAAGATGGCCTAAGTGCTTGGGCCTCTGCACCCAAGTGGGAGACCTGGAAGAAGCTCCAGGCTCCTGACTTCAGATCAGCATAGCTCTGGCTGTTGCGGCCAACTGGGGATTGCATCAACAGATGGAAGATCTTTTTCTCTCTCTCCTTCTCTCTGTAACTCTACCTCTCAAATAAAAAACAAAACAAGGCCGGTGTCGCGGCTCATTAGGCTAATCCTCCGCCTGTGGCGCTGGTACACCGGTTCTAGTTCCGGTCGGGGCGCCGGATTCTGTCCCAGTTGCCCCTCTTCCAGGCCAGCTCTCTGCTATGGCCCGGGAGTGCAGTGGAGGATGGCCCAGGTGCTTGGGCCCTGCACCTGCGTGGGAGACCAGGAAAAGCACCTGGCTCCTGACTTCGGATCAGCACAATGCGCCGGCCGCGGCAGCCATTGGAGGGTGAACCAACGGCAAAAAGGAAGACCTTTCTCTCTGTCTCTCTCTCACCGGCCACTCTGCCTGTCAAAAACAAACAAACAAACAAACAAACAAACAAACAAAAAGTACCCCAACTGTATTTAGTTAAAAAAATTCAAAGCATTTTTCAACACAGGTTTTTTCTAATGTTCTAGAGCTTAAGTTCTTTCTAAATCCAAAGGCACACCGGGTTCTAGTCCCGGTCGGGGCACCGGATTCTATCCCGGTTGCCCCTCTTCCAGGCCAGCTCTCTGCTATGGCCCGGGAGTGCAGTGGAGGACAGCCCAAGTGCTTGGGCCCTGCACCCCATGGGAGACCAGGAAAAAGCACCTGGCTCCTGCCTTCCCATCAGCGCAGTGCGCCGGCCACAGCGCGCTGACCACGGCAGCCACTGGAGGGTGAACTAATGGAAAAAGGAAGACCTTTCTCTCTGTCTCTCTGTCTCTCACTGTCCACTCTGCCTGTCAAACAAAACAAAACAAAACAAAACAAAAAAACAATCATGTAAAGTCATTGATAAATGATATTTTAAAACAGCATCTAATAACAACCAGATTACTTATTTATACAAATCCCCAAGAATATAACTTAGAGAATATGTAAGTGCTCACTGTCAGGAGGCAAGAGATACAGGCTTGTATACCTAGAAAGTAATGAATACTGTTATAAACACAAATACAGTTATAAATATGTACTTACCCTTGTCCAATTTTTTCATATCTTGTATATTTTTTCTTAGGGTCACCTATGCTCACAATAGTTCCTATTGTAAACAAAAACAAGAAGTTTAAAATTCAGTTAAGCATTTTGTTTCCCCAAAGAAACCTTTTATTTAAGGAATACAAACTTTATACATTTCATAAGTACAACTTTAGGAATATAATGATTCTTCCCAGCATATCTGCTCTCCTACCCACACTCCCACCCTTCTCCTCCTCCTTCCTCTCCCATTCCCAGTCCCATTCTCCACTAAGATCCATTTTCAATTAACTTTATACATAGAAAACCAACTTACACTAAGTAAAGAATTCAACAATTTGCATGAAAAAAAAATGAAAAACTGTTCCTCAACAGTCAAGACAAGGGCTGTTCAAAGTCATCACATCTTGAAGTTAATTTCACTTTTTTTTAAAAGAAACTTAATTAACTTTTAAAGAAGCACCCAAGAATGATACCTTTTTTCTGCAAGCACTTAGACATACCTATAACTTATGAGACTTAAGAATATCCTCCACTTAATACACTAAAATGAAATAAATCTTTGAAAACAAGTTTTACTGTTAACTCTCAAAATACAACTCCTTGAGGACAGAGGTCCTACATGAGAAGTTAGTGCAGTGATTCTTGTTAATTCAACAATTAACACTCTTATGTATGACATCAGTGATCACTTGAGGCTCTTGACATAAGCTGCCTCGGCTATGGAAGCGTTTTAAATCCACAAACTGTCAGTATTTAGACAAGGCCATAAGCAAAATGGAAGTTCTCTCCTCTTTTCAGAGAAAAGTATCTCCTTCTTTGATGACCACTTTTTTCCACTGGGGTCTCTGTCACAGAGACTCTTCATGTAGGACTTTTTTTTTTGCCACAGTGTCTTGGCTTTCCATGCCTGAAATGTTCTCACAGGCTTTTCAGCCAGCCCAAAATGCCTTTAAGGGCTGATTCTGAGGTCAGAGTGCTACTTAAATCCATTGTCAGTCTCTATGAGTCTGCTGTATGGACTGCTTCCCATGTTGGAATAGTCTCTCCTTTTTAATTCTATCTATTACTATTACCACACATTTGATCTTATTTATATGATCCCTTTAACACTTAATCCTATCTATATGATCACTTTAATACTTAACCCTATCCATATGATCACTTTAACACTTAAAATGTTATTTTTACCACCCAGCTTAAGGGAAATTGGGGGTTCCATAGCAAGCTTTTAGACTGTACCCTTAGAAGTAAGTCCCTAGGAATGTATGCAGAACTATAGACTATAGAGCTTTACAAAATTCATACATTTCGTAATAACAACTTTAGGAACATGCTGATTCTTCCCACTGTGTCACCCTCCCACCCCTCTTCCTCTTCCCTCTCTTATTCCCACTCTATTTTTTACTAATATCTATTTTCTTTTTTTAACTTTTATTTAATAAGCATAAATTTCCAAAGTACAGTTTATGGGTTACAATGGCTTTTTCCCCCCCATAACTTTCCTTCCACCCACAACCCTCCCCCATTCCATTCGCATCAAGATTCATTTTCAATTATCTTTATTTATATACAGAAGATCAATTTAGTATAAATTAAGTAAAGATTTCAACAGTTTGCACCCACACCAAAACACAAAGTGTAAAATACTGTTTGAGTACTAGTTATAGCATTAATTCACATTGTACAACATATTAAGGACAGAGATCCTACATGAGGAGTAAGTGCACAATGACTCCTGTTGTTGACTTAATAAATTGACACTCTTGTTTATGGCGTCAGTAATCACCCTAGGCTCTTGTCATGAGTTGCCAAGGCCATGGAACCATTTTGAGTTCGCCAACTCCGATCTTATTTAAACAAGGTCATATTCAAAGTGGAAGTTATCTTCTCCCTTCAGAGAAAGGTACCTCCTTCTTTGATGGCCCATTCTTTCTACTGGGATCTCACTCACAGAGATCTTTCATTTAGTTTTTTTTTTTTTCTTGCCAGAGTGTCTTGGCTTTCCATGCCTCAAATACTCTCAAGGGCTCTTCAGCCAGATCCGAATGCCTTAAGGGCTAATTCTGAGGCCAGAGTGCTGTTTAGGGCACCTGCCATTCTATGTGTCTGCTGTGTCTCCCGCTTCCCATGTTGGATCGTTCTCTCCTTCTTAATTCTATCAGATAGTATTAGCAGACACTAGTCTTGTTTATGTGATCTCTTTGACTACTAACATGTATTTTCAATTATCAATTAAGCATTTTAAAAGCAAAGGAATTTTGAAATCATTACTCCCCTCTTTCAATGATTTATGTATTATATGAAAGGCAGAGTTACAGAGAAAGAGATGGAGTGACAAAGAGAGATTTTCCATGTACTAGTTCACTCCTGAAATGGCCCAATGGCCAGGGCTAGGCCAGACTGAAACCAGGAGCCTGGAACTCCTTCCAGGTCTCCAATGCGGGTACAGAGGCCCAAAAACTTGGGCCATCTTCACTATCTTCCCAAGCAGATTAGCAGGAAGCTGGATTGGAAGTGGATCAGCTGGGATTTGACCTAGTGCCCATATGGGATGCCAGCATTGCAGGTGACCCATTGTGTCTTAATGCCCACTCCTATTTTCTTTCTTATTTTTTAAAATTTATTTATTTGAAAGGCAGAAGTATAGAAAGAGAGGGAGAAAGATCTCCCATCTGATTTCATTCCCCAAATGGTTGCAATGGCAAGGCAGAAGCCAGGTGTCTAGAATTCCATCTGGGTGGCAAAGACTCGAGTACTTGGGCTATCTTCTGCTCTTCTCCCAGGCACACTAGCAAGGAGCTGGATTAGAAGCAGGTGTTTGCATGGGATACCGGCATGGCAGGGGGTGGCTCTACTCACTGCACTGCAGCGCAGGGCTCTGTGTATATATTTTCATCTACTTGAAAGGCACAGTGACAGGGAGACACAGACAGAGACCCAGAGATCTGCCACCCACTGTTTCATTCTCCCTCCTGGGGTCTCCCACGCAGGTGGCAGGAGCCCAAGCACTTGAATCATTATCTGCTGCCTCCCAGGTGAATTAACAGGAAGCTGGATGGGCAGTGGAGTAGACAAGACTCCAAGGGCACTCTGGTATGAGATGCAGGTGTTCCAAGAAGCTGCATAACCTGATGTACCAGAAAACCCACCCCAGTGATTCTACTTTAATATGACCTAATCACATACCCACTTTAAGCAAGTTCAAAGTCATTACTAAGAAACAACTTAAAATTGGATGCTATATATAAAATCATAATTTAAATTTTTATTATTCCTGTAAGTAAAAAATATGAGAAAACCATTAATCCACTTGCTTATGGTAAAAGCTGACAGGAGGGCCAGCACTGTGGCTCACTTGGTTAATCCTCCGCCTGCAGCGCTGGCATCCCATATGGGCGCCAGGTTCTTTTTTTCTGCTTTTGTGACAGGCAGAGTGGACAGTGAGAGAGAGAGACAGAGAGAAAGGTCTTCCTTTTGCCGTTGGTTCACCCTCCAATGGCCGCCGCGGTTGGCGTGCTGCGACCTGCACACTGCGCTGATCCGATGGCAGGAGCCAGGTGCTTCTCCTGGTCTCCCATGGGGTGCAGGGCCCAAGGACTTGGGCCATCCTCCACTGCACTCTCAGGCCACAGCAGAGAGCTGGCCTGGAAGAGGGGCAACCGGGACAGAATCTGGTGCCCCGACCGGGACTAGAACCCAGTGTGCCGGCGCCGCAAGGCGGAGGATTAGCCTAGTGAGCCGCGGCGCCAGCCCGGGCGCCAGGTTCTAGTCCCATTTGCTCCTCTTCCAGTCCCGCTCTCTGCTGTGGCCCAGGAAGGCAGTGGAAGATGGCCCAAGTCCTGGGCCCCTGCACCCGCATGGGAGACCAAGAGGTGGCACCTGGCTCCTGGCTTTGGATCGGCACAGTGCCAGCTGTGGCAGCCATTTGGGGAGTGAACCAACAGAAAGAAGATCTTTCTGTCTCTCTGTGTATAACTCTACCTGTCAAATAAATTTTAAAAAGAAAAAGATGATAGGGACATAGTAGGAAATGCCACATAAATAATCTTGTATAGGTTACCAACCTCCAGTTGGCCATTTTGGCTCCAGCTAAGAAGCACAGGAACAGGATAAACAGTAGGATGCTAAGGGAAGGGACCAGTGTTGTGGCGCTGAGTTAAGCTGGCACCTGTGATGCTGGCACAGCATACCAGAGTGCCAATTTGAGTCCCATCTGCCCCACTTCCAATCAGGCTCCCTGTTAATGTGCCTGGGAAAGCACCAGAAGATAGTCCAAGTACTTGGGTCCCTACCTCCCAGGTGGGAGACCCAGATGAAGTTCCAGGGTCCTGGCTTCAGCTTGAACCAGCCCCAGCTGATGCAGGCATTTGAGAAGTGAAACAGAAGATGGAAGATCTCTCTTCCTCCCTATCACTCTGCCTTTCAAATAAATAAAGTAAAAATCCTAAAAAACAAAGATGCTAAGGGCAAAAACATACCAAAAGATAAGAGATGTGACAGGTAAAGGTCATAACTGAATGGTGACAATTACTATTCTAGTTTTTTTTTAAATAAGCAGGTCCCCTAAAAGAAGAAATATTATATATGTCTACAAAATACCGGAATAAAAGCAGGTTTACACAGGAAAGCATTGAGAAATCAAAAAATAAATAAATGTATAGCATATAAATGTTTAAAATAGATTTCCTTGTTTTCTCTGGGTCAGTGTTCTCTAGGATTATAGTTACTTTATCCCTGTCACTAGACATTATTAATACCCTCTCCCTGGATCTATTTACATTATTTCAATGTTCAATTAAGGCTAAAGACAAACAATTGGTGTATTAAAAGGAAGACGAGAAAAACGTTTTCCCCCAGACAGCTTTTGCTCTACACACAAATCTACAGAAGGTCATTCTGTTTAATTATTTAGGGACGCTCTGCAGGTTCGTATTGAGAAAGTACAGGTATACATAAATTATATACAAACATGCTTTGGTAAGGTTTCCATCTATGTACGTTAGATAAAAGGTACTGCTTCCAGAGATACTACTGGTGAAACACTGCCACTGGTCAACACATAAACTCTTTCAAATGCACTAATAAACAATTAAAGAAGAGTATCACTTTGGTTTCACTAGCTTTTCACTGAAGTTATTATTCTTTATGAAATTAATTTGTTATCTACCTTTAAATCAAAATATAAGGAAGAAGTTAAAATTCACTGGGAAAAATATTTTAAGAAATGTTAAAAATTTAAGAGTAACATAAAATGTAGGTAACATACGTAATTTCTCCATAATCTCTTCATCTGTCATCTTGGTTTTCTTTTTCTGTTTATCTGAAGACTTGGCACCACTATCAACATTAGAATCACCAACTGGTGCAGGAATAGGGTCAATTACAGACCGTGTATAAATCTGCAGAGACACAGCACAACGTTGAGTTTGTTTTTTTTTTTAATTTGAAAGACAAAGAATGATCTTAGGCTTAATGTGTACCTCACAGGGTACACATTAGCCAGAAGCTGCAATCAAGAGCGAAGCCAGGACTCAAACCCTCCTCCAGTATGGGATGCAGGCATTTCAAGTGGTATGTTCACTGCTGTGCAAACACTGGCCTCAAGATTTGAGCAAAGATATTTTTACTGGTACTCTATTCAGTTCTTTGGTTTTTGAGTTCTAAGGAATAAAGAAAATACTCCAGCAGAAGCTCTCTAGCATTAGATCAGGATCCAGAGCTTTACCTGCCAACTGTGCCAGCACACTACATTCCACTGCAAAGCACCTGCCCTTAGTCTTACTTGTACTTGTATTAGTATAGGGAGAAGGATAGCACTTGCTCTTTCCTCTTTTTGGCTCCCTATAGGTCATTATTATTAAAATTCTCCTCTACCTGGTTAGGAATTTCATTCTCAACTGCCTGTAGAGTGACATCAAGGCTTCAAGAGAAATGTAGAAGCCATTAGATTTAAATTTCAAAAAACTAGCTTTTGAAGAACAGTCTTTAGGCAATGATCTCCTAGTTCAATCTCCCCATACTAAGATCTTTTAAACTCAAAGACTTTCTAAAACTAGTCAAATACTATTTTTAAAAACACACATAGCCCAGTTCACTACTCCAACACTCACTGATTTTGTATGATCTGGCCGTGGGGCAATAACAGGAGGTGCAGCCTCTTCATCGTCGTCATCTTCTTCTGTTACTACTGCTGATGTTTCTGATACCTTGGTATTCAGCTGCATTTATCATGTAAGCAAAGGAAGGAAGACAAGCCAATAAAATTAAAAGTTAACAATGTTACTCTTTGTTTGTTAAACATATTTGAGAAAGTTTACTTTCTTTAATAACTCATTTCAAAATGATAAATCCTCACTGGTTCTAATACAATAAATTTTAAAGATTTTATTTATTTATTTGAAAGTCCACACTGCAGAGACAGAGAGAGGAAAGAGAAATATCTTCCATTCATTGGTTCATTCCCTAGATGGCTGCAATGGCCAGGGCTGAGCCAGGCAGAGTCAGGAGCCAGGAGCTTCTTCCAGGTCTCCCACGTAGGAAAAGGGGCGCACACACTTGGGCCATCTCTGCTGCTTTTCCAAGCCTTAGTAAGGAACTGGATTGGAAGTAGAGCCTCTGGGACACAAACCGGTGCCCATATGGGACATCGGCATAGCAGGCGGTGGTCTAACCCACTATGCCATGATGCCAGCCCTCTAATACAATAATTTTAAAAGTAAAGATGATTTTGGGGGTTGGTGCTGTGGTGCAGTAGGTTAATCCTCCACCTATGGCCCCAGCATCCCATATGAACACTGGTTTGAGTCCTGGCTGCTCCTCTTCTGATCCAGCTCTCTGCTGATGGCCTGGGAAAGCAGCAGAAGATGGCCCTGCACCGGTGTGGGAGACCTGGAGGAGGCTCCTGGCTCTGGATCAGTCCAGTTCTGGCCTTTGCAGCCATTTGGGAAGAGAAAGGAAGACCTCTCCCTCACTGTCTGTAACTCTACCTGTCAAATAGACAGAATCTTAAAAAGAGATGATTTTGAGTTATGCAAACGTTTATGAAATGTTTATGGAGATCATCAAATATTCTTTTTTAAAAAAAGATTTACTCATTTATTTGAAAGCGTTAGAGGCAGAGGCAGAGAGAGA
The DNA here is from genome assembly GCF_033115175.1 of Lepus europaeus. NCBI lineage: Eukaryota > Metazoa > Chordata > Mammalia > Lagomorpha > Leporidae > Lepus > Lepus europaeus. The sequence continues at coordinate 83,345,354 of NC_084828.1, read as the reverse complement.
GAAAAAGAGAGAGAGGTCTTCTATCTGCAGTTCACTCCCCAAATGGCTGCAACAGCTGGAGCTGGCCAACTCGAAGCCAGAAGCCAGGAGCTTTTTCTGAGTCTCCCATTGGCTTCAGGGGACCAAGTACTTGGGCCATTTCCCACTGCTTTCCCAGGCCATAGCAGAGAGCTGGATTGGAAGTGGAGCAGCCAGGACTTGGACCAGTGCCCATATGGGATGCTGGTGCCCATATAGGATGCTGGCACTGCAGGCAGCAACTTTACCAGCTACGCCACAGCGTCAGCTCCTATCAAATATTCTTGAGACTATCATTTAAATTATTTAAATAAGCATATATACCCAATGCCCTAAAGAGTAAATAACCAATTTATTTTTAAGATGAAAAAAAATTGGCTGGTATTATGGTACAGTGGGTTATGCCACCACCTGTGATGCCAGCATAACATCAGAGAGCCAGTTCTAATCCTGGCTGCTCAGTTTCGAATCCAGATCCCAGCTAATGTAGTTGGAAATGCAGCAGAGGATGGCACATGTACCTGGGTCCCTGCCACCCATGTGGGAGATGTGGACAGAGTTCCTGGCTGCTAGCTTTAGCCTGGCCCAATCCTGGCCATTGAGGCCATTTGGAGAGGAAATCAGTGAATAAAATCTGTCTCTTCCTCTCCCTGTCACTCTGCTTTTTAAATAAATGAAATAAATGTTGTTATTTTCTTAAAAATGAGGTGGCCAGCACTGAGGCACAGCAGGTTAAGCCGCCTGCAGTGCCAGCACCCCTGTGAGCACTGGTTCAAGTCCCAGCTTCTCCACTTCTGATCCAACTCCCTGCTAATTCACCTGGCAGAGCACAGAAGATGATCCCAGCGCTTGGGCCCCTGCCACCCATGTGAAAGATCCAGATGGAATTCTAGGCTCCTGGATTCAGCCTGGCCCAGTACTGACTGTTGTGGCCATTTGGGAAGCTGACCCAGCAGATAAAAGGTCTCTAACTTTGCTTTTAAAATAAATAAAATAATCTTTAAATAAAAGATGAAAAACATAGATTCTCAGGGCTTTATACATCATAGTTATTTTATTTTTCTTTTAAAACTATTTTTATTTATTTAAAAGTCAGAATTAGAGAGAGGGAGGGAGAGACACACAGATCTTTCATCTGCTGGTTCACTCCTCAAGTGACTGCAGAGGCCAGGGCTGGGCCAAGCGGATGCCAGGAGCCAGAAGCTTCATCCAGGTCTCCCATGTGGGTGCAGGGGTCTAAGGACTTGGGCCATCCTCCTCTATTTTCCCAGGCAGGGGAGTTGAATCAGTAGCAGTTGGGATGCGAACCAGCACCCATATGGGATGCCTGTGCTGCAGATGGTGGCTTAACCTGCTGTACCACATTGCTAGTCCCCAGTCATTTCAGGACATTTAAAATAGCCACGGGGCTGGTGCTGTGATGCAGCAGGGTAAGCTGTTGCTGGCAATGCTGGTATTCCATATCAGAATGTTGGCTGGAATCCCAGCTGCTCTGCTTCCGATCCACCTTCCTGCTAATGTGCCTGGGAAAGTAGCTGATGATGGCCCAAATACTTGGGCCCCTGCCACCCAATGGAGATGTGGGAGAGAGTTCGCCTCCTGGCTTCGGCCTCACCCAGCCTTGGCTGTTGTGGCCATCTGGGGAGTGAACTAGCAGATGGAAGATGTCTTTCTCTCTCTGTCACTACGTCTTTCAAGTAACAAATAAATCTTTTCTTTTTAAAGATTTCTTTCTTTATTCAAAAGTCAGAGTTATACAGAGAGAAGAGAGGCAGAGAGAGAGAGAGAGAGGTCTTCCATGTAATGGTTCACTCTCCAATTGGCTGCAACAGCTGGAGCTGCGCCATTCCGAAGCCAGGAGCCAAGAGCTTCCTCTGGGTCTCCCACATGGGTACAGGGGCCCAAGGACTTGGGTCATCTTCTACTGCTTTCTCAGGCCATAGCAGAGAGCTGGATGGGAAGTGAAGCAGCCAGGTCTCAAACAGGCGCCCATATGGGATGCCGGCACTTCAGGCCAGGGCATTAACCCACTACACCACAGCGCCCACCCCAACAAATAAATCTTAAAAACATAAAAATCCACAACCACCAGAAAAAGTAGTCATTAAAAAAGCAAAAATGGTGGGGCTGGTGGTGTGGTATAGTGAATAAAGATGCTGGCTTTGACACTGACATCTAATATGGACACCGGTTTGAGTCCTGGCTGTTCTACTTCTGATCCAGCTACTTGTAAGGTGCTGGGGAAAGCAGTGTAGGATGGCCCAAGTGCTTGGGCCCCTACACCTATGTTGGAGACCTTGAAGAAGGTCCCAGTTCCTGGCTTCAGCCCAGCCAAGTCCCCGCCATTGAAGCTATTTAAGGAGTAAAATAGCAGATGGAAGGTATCTCCCTCTCTCTCTCCCCCAACCCTGCCCTTCAAATAAATAAAATAAATCTTAAAAAAACAAAAAAGCAAAAAGGTAAAGAATGAACCTATATAATACAAAAGTTTATTATATGACAGATACATGGTACACAGATATTTTATTCTTTAAAAAGATTTTTAAAAACATTTTACTTATTTGAAAGGAAGAGTTAGAAAAAGGGGCTGGCACTGTGGTGTGGTGGGCTGAGCCTCCTCTTGCAGCACTGGTATCCCATATGTCCCGATTTGTGTCCCAGATGCTCCTCTTCTGATCCAGCTCTCTGCTACGGCCTGGGAGGGTAGCAGAAGATGGCCCAAGTGCTTGGGCCCTTGCATTCTCATGGGAGACCTGGAGGAAGCTCCTGGCTCCTGATGGCCAATTCCGGCCATTGTGGCCATTTGGGGGAGTGAGCCAGAAAATGAAAAACCTTTCTGTCTCTTCCTGTCTGTAACTCTGCCTCTCAAATGAATAGGAAGGAAGGGAGGGAGGGAGGGGGGAAAAAGTCAATCTTCCACCTGCTGGTTCACTCCCCAAATGGCTGCAACAGCCAGGTCTAGGCCACACCAAAGCCAGGAGCCTGGAACTCCACCCATGTCTTGAACACGGGTACAGGGGCCCAAGCACTGGAGCCATCTTCTGCTGTATTCACAGATGCATTAGCAGGGAAGCGAGCTGGACTGGAAGTGGAGCAACTGGAACTCATATGGGCAATTCACTCCCTGTGCTGCAATGCCGGTCCCAGTAGGTAGATAGATAATTCAGTATATGTGCTGCCCAAGAAGTACAAGGTAGGTATTTTAAATGTAAGTCCTCATACAACTCCAGGAGACTGTTCCCCCTCCCAACTGAACATGAAACAGTGAGTGTTTCCAAGAGGTAACTGTGTTTAGCTTTAGTTGTTCAGGATGCTTCTATAGCCTATGTTCAATAGAATGGTGCCAGAAGGGAAAGGGAGGGATCTGCTAGCAAGTTCTCTGTATTCATGTCTGTACATGGAAACATGACCAGAAGTAGCCACACTGCTCTAGAGGTCATTATAAATTTTAGTTACTTCAAGTATCCCATCAAGAAAATTCTACTTATTAATATGGCTTCTTCCAGTGGCTAGCTTAAAAGATATTAGGTAGCTATTTACCTCTAATGGGAATTTATTTTAGAAAGCAAAATCAGGCCGGTGCCATGGCTTAACAGGCTAATCCTCCGCCTTGCGGCGCCGGCACACCGGGTTCTAGTCCCATTCGGGGCGCCAGATTCTATCCTGGTTGCCCCTCTTCCAGGCCAGCTCTCTGCTATGGCCCGGGAAGGCAGTGGAGGATGGCCCAGGTGCTTGGGCCCTGCACCCCATGGGAGACCAGGAGAAGCACCTGGCTCCTAGCTTTGGATCAGCACGATGCGCCGGCCGCAGCGGCCATTGGAGGGTGAACCAACGGCAAAAAGGAAGACCTTTCGCTCTATCTCTCTCTCACTATCCACTCTGCCTGTCCAAAAAAAAAAAAAAAAAGAAAGACAGCAAAATCAACACTGAGGTTTTTATGGTATAAGAAATAAATTATAACTTACTGCTGGTGTTCCAGAAGGGAAGCCATCTTTCTCTGAATATAAAAGAGGAAACAATCAGAAAATAATGTTAATAATTCAAGAAATAAAATGTTTATATGACTAAAAAATAAAAAGCAAGTGAGGTAGTCTTAAACTGGCTTCATTTTAGGTTGAAAAACTCAAGCAAAATGACAAAACCAGTACTCAAACAAGAATTTATTTAAGACTGAGCTGATATATCTCAAATCCTAATGGAACTCTGAATTTACCAAAAATCACAGAATTGTGTACTTGAAATGGACAAATTTTGACATGTAACTTATTTCTTAATAGTTATTAAAATTTATTTGAAACTATATCTCCCAGTGTGTATTCATTAAAACAAAATTAATTTATTGATAAGGAAACTATCTCTAGAAAACTTCCTATTGAAGAACTTACTAAAGTTATCATTCAAACAATGGCATTTGTGCAAAGTAAAACTCTAAAGTTTTCTGTTTCCTTTTGAAAAATCCCTCTTAAGACTAATGAGTTTATTCAGATACTCAACAACACATGTAAACAATCTACCATTTACTGGTTAAACATTGCTTTTTAAAAATTACTAAATTTGGGGTCAGTGCTGTGGTGTAGTACGTTAAGCATCCACCTGTGGCACCAGCATCCCATGTGGGCACTGGTTCAAGTCCCAGCTGCTCCTCTTCCAGTCCATCTTTCTACTGACAACCTGGGAAACCAGTGAAAGACGGCCCAAGTCCTTGGGCCCCTGTACCTGCGTGGGAGACCTGGAAGAAACTCCTGGCTCCTGGCTTTGGATCAGCTCAGCTCTGGCCATTGCGGCCATTTGGTGAGTGAATCAGTGAATAAAGACCTCTCTTTATGTCTCTCCCTCTGTCTGTAACTCTACTTATCAAATAAATAAATAAATAAATCTTTTTTTTAAAAAAATTATTAAATTACACAGATTTACTGTCTGACACAAAGGTTCTAAAGGCAAGTCTGGTATTTTCCTAAGGACATACTAAAGTAAAAAAGGTCAATACCACTTGTAAAGAAGTCTATCTCTTCTTGAGAATAGCCCTTATTTCTGCAGGGATGCAAACATATTAAGCACAATTAACTCAAACCACATGTTATGACTTTGGCTCAATTGTTTTAAAAATCTGATGTATGGGAGCAGGTGACTGGTCTAGCTGTTAAAACAACCATGTCCTACACTGGAATACTAGGTTTGATTCCTGGCTTTGGCTCCTGTCACTAGTCCCTGCCAATGAAGACTTGGTGTGGTGACAGTGATGGCTCAAGTAATTGGGTTCCTGCCACCCATGTGGAAGACCTGAATGGAGTTCACAGTTCTTGCCTCTGGCTCAGCTCTGGCTATTGTGAGCATTTTGGGAGTGAATCACTGGAATGAACTGTCTTGTCTGTTTGTCTGTCTGCCTCTCAAATAAAATCTAAAAAGAAAACAAAACTGCATGATGGTTTCAGAGAGAGAGCAGCACACTAAATGACATCCTATGGACATACTTAACAAAATTCACAGAGGCCAAAAAGGCAAACAATTTTCTTTAACCAATAAACTGCAAGGAAAAGACAGAGTAAGAACTAGCATGGGGGCTGGCATTGTGGCAAAGCAGGTAAAGCCACTGCCTGCAGTGCCAGCATCCCATATGGGCACCGGTTCATGTCCCGGCTGCTCCACTTCCAATCCAGCTCTCTGCTATGGTTTGGGAAAGCAGTGGAGGATGGACTGAGTCCTTGGGTCCCTGCACCTGCATGGGAGACCAGGAAGAACCTCCTGGCTCCTGGCTTCAGATTGGCACAGCTCCGGCCACTGCAGCTATTTGGAGAGTGACCCAGAAGATGAAGACCTCTGTCTCTCTCTCTCTGCCTCTATCTCTGCTTCGTTGTAACTCTGCCTTCTAAATAAATAAATAAGTCTAAAAAAAAGAAGAAAAAAAAAAAAACCTAGCATGACTGAGTGAAACCTAAAAATAAAACAAAGGTGAAGACATCAACCAACCAATTTGCTTTTAAAAACCTACTATGCTCCAATTCTTACGTGAAGAAACTGCAACTCTGAGGTGTAAGTCCTTTCAGTGCTAATGCTTAATTATATTTTACATATTTATATGATTGATGAGTTTCAATTTTTGAGTAAACACTTTTTTACTTTGAGTCTGTTCATTTATATAGTGAAATAGCTTTCCTTCTATCCCACTTAAAATAAATTTATTTCTAACATGAACATGTCTACAATTTGCTTTCTACTTCTATGGCTGGAAGTTGTTCAAAAGCAACGAGGAGAAAAAAACAAAGAAACTAAAAGAAACAGAAAGCCAAGACATCTATTAACTCCACTTCTGGCACAGCTATGAGATTAATATGATCTTGGAGCTGCCCTAATCAATTTACAAAGGCAAAATCTGTGCTGGGGGGAAAAGTGGGGACAAAAACCATGGTTTAGCCTTTCATTTTTGTACAAGTTGTCTTTTAGTCAAGAAGTGGCTGGCATTCTCTGTGCCACTCTGTCGTTTGCAGTGTCTGCCGTCTTACCTGGAGGAGTGAAGCTCAGGTACTTCTGCTTCACAGTGTTGGAGTCATAGAACTTGAGCACGTCCAGCACGGCCTGTGGGTTCTTCTTCTGCTCAAGCTTGGTGATGTTGGACGTCTGCAGCAGGCGTGCCCACTGCTCCGGCATGCCCTGGCAAAGAGACACGCAGCTACTCCCCTGGATCCGAACGGCTCTAACACAACGAGCTTCCAGAGATAGATGACAAAATACAGGAGGGAAAAAATCTACACAACTGAAGGCTTGATGAAATTTCTATATTTAGTAGAATCCTGATGAATACGCTCAGCTCCCTAGGACAAACAATACATCCACCCGCTAAGAGGCAAAAAGCAGTAAGAAGCAGTCATGGACAGAAAAGCTAACTTGGAACTTAATTCTGAAGACAAAGGTCTGAGACCGCTGGAATGTTATCAACGAGCTGTGACTAAGGACACTCACAGTGAATTCTCCAGTAACAGCATCGAAGCCGACGTGGATGGTGTGCTCAAAATCAGAAGGAGGAGAAATCTCTGGTCGTTCTTTTTCTTTCTTTTTACTTCCTAGAGGGCATTTAAAAAAAAAAAAAATCAGCCTATTCAAAGTTAATAAAGGCACTTTTACATACATTTTTTCCTAAAACCGATTAGGAACAAAATTACTAGAACACAGATTTCCCCCTCCAAACAGTGGCTTGATAGGAAACAGGAGAATACGGCAGAGGCGGGGGCAAGCAGTCCGTGAAGGGCCCTGACACAGGCACGTGGACCAGCACCAGGCCTGCACAAAAGGGTGTAAGGCACTGAGTCCACCACTAAGAGCACTGGCTCTCCCACAAATAGCAGTCCACAGTTCAGCTACTGAGCAAGCTGGAAAACAAGTGGATCAAGTCCGATTTCCATCCAGTCATGTTAACCTAGACAGTAAACCGTCCACTGCTATGACCGTGTGTACCCTGTGAAGACAAGCAGTTGACAAAGGCCACCACTGACTTTTTTGCAAAAAACTATTCGTTCCTTTTTACTGGAGTTAACAGCTGCCCCATTTAAAAACTGCCCAGTATTTCTACAGCCCTACAGTAAACTATTTTTGCAACATTTCTGCCACACCAATGGTTATATTCTCTGGATTTGGTTTCTGGCACACAAGATGCTGCTTGGGATAGTCACTCGGGACACCTTCGTCCCATTGGGAGTGCCTGGATTCAAGTCCCAGCTCTGCTTCTAGCTGCTTCCTGCTAATACGCAACCTGAGTTTCCAGCTACCAGCTTCAAGCTGGCCCAGTCTTGCTAGTTGCAGGTACTTCAGGAGTAAACCAACAGATGGGAGCTCTGTCTGCCTCTTCAATGGATAAAGTAACTAATAAATATTAAAAAAATTAAAATTTTCAGTATATTCAAACACATGGGCTCCCTCCTCCCCAAACTCTAACCTGCAGGAGTGTATGTTTGTGCTTCTTGACGAGCTACTGCATGGTGCCCCTTCACTTTCACCCTGTGCTGGAATCTATTTTCTGGATCCCGTTATTTTCCTGTTTCATCTCTGTGTTTCAACAGGTAGTTTCTCTCTCTCTCTTGCTATATATGTTGAAAATGTGTTTTTCTCCTTAGAATTTCCAGTGTTGCAAAGACCAATGTCGTTGTAGCCATCTGGGGAGTGAACCAGCGGACGGAAGACCCCTCTCTCTGCATCTCTTTCTCTTTCTGTGTAACTCTAACTTTCAAGTAAATAAATAGATCTTATAAAAAAAAAAAAAAGAATGAGCTTATAAATGTATACACAAAGAGTGCTAGGGTTTTCATTAAGATTACACTGAATCTATATAATCTATTGAGGGAGAAGTGAGGAACAATTCATTTTCAAAAATGTATTTATTTGAAAGGCAGTGTGACAGCAAAAACCAGAGCCCAAACCAGCCAGGGCTGGACCAGGCCAAAGTCAGAAGCCAGAAACTTCATCTAGGTTCCCACCATGGGTGGCAGGAACACAAAATACATGAACCATTGTCTACCGTTTCTCAAGCATATTGGCAGAGGGCTGGATCAGAAGCAGAGAGGTCAGGACTCCAATACAGATGAGATTTAGGCATTCCAAGCAGAGGCTTAACCTGCTATGCCACAATACCTGCCCTTGATTTCTTTTCTTTTCTAAGATTTATTTGAAAGACAGAGTTACAGAGAAAGGCAGAGACAGACAGATGGGGGAAGGGAGGGAAAGGGTGAGAGGGAAAGAGGGAGGGAAAGAGGAAGGGAGGGAGAGAGGGAGAGAGAGAGAGAGGTCTTCCATCACTAGTTTACTCCCCAAATGGCTGCAATGGCCAGAGCTGAGCTGATACGAAGCCAGGAGCCAGGAGATTCCAGGTCTCCCACGTTAGTAAGTGGATTGGAAGTGAAGCAGTCAGGACTCGAACCGGCACCCTTATGGGATGTCAGTGCTTCAGGCTGAGGCTTTAACCTGCTGTGCCACAGCGCTGGCCCCTCTCCCTGATTTCTTAACACCACCAAGTCTTTTGATCCACAACAAAAGGGAATTTCTCCATTATTTGGGTCTTTAATTTCCTTTGTAGTTATCAGTCCAGAGAGTGCAGATCTGTGACTGCTTTCGGTATTTCCCAATTTTTGATGCAACTTAGAAAAGAAAAGAACGGAATATAGTCATAAAATTTCAATTTCAATAATTCACTGCTGGCAAGTGGAGATACAGCTGATTCTTGAATACTGATTTTTTAGCTGGCACCGTGGCTTAACAGGCTAATCTTCCGCCTTGCGGCGCCGGCACACCGGGTTCTAGTCCAGGTCGGGGCTCCGGATTCTATCCCGGTTGCCCCTCTTCCAGGCCAGCTCTCTACTATGGCCCGGGAAGGCAGTGGAGGATGGCCCAAGTGCTTGGGCCCTGCACCCGCATGGGAGACCAGGAAAAAGCACCTGGCTCCTGGCTTTGGATCAGCACGATGCGCTGGCCACAGCGGCCATTGGAGGGTGAACCAACGGCAAAGGAAGACCTTCCTCTCTGTCTCTCTCACTATCCACTCTGTCAAAAAAAAATAATAAATTAATTAAATACTGATTTTTTAAAAAAGATTTTATTTATTTGAGAGATAAAGTTACAGAGACAGGGAAAGACAGAAAGGTCTTCCATCTGCTGATTCACCCCCCAAATGGCCACAACGGCCAGAGCTGGGTCAATCCAAAGCCTGGAGCTTCTTCCGGGTCTCCCACGTGGTGCAGGGGCTCAGGTACTTGGACCATCTTCTGTTGCCTTCCCAGGCCATAGCAGAGAGCTGGATCGAAAGTGGAGCAGGGGCCGGCGCTGTGGCTCAGCGGGTTAACGCCTTGGCCTGAAGTGCCCGCATCCCATATGGGTGCCAGCTGTAGTCCTGGATGCTCCTCTTCCGATCCGGCTCTCTACTGTGGCCTGGGAAAGCAGTGGAAGATGGCCCAAGTTCTTGTGCCCCTGCACCCGCATGGGATACCCGGAAAAAGCTCCTGGCTCCTGGTTCCGGCCATTGCGGCCAACTGGGGAGTGAAAGATCGGATGGAAGACCTCTCTTTCTCTCTCTGTGTAACTCTGACTTTCAAATAAATAAATAAATCTTAAAAAAAAGAAAGAAAGAAAGAGGAAAAAAGAGAAAAAAAAAAGCAGAGCAGCCGGGACACAAACCTGCGCCCTGAAACCTTACTGTATTTATTTCAGTTGTATTTTTGATATTAAGAATTTTCTATAAAAATTCAATCATGTTGGTTTACTTCTTACTTTGCAACCTGGATTTCTTTTACTTCCTTTACTGCACTGGCAAGAACCTCTAGTACACTGTTGAATAAAAGCAGTAATAATAGCAATCTTTTTTTTTTTTCCTGATCCAACGGGAAAGTCTTTTAAAAAAAAATTGTTTAATGCCACTGATAAATTTTTCAAAGATGTCGTTTAATTAGGACACATGGTGAACATATTAGACATGGATACTGGGGGCCAGCATTATAGCATAGCATAGCAGGTTAAGCCACTTGTGATGCCTATATCCCATATCAGAGTGTGGGTTTGAGTCCCGCGTACTCTTCTTCTGATCCACCTTCCTGTTAATACCTGGGAAGGCGGTGGATGACAGCCGAAGTGTTCGGGCCCTTGTTACCCACTTGGGAGACCTAGATGGAATTCTGGGCTACTGGCTTCAGCCTGACCAATTCTGGCTGTTGCAAGCATCTGGGGATGTGAATCTAGGATGGAAGCTCTTTCTTTCTTTCAAATAAATAAATTAAAAAATTAAACACAGAGAAATGGATATTGGACTTTGTCAAATATTTTTCTATATTTATTGAGATGGATTTAAGGCTTATTCCTTTAATTCTGTTAACATGGTGAATTATAATGATTCATTTTGAAATGTTGAACCAACCCGTATTCCTAAAATGAAATCCACTTAATCATGATGAATTATTCTTCTAATACATTGGTGGAGTCCAACTGTTAAACTCTTGCTAAGATTCCACAGGCACATTCAAGAGGTGCTCATGTTCACAAGATATATAGCTTTCTTTTCTTGTAATGTCTTTGATTTGGGTATCCAAATCAAAGGTAAAGTTGGTCTCCTAAAACAATGTGGGAAGCACTGCCTACCATTCAATTTCCTTCAAGTTTTGTGTAGAATTGGTAATATTTCTTTCTTTCTTTCTTTCTTTCTTTTTTTTTTTTTTGACAGGCAGAGTTAGACACTGAGAGAGAGAGAGACAGAGAGAAAGGTCTTTCTTCCGTTGGTTCACCCCCCAAATGGCCGCTATGGCTGGCACACTGTGCCAATCTGAAGCCAGGAGCCAGGTGCTTCCTCCTGGTCTTCCATGTGGGTGCAGAGCCCAAGGACTTGGGCCATCCTCCATTGCCCTCCCGGACCACAGCAGAGAGCTGGACTGGAAGAGGAGCAACCAGGACGGAATCCGGCACCCCAACCGGGACTAGAACCCGGGGTACCGGCACCACAGGCAGAGGATTAGCCTAGTGAGCTGCGGCGCCAGCCCAATATTTCTTCCTTAAACATTTCATAGAATTCACCAATGCAGCTAGGTAGATATGAATTTTCTTTGTGGCAAGGTTTTTAGTTACAAACTAAGTTTTTCCAAGAGATACAGAACATTTAGGTTATCTATTTCTTCTTAGGTTTTAGAAATTTGTGTCTTTCAGGAAAATATTCCATTAGGGCTGGCGCTGTGGCACAGCGGGTAAAGCCAGTACCTACAGTGCCGGCATCCCTTACGGGCACTGTTTCGAGTCCTGGGTTCTCCACTTCAGATCCAGCTCTCTACTATGGCCTGGGAAAGCAGAAAAAGATGGCCCCAGTCCTTGGGCCCCTGCATCTGCATAGGAGACCTGGAAAAAGCTCCTGGCTCCTGGCTCCAGCCCTTGAGCCATTTGGGGAGTGAACCAGTAGGTGGAGGACCTCCTTCTCTTTCTGCCTCTGCCTCTCTGTAACTCTGCCTTTCAAATAAATAAAACATTCCGTTTTAGCTAGCTTGTTTTTGATTTATTATTTTTAATATCTATAAAACTCTGGAGAGATGCTACCTTTCTCATTCTAATATTGGTAATTTGTGTCTTCTTTTTTCCCCCCACCAGTCTGGCTTATCATTTTGATATTCTCAATGAATTAGGGTTTGGTTTCATTGAATCAAGCTTACAAATATTGATTTTCTTAAAAAATGTTATCTTTACTTATCTGAAATGCAAAGAGACAGAGAAACAGTGACAAAGAGAGAGATAAAAACAGTGAGAACAAATAACTTCCATTAGTTGGTTCACTCCAAAATCCTTCTGACAGCCAGGGCAGGACCAAGCAGACCAGGCAGGCAGGGACCCAAGTACTCAAGCCATCATCTACTGTCTTCCAGGATGCATTAGCAGGAAGATGGGAATCGAATCAGTACTTCACAGTATGGGATGCAGCTGTCCAAGTGACAGATTAACCCGCTGTGCCACAATGCCTGCCCCATTACTGATGTTCTGAATTTTCATTTTCACTCAGTTTCACTAATCTTTTGGTTTCTTTGCTTTTTTGGAGGTGTTTTATTTACTTTTCACATGTTTTCAGAGACCTTCTTGTTATCAATTTCTGACGTATTTATACTGTGGTCACAGAATATACCTTATATGATTTAAATCCTTCTACACGAAGACTTTAGCCCTAAAATGATATGCCTTCATTAATATTTCATGTGTACTTAAAAAGAACATACAGGGGCTGGCGCTATAGCACAGTGGGTTAGAGCTCCAGCTTGCAGGCGCTGGTTCTAGTCCTAGCTGCTCCTCTTCCGGTCCAGCTCTCTGCTATGGCCTGGGAAAGCAGTGGAGGATGGCCCAACTCCTTGGGCCCCTGAACCCGTGTGGAAGTCCCGGAAGAAGCTCCTGGCTTCGGATCAGCTAGCTCTGACTGTTGCAGTCATTTAGGGAGGGAACCAGAGGAATGGAAGACCTCTCTCTCTCTGTAACTCTTTAAAATAAACAAAATAATTCTTTAAAAAAAAAAAACAAAAAAACATATAACCTGCTGTCAGAGTACCTACATTTGATTCCTAGCTCCAGCTCCTGACTACAGTTTCTTGCTAATGTGGATCCTGGGAAGCAGCACTGATGGCTCTAGTCTAGTTGGTTTCCTGTGATAACATGTGGGAGACCTAGCGTGAGTTCCCAGCTACCATTCTGGCACTCCCACCCCTAGTTTTCACAGGCATTTGCAGAGTGAACCAGTTAACAGGAGCTCTCTGCCTCTCAAATAATTTTAAAAAGAATATTGGGATCTGCTTCCAATCCAGCTTCCTGTTAACATGCCTAAGAAGGTGGCAGATGATGGTCCAAGTGCTTGGGCCCCCTCAAGGCTCCTTGCTTTGGCCCAACCCAGTCCTGGCTGTTGTGGGCATTTCAGGCATGAACCAGCTGATGGAACATCTGTCTCTGTCCCTATGTTGCTCTCTTTCAAATAAAATGAAAACAAATAAAAATGGGGAGAGGGCTGCTTTTTGTCTTCTGTCTTATCTTGTCATTTGTATAAAGTCTGTTGTCACTCTTGCTTTTGTTCTTTTTTTTTTTTTTTTTTTTTTTTTTGATAGGCAGAGTGGACAGTGAGAGAGAGAGACAGAGAGAAAGGTCTTCCTTTTGCCGTTGGTTCACCCTCCAATGGCTGCCGTGGTAACGCGCTGCGGCCGGCGCACCGCGCTGAGCCGATGGCAGGAGCCAGGTGCTTATCCTGGTCTCCCATGGGGTGCAGGGCTGTTCTGTGTTTTTTGTTTTGTGGCAGCAGCTGCTGCTGCTTCTTCTTTTTGAAGATTTATGTATTTAGTTGAGAGGCAGAGTGAGAAAGAGAGTAAGAGCAGGAAAGAGAATCTTCCCATCCACTGGTTCACTCCCAAATGGTTGCAATGGTCAGGCCTTAGCCAGGCCAAAGCTAGGAACGAGGAACTCCATCCAGGTCTCTGATGTGGGTGCAGGGGCCCAAGTATTTGGGCACTCTTCTGCTGCTTTCCCAGATGCGTTAGTGGGGAGCTGGATCGGAAGTGGAGAAGCTAGGACTGGAACCGGTGCCCATATGGGTACTGGGCTGCAGGCGGTGGCTTTACCCACTATGTAACAGTGCCAGCCTCAGTCTCGAAGCTTTTTGTCTCTGGTTTTAAATAATTTGATATGTGCTTTGGTACACTGAACAAACTAAATACAATGAAGAAAACTATCAAAGAAATAAGGGGAAATTCAGGAATTTTGGGACGTGACCTCACGTTTCTGTGCTCAGATTCTGTTAATTTCTTAAATCTGTGGGTTTATAGCTCTTTAAAAATGGTCTGTCCTCTCCTTCCTCTAGATTCCAATCGCACTTCAAGTTACTCCACAGCTGCTCACTTTTACAGCAATCTTTTCTCTTCGTTGCGTTTCGGATGGTTTCTACAGTTTATGACACCAAAACATTCACTCATCTTTTCTTGTGCAAGGTCAACTAGTGTTGATCTTGTTTAATAAAGTTCTGCTTCTAACTTAGAAGACTATGGAATTTCTCTTTCCTGTTTCTAGAAGACAATAAGCTGGATCAATTGGGGGACTCACCTCATTAGTTACTCTTCTCTTAGAGATTTTCCTTCATTGATATCCAATGTCTTGGAAACCACTGTTTTGTGAATTTCCCCCACTGTATTAGTTCTTTTGAGTGACAGAATAAATCCAGCCCCTACTTCTCCACCCTGGGAAGCACAGTAGCTTTCTTTTCTAACTGCAGTGTGAGGAGTTTTGGGACAAAATGCCCTTCACTCTCCACTCTGCTGAGTTCTAGGGAGACCCTCCCATTTGGAAATCACATGCTTCAGATCTTAGAAATTTCCCCTTATTTCTATGAAAATCTCCATTATATTTAATTTGCTCAATATTGGTTAGATCAGTCCATCTCTTAGGATGGTTCTTTTTTCTTTCCTATGTATTTTTCATCTTTATTTAAAGATTTATTTATTTGAAAGGCAAAGTTACAGAGGTAAAGGCGGGGGGCGGGGGGAGAGTGTCTTTCATCCATTGGGTTCACTCCCCAAATGGCTTCAACAGCTAGGGCTACGCCATGCCAAAGCCAGAAGCCCTGAGCTTCTGGGTCTCCCATGTGGGCACAAGGGCCCAAGCACTTGGACCATCTTCTGCTGACTTTCCAGGAGCACTAACAAGAAGGTGGATCAGAAGTGGAGCAGCCCAGACTCCAACCAGTGCCCATGTGGGATGCCCACATCTCAGGCAACAACTTTACCTGCTACGCCACAGTGCCAGCCCCTTGGTAATCTTTATATCTCCCAAATGCCCAGTCAGGGATAGGCCAGGTTGAAGCCAGGAGCCCAGATCTCAATCCAAGTTTTCCATGTGACTTGAGCCATAATTTGCTGCCTTCCAGGGCATGCCTTAGCAGGAAACTGGATCAGAAGTGGAAATGGAACTCAAATGTAGGCATCCCAAGTGGAATCTTAATCACTGCACCTCATTTGAGTAATGTTAAACGCTGATTTCACCACAGATTACTTCTCATTGTCCTCTGAGAATCCTATTCATGTTTATGGATCCAATTTATCTGCTCTCTTTGAAGAATATATACTGTGTGTTTATGATAGGCTGGGTTTTTTGGTTTATTTGTTTTCCTCTCCATATTGTGTGTTTAAGTTCCTTTTTAAAATCTTCTGTTGATCCATACTCTCTAATGTTTAAGGATTTTTCTCAAATGTCTGGTAATCCTTTGTGTCTACTCTTGCAGGAAAGCATTTAAAAAGCTGATGGGGAGATAGGTCAGCCTTTGCACTACAGACGGGGAGCAGAGTATCTGAAGTATTTCCCTCCCAGGGCATTGTGTTTACCCAGAGAAAAATCCTCCAATCCCTTGTCTTCGGGCTATGAGTCAGGCCAAAAGTATTCTGAAAGCAGGGCAGAGGAAGGGAGTTCCACATTTGGACTTCACTGAGTCCACCTTTCTTATGCTAAGCTTCAACGTTTCCTATCTCCCCTGACAAGCACGGGGCCTCTCCAATTTAATATCTGCCTATATGTAAACATCAGTTTGTTCTCAGCAGTCCCAGTGCGGTGGTGGTGGTGGTGGTGGGGGGACTATATTTGCCTGGCTATAAGGGATTAAATGGAGGCTTGGATGGCCTCGACATTTTCTATGTGGATTTGCAATTCCTCCCTTTTAGGCCTGTGTATTTTTATTTATTTATTTTATTTATTTATTTTTTATTTAATTGAAAGGCAGAGTTACAGAGAGAGAGGAGGAAGGAGGGTGGGAGAGAAGAAGGGAGGGGGATAGAGGAGGATAGAGGGGAAGAGAAGAGGGAAGAGAGGGAGAGGCCTTCCATTCACTGGTTCATTCCCTAAATGGCTGCAGTGGCTGGGGCAGGGCCAGGACAAAGCCAGGAACTCCATCTGGGACTCCCATGTGGGAGCAGGGGCCCAAGCACTTAGGCCATCTTCTGCACCTTTCCCAGGTACATTAGAAGGAAGTTGAATCAGAAGTGAAGCAGCTGGGACTCAAATCAGCGCCCATATGGAATGCTGGCAGCTTTCCTGCTACACCACAATGCTGGTCCCCAGCCTGTGTATTCCACCCTCACATCCCCTCCCCCCAACCCTGAAGCTCTGAGGTTTTTAGAAGGGAAATGGGTTCAACTCTCATAGACAATCCCCTCTGCAAGTGCTTGGGTTTTTATCTGCTTCCGTTCTGCTTGCTGGGTGCCCTTTCCTCCCACTTCAACTTCCAAACGTGCGCTGAAACCTCTTGTACACTACTTCTCCTCTCCGATTCTCTTTGCCCTTGTCATAGTAAACAACTGCTTTTGTTTTACTGTCATTTTAGCTGGGTCTTGGTGGGGAGTTAAGTAAACAGAAGCAGATGGTCAATATGCTCTATTAAACTCCAAGATTCTCCTCTCATAAAGGAGTCTAAAACCGTCCTGTTTTGAGAAGTCTGTACACACACAGGTGGAAACGTTATTGTCCACCAATTTCTGTTCACAAGATACTGCTCATCTAGCATGAGCAGGAAACACACTACTATTTTTTAGACTCGTGACAACAGATTTGTGCCTAAATGTCCACCTCTTCTCTAGGTCTTCTAGGCACATATGATACATATTTAGGAGATATGGCAAGGGTAAGATCTGGGTAACAGAGCAGAGCACACAGATCGTGGAAAGGAACATAGGGAAATGCAGCTGCTCCGCCTGGATTAAATGTTGTTATCTTTTCTGAAACACACAATTCCCTGGATCACTAGTGGCCTCTCATTTTCCACCAGACTGACCTGAGGTCATGCCCTTGCCTCCTCTTTGGCTTGTAAACTGGTATCCTGTTTCATACAAGAAAATATTTATCAACCAGCTATAAACTAACAGTTTGGAAGAGAAGGGAGGGAAGAAGAGAAAGAGGTTGATGAATGGGTACAAAATTACAATGAAATGGGAGGATTAAGTTCTAGTGTCCTAAACTGCAAAGGGTAAATACAGTTAATAATAATTGATTGCATATTTCAAAATAGGTAGAGAGGACTTTAAATGTTTCCAACATACAGAAATGATAAATATTGGAGATGACAGATTACCAAATTACTTGATTTGATTCCTATACATTGTATACACATATCAAAATATCATACTCTACCCCATACACACACACACACACACACATAATTACATATCAGCTTTTAAAAAGACATTTCACATTTTCTTTTCTAGTGACACTGATTAAAATCAATAATTAATAACTGAAGTTGGGACTGGCACTGTGGTGTATTAAGTGAAGCCACTGCCTATGACATGAACATCCCATATAGATGCCAGTTCCTATCCCAGCTGCTCCACTTCTGATGCAGCTCCCTGATAATGTGCCTGGGAAAGCAGCAGAAGATGGCCCAACTCCTTGGGCCCCTGCTTCCAAGTAGAAGATGATCTAGGCTCCAGGCTTTGGACTGGCCCAGCTCCGTCTGTTGCAGCCATTTGAGGAGTGAACCAGCAGATAGAAGACCTTTCTCTCTCTCTGCCTCTTGCTTTTCAAATAAATAAATAAATCTTTAAAAGAAAAAATAACTGAAGTCTCTGTCTAGGGGATTTCTCTTTTAGGGTCATTATGATTTTTTAAATAATACAATTCTTTCCTTTCTAGATCTCTGTTTAAGATGATGCAGTGAGCACACACTACAGTCCTCTTCTATACCAAATCCCTGTAAGCAACAGAACAAAACTATGAGAAATACTTAAAAACGAAAAGCAATTAGAATAAAACTGAAGAGAGAAACAGCAGCTCAGGACATAGGTAAGAGCATGCTATGGCAGAAATGGTGCAGGTGGCTGAAGCTAGAAGCTAAAGGGGTAAGGATGAGGACCCAGAGGCAGCCACCAGGTCAAAGAATGAGATAATACGGTAGAAGCAGCAGAGCAGACGGATCTGTGTGTTCACACAAGCACAGGTGTGCATATATACACTGAGTTCTCCCTCATTCTTAACTCCTAATGGCAAGGTTATATTGCATGTTTCAGCTTTCAATAGGAGCACTAAATGTGTGAAAATGGGTTGGAAAGTGAGGGCAGAACCCTAGGGAATCGGAGGAATCAAGAAGCATATTCTGGGGCTGGCGCTGTGGCAAAGTAAGTTAAGCCTCCACTTGTGGTGCTGGCATCCCATAAGGATGCTGGTTTCAGTCCCAGCAGCTCCACTTCCTATCTAGCTCCCTACTGATCGCTTGGGAAAACAGTGGAGGATGACCCAAGTACTTGGGCCACTACTCCTGCATGGGAGACCCAGAAGAAGCTCCTGGCTCCGAACTGGCCCAGTTCCAGCCATTGTGGCCATTTGGGGAGTGAACCAGTGGATAGAAGACCTTTCTCTCTGCCTCTCAACTAAATAAATATTTTAAAAAATAAAACAAAGCATGCCTTACCCTCCAAAATCCCACACAGCTCTTTCTTAAAACTGAAAACCATTTGCTCCTTAAACCTTCCTCCGAGCAGGCTACTCAGCTCTGCATATCCTCTCTTCTCAACCACAAAGCTGAATATAATTCTCCCCAACTTGCCCTACAAATTCAATGTAATTCTAATGAAACTATCAACAGGGTACAAACTTAGTAAAATAGCAAGACATATACAAAAGTCAGTGGCATTTCTTTATATCTATGGTGAACTGAGAAAGAAGCCAAGAAACCAGTACTATTTACAAACTGTTACAAAAAATATTTAGGAGGGGCCGGCGCTGTGGTATACCGGGTAAAGCCACCACCTGCAGTGCCAGCCTCCCATATGGGCACTGGTTTGAGTCCTGGCTGCTCCACTTCTGATCCAGCTCTCTGCTATGGCCTGAAAAAGCAGTAGGAGACCCGGAAGAAGCTCCTAGCCCCTGGCTTCAGATCGGCGCAGCTCCAGCTGTTGCAGCCAAATGGGGAGTAAACCAGCAGATGGAAGACCTCGTTTTCTCTCTGCCTCTCCTTCTCTCTCTGTGTAATGTTGACTTTAAAATAAATAAATACATCCTTAAAAAATTTTTAGGAACAAATTTAGCCCAGAAGGTGAAAGATCTCTATAATGAAAAGTATAAAACACTTATGAAGGAAAAGACCTTCATGTTCATGGATTAGACAAATACTGAAATGTCCATACTACCTAAAACAATTCACAGATTCTAAGTAATCTGTATCAAAATACTAGCAACATCCTTCACAGAAACAGAAAAATAATCCTAAAATTTAAGCAGAATCCCAAGAGATTGCAAATAGCTAATTCAAGCCTGAGTAAAAAAGAACAAAGCTAGAGGTATCACACTACCTGATTTCAAAATACACAACAAAACTGTAGTAACCAAAACAAAACAGTAACAGATATAGTCACACAGACCAATGCAACAGAATAATAAAGAACTCAAATAAATCCACATATATACAGCCAAATGATTTTTAACAAAGATGCCAAGAAAATATATTGAGGAAAGGATAGTCTCTCTAATGAATGGTGCTTAGAAAACTGGATAATCATGTTAAAAAAATTAAACTACATACATCTCATCATGTAAAAAAATCAACTCAAAGTGGATTAAAGTTTAAGTGGAAGAAAAGAACTTGTGAAATTACAAGAAAACATTGAGGGAGATGCTTCAGGGTACTGGTATGGGCAAAAAAATTTTTTTTTTAAATTTTCTGCTTAAAGATTTATTTATTTGAAAGGCAGAGTTAGAGAAAGAGAGAGGGAGAGATGGATCTTCCATCTGCTGGTTCATTCTCTAGTGGCTGCAATGGCCAGAGCTGGGAGCTTCTTTCAGGTCTTCCAAGTGGGTGCAGGAGCCCAAGCACTTGGGCTATGCTCTGCTGTTTTCCCAGGCGCATCACAAGGAGGTGGATGGGAACTGGGAGCAGCTGCACTCAGATGGGATGCTGGTGGGGAAGGCAGCACTTTAACCACTATGTCACAACACCAGCCCCAGGATTTTTTTTTTTTTTTTCTCATAAGACCTCAAAAGCATGAGAAAAAAAAAAAAAAGCAGACAGTTGGAATGTATTAAACTAAAATGGTTCTGCAAGAAACAACCAACACAGTAAAGAAAAGGCAACCTACAATATGGGAGAAAATAAATATAAGCTCTTTGTCTGGCAAAGGAATAATATCTGTATTATATAAGAACTTGAAAATTCAACAACAAACAACAATGATCTGATTTCAAAAAGCAACAGTCTTGGCTGATCTGCTTCCAATCCAGGGTCCTGCGCATGAGCCTGAGAAGGCAGCAGATGATGGCCAAAGTGATAAGGCCATGCCATCCATGAGAGAGAGCTGATGGAATTCTTAGCTCCTGGCTACGGCCCAACCTAGCTTTGCCTATTGCAGTGTCTTAACTGCTATGCCAAATGCCTGCCTTAAGAGTTTTTAAAGAAAATAAGTAGATGCTAAAAATATATAGAGAAGTTTAAAAGACAAAGTAATTTTTAAGATCCCAAAGAAGATCTGGGAGGAGAGCTATTCCATTATTTTAAGATACAGCAATCAAGACAGGGTGGCATTAGCTAGGGTACAAATTAGCCAATGGAACACACATAGAATGCAGAAAAATCCTGATACACATAGAAGCCTGATAAATACTGACTGGAGGGGCCGGCACTGTGGCTCACTTGGTTAATCCTCCACCTGCGGTGCCGGCATCCCATGTGGGCACCAGGTTCTAGTCCCAGTTGCTCCTCTTCCAGTCCAGTTCTCTGCTGTGGCCTGGGAAGGCAGTGGAGGATGCTTGTGCTTGTGCCCAGGTGCTTGGGCCCCTGCACCAGCGTGGGAGACCAGGAGGAAGCGCCTGGCTCCTGGCTTCAGATCGGCATAGCTCCAACCATGGCAGCCATTTGGGGGGTGAACCAATGGAAGGAAGACCTTTCTCTCTGTCTGTCTCTCACTATCTATATCTCTACCTGTCAAATAAATAAAAAATTTAAAAAAAAAAAAATACTGACTGGAAGAGAAAATGCAAAATCCCAGGTGGCAGATATTGGGAAGCAGGAGGAAGAGAAGAGGATGGGTGCAGGAGATGGAGACTGCAGAGGCACCGACAAAACCTAACTGGGTAGATACAAGAATGTTTCATCACAATACACACCCCTTTATGTCTGCATATACAATACCACCATAGAGGAAAAAAGCAAAATCCTGTTATGTGACATTCGAACACAGGCTACACTGAATAAAGGTAGAAATGAAAACAAATCAGAGTAGCTGTCTGGGGATGGGAGAGAAGCAGACTGAGACATAATGTGAAAGAACTTTCTCAGAGATGGCAACAGTCTAGTATAGAACATGGTGGTAATGAATGTGGCGTTCATGGGTGGATCTATTTGTTCAGACTGTACAATTTAACATTTGTGCATTTAGATTATCTGTAAATTTTTTGTTAAAAAATGGAGTAAAGTAGAGGCAAATGATGACAGCTGCTAAAGCTGCATGACAGGGTCACTACATGGTTTATTCAGTACCTGTTTCTTTTTTTTTTTTTTTTTTAAGATTTTATTTATTTGAATGACAAGAGTAACAGAGAGGAGAGGCAGAGAGAGAGAGAGAGGTCTTCCATCCGCTGGTTCACTCCCCAGATGGCTGCAATGGCCAGAGCTGCACCGATCCGAAGCCAGGAGCCAGGAGTTTCCTCTGGCTCTCCCACGTCGGTGCAGGGGCCCAAGCACTTGGGCCATCCTCCACTGCACTCCCGGGCCATAGCAGAGACCTGGCCTGGAAGAGGGGCAGCCAGGACTTGAACCGGTGCCCATACGGGATGCCAATGCTTCAGGCCAGGGCTTTTTTTTTTTGACAGGCAGAGTGGACAGTGAGAGAGAGAGGGAGAGAGAAAGGTCTTCCTTTGCCGTTGGTTTGCCCTCCAATGGCCGCCGCGGCCGGTGCGCTGCGGGTGGCGCACCGCGCTGATCCGAAGGCAGGAGCCAGGTGCTTCTCCTGGTCTCCCATGTGGGTGCAAGGCCCAAGCACTTGGGCCATCCTCCACTGCACTCCCTGGCCACAGCAGAGAGCTGGCCTGGAAGAGGGGCAACCGGGACAGAATCCGGCGCCCCGACCGGGACTAGAACCTGGTGTGCCGGCGCCGCTAGGTAGAGGATTAGCCTGTTGAGCCACGGCACCGGCCCAGGCCAGGGCTTTAACCCACTGCACCACAGTGCCAACCCCCAATACATGTTTCATATTTTCTAAAATACAACCTTTCTTTTTAAGAGGAAGAAAAGGAATTAGATAAGGCAACTTTTTTTTTTTTTTTTTAAGATTGATTTATTTGGAAGTCAGAGTTACAGAGAGGGGGGAGAGACAGACAGAGACAGAGAGAAAGAGAAAGGATCTTCCATCTGCTGGTTCACTCCCCAGAGGGCTGCAACAGCTAGGGATGAGTCAGGCTGAAGCCAGGAGCCAGAAACTTCTGTCAAGTCTCCTGTGTAGTTGCCAGGGGCCCAACCAAGTGCTTGGGCAATCTTCTGCTGCTTTTCCCAGGCCATTAGCTGGAAGCTGGATCAGAAGTGGAGCAGCTGGGACATGAACCAGCAGGATAAGGTAACATTTTAGAAAGAGTTTGGCACAGTGGTTAAGGGATCGCTTGGAACACCTGCATTGCCTATGGAGTGCCTGGGCTGGAATCCCAGTTCCATGTCCATTCCAGCTTCCTGTTAATGCACACCCAGGAGGCAGCAGTGATGGCTCAAGTAATAGGGTTTCTGACATCCCTGTGCGAGATCTGGGTGAAATTCCAGGCCCTGGCTTTGGCTGGGCCCAGCCCAGGCTGTTTTGGGACACTGCTGAAACAGTCTGTCTCTGACTCTCTCACTGTCTGTGTGCCTCTCAAACAAACAAATAAAAGGTATTAAAAGTTTGTAGGGCCAGAGCTGTGGCATAGCAGGTAAAGTCTCTGCCTGCAGTGCTGGCATCCCATATGAGTGTCAGTTCAAGTCCCGGTTGCTCCACTTCTGATCCAGCTCTCTGCTATGACCTGGGAAAGCTGCAGAAGATGGCCTAAGTCCTTGGGTCCCTGCACCCACATGGGACACCTGGAAAAAGCTCCGGCTCCTGGCTTCAGATCAGTGCAGCTCCTGCTGTTGCAGCCAGTTGGGGAGTGAACCATCGGACTGTGCCAAATACCCACCCCTCTTTACTGGGGTGTTAACTAACAGGCCAAATGGCCATTCTTATTTTATCCCATCCTGAACATTTCCCCACCCCATTTTGTAGTCTAGTCTTCCATATAAATAATTTCAACGCCTTCAGCAATTTCTGTTGGTACTAACTTCCATAATTTTTTCTATACCTCCATATTTTAATTATCATATTTATACTGCCACATTTAGGTCTTCCCACTTTATACTGACTTGCTACTAGAGGATTTCACTCTCTACACATTTGTCCTCTTCTCATGAATTGCTGGCTCACTGCTTCATCTTCCCCTTTATCCTTTACTTACCCCAGTCTAAATACATTTTTCACCCTCTAATATGCCAAGTACCCCATGCATTTCAATTAAATAAACTCAAAAAACATATATCCATGAGGCTCCTCAATTACAATCTGACATAAAATCTTAATAAAACCAAAATCAGAAATGATACACAAAAAAATGATCAATTTTCAACTACTCCAGGATTACATCCTGACTGCAAAGTTAATTTCTCTAAGGATGGATTCTTTGCTAATACTAATGGAATTGAATTTTCACTGTTACATACTATTTATCTCAAATTAAATGTGCATTAAGGGGCCAGCACTGTGGCGTAGTGGGTAAAACTGCTGCCTGCAGTGCCGGCATCCTATACGGGCACTGGTTCACAACCTGGCTGTTCCACTTCCAATCCAGCTCTCTGCTATGGCTTGGGAAAGCAGCAGAAGATGGCCTAAGTCCTTAGGCCCCTGCACCAGCATGGGTGACACAAAGAAGTTCCTGGCTCCTGGCTTTGGATAGGCGCAGTTCTGGCTGTTGCAGCCACCTGGGGAGTGAACCAGTGGATGGGAAGACCTCTCTCTCTCTCTCTCTGCCCCTCTGTAACTCTGCCTTTCAAATAAATAAATAAATCTTTTCTTAAAAAAATGTGCATTTAGTAGTAGTATATATAAAGCAACACTCTTCTAATTAGGGCTTATCTCCTCATATAGACTTAGGAAATACAACTTTAACTCCATTTTACATATAGTACCATCTGTTGAACCATATTACCATGCTTAACATGATAAAAGGAACCCCTTACCCTTATCATAAAATCCAATAATATCCCCAATTCCCCTATTCAATTCTAAAATACAAAAAGCTCAGAAAGTCAAGATTTTTTCCCTTAAATTTGACACCAAAAATTTAGTGACTTCAAGTTATAGAAGACTATTAGGTCTTTATATCATTTTATGTGACTAGATCACTGGTTCTTACTGATCTTTAATTTTTAAATTTATTATTAAGTTAGGGGCCAGCACTGTGGCATAGCAAGTTACGTTACTGCTTGTGATGCCAGCTGCTCTACTTCAGATCCAGCTCCCTGCTAATGTGCCTGGGAAAGCAGAAGATAAAGAGATAGAGAGAGAGAAAGAGGGTGGGGTAGGAAGGAGAGACTGGAACTTAATCTATGTCTCCTGCAGTGGTAGAAAACCAAGGACTTGAGCCACCACCTGTTGTCTCTCAATGTCTGCATTAGCAGGCAGCTGGACTGGAAGTGGGGGAGCCAGGATTTGAACACGGGCACTCTGATAAGGGATGCAGGTGCCCCAAGTAGTGTCTTAACTCTTATGCTCAACACCTACTCCTGCCTCAGATATTTCTGATGCTACTGTAGAATACATGACAGGAAGATAGTATAAGCATTCAAAGGTCAGAAAAGAATCTTAATTCCAAAACACGGTTGGCCTCATAGATTTGCAATAGGGGATTTGGTACCTTCATTATCATTATTATAGCTGCAAGTCTCCTTCAAATATCTCTGCCCTGATCAAGACATGGTTTGTCCTCCACGGGTTCATGTGCTGGACCCGTGGTCCCCAAAGTAATGATATGGAAAGGCGGTGGGTTTTTAAGAAGTGGGGCCTACTGCGACATGACAGGGTCATGACCACCCTCCAGAGGGATCAGTGTTGATCTCCAGGAGTGGATTACGGTTGTGATAAAACCAAAGCGCCAGCCCTTTCCTCAGCTTTTGGCTTCTTGCTTACACAGGTGGCTGTGCTTCTCTGCCATGCTGTGATGCAGCCAGGTGCTCTCAGCAGATGCTAAGCGAGGTTGTTTGGACCTTCCAGCAACTACAATTGTGAACCCAACAATGCACTTTTCTTTACCAACTACCTAGCCTCAGATATTTGTTATAGCAACACGGAACGGACTAAGAAAATCACAAATCTCATCTCAATTATCAGGAAGCTACAAACAAGTAGGATGACCACGAACTTTACAGCTCTATAGTTTTCTATCAGTTTAAAATAAACCAGTCTTTTCAATAATGCCTGTGTATCAATTGCTTTCTTGGATCTACTTACTGTGGTCACCAAAAAGACATCCACATGGGTAGTAATTAGTCTGTCAATACTGAGACTCCTGGAATCACAAGAGCTAGTTACCTTTTTCTGTGCCTGAGAATATGGAGATGATTTTATTCCTTGGCTTTTTTTCTTCTGGAACAGAGGGCAAAGGCTTCAAGCTGTGATTGGCTGACAAGGGGTCTTTGCCTCCAGTGCTAAAGATGGTGCTGCTCATTCGCACAGGAGGTGCTGGAGGCTTGTCTTCCAGTTCTCCGTTATCAGACATGATTCAGAGTTACGAAATGGCCTGGAGAAGGAAAAACAAAAAAACAATAACACAATTAAGGTGAAAACTGGATGGACAAGCACAAACAAAAAGACCTACCCCCTGGGGCCGGCACTATAGTGTAGCAGGTAAAGCCACTGCCTGTGACACCAGCATCCCATATGAGCGTTGGTTCATGCCCAGGCTGCTCTACTTCTGATCCAGCTCACTGCTAACAGCCTGGGAAAAGCAGTGGAAGATGGCAGACGTGCTAGGCCCCTGACACCCACATGGGAGGCCCCAATGAAACTCCTGGCTCCTGGCTTTGGCTTGGCCCAGTCCTGGCTGTTGTGGCCATTTGCGGAGTAAACCAGCAGATGGAAGATCAGTATCTCTCTCTCTCCCCATCTCTCCTTCTAACTCTTTCAAATAAAAATAGATCTTTAGGGGCAGGCAAGGTAGCGCAGCAGTTAAAGCCTGGCCCGCAGTGCTGGTATTCCATATAGGCGCCAGTCCAAGTCCTAGCTGCTGCAATTCCAGCCATTATGGCCATTTGAGGAATGAACCAGTGGATGGAAGACCTCTCCCTCTGGGTCTTTCTATAACTCTTTCAAATAAATAAAATAAATCTTAAAAAAAAAAATCTTTAAAATATAATACCCGGGGCCGGCACTGTGACGCACTAGGTTAATCCTCTGCCTGCAGCGCCGGCATCCCATATAGGCGCCGGGTTCTAGTCCCAGTTGCTCATCTTCCAGTCTAGCTCTCTGCTGTGGCCTGGGAAGGCAGCGGAGGATGGCCCAAGTGCTTGGGCCCTGCACCCGCATGGGAGACCAGGAATAAGCACCTGGCTCCTGGCTTCGGATCGGTGAAGCTCTGGCCGTAGCGGCCATTGGGGAGTGAACCAACGGAAGGAAGACCTTTCTCTCTGTCTCTCTCTCTCATTGTCTGTAATTCTGTCAAATAAATAAATAAAAATCATTAAAATAAAAAATAATTAAAAAATAATAATACCCACCCCCTGCCACAACTCCAAATCAGAAAATATTCTCAATTTAGAGCAAGCTTTTTTCTGACAAGGGCCACCTGGATATCTGTAATGCCATCTGCAGGCCACACACAACTGTAAACTTAAACACTAGCCTGTTACAGATGTACTGAATTTCAAGTTCTGCCTGTGGTTGCCTTGGCAGGGGCAGCCCAATGATTTCACAGGCCTTATACAGCCCACAGGCTGGATGTTCCTGACCCCTGATTTTGAGACATTTGCAAAATTCGGGGGAAAAAAAATCAGTGAATTGAAAGAAAAAAACTGGTTCTCAACAAAGGTAATCTCTCCTAACAAAGTTAGTAAATCGTTAAATAAATTTTGGAGAAACCAAGTGAAAAGCATAATTATGATAACATATCAAAAGTTATTCATCTAATCAATGGATTCTGAGATTGTTCCAATAGAAAGATACACAATGTACAACCTTTTTTAAAAAAAAAAAATTTTTTTTTTATTTGAAAGGAGGAGAGGGAGGGAGAGAGAGAGAGAGAGAGAGAGAGAGACAGACAGACAGAAGAGGAGGGATTTTCCATCCTCTGGTTTATTCCCCAAATGGCCTCAATGGCCAGGGTTGGTCCAGGCCAAAGCCAGAAGCCCAGAGCTCCATCTGGGTCTCCCACCCAAACATTTGTGCCATCTTCTGCTTCTTTCCCAGGTGCAATAGCAGGAAGCTGGATTGGAAGCAGAGCAGCTGGGACTCCAACAAGGGCTCCAATGTAGGACATTCGCAATACGGGCAAAAGCTTAATTCACTGTGCCACAACGTGGCTACCACAAGTCTTTAACCAATACCAATACTAATCTGTTTCCATAAACATCAGTGTTAGGATTACAACTTAGCCTGTACATAAACTTTCTGAAAGGATTCCTAAATGAATGGACCACTGATGCACTGATATTTGGTCTCTCGAACACCTGACATTCTAATCTATATACAGCCTCCTGTGCTCAGCCTGCTCAATCCTGAACATGGCTGAGAGCCACAGTGCGGCCAAATCCCAAGGCTGTTTCCCTGTAACGCTCTGTCCATGCGGCCAGATAACCCCTTCAACAACATGGCTGATTCAGTGGAAACTTCATCCTTGTTTAGATATACTGATAGGCAGGTATTTTATATCTTTTTGAAAAGTACTCACATTGAAAATCAGCTGTAAAGGGGGACAGAATGCCTAATTTACAGGAATTAAAATACCAAGTAAGTAACAGTGGTCTTTCAAAGAGTTCATGGAAAATGTACACTAGGAAAAAGCTAAGCATGAATTTCAGGTTTTTTTTCATAACAAACTTCTCTTTTTATCTTTTTAATCAACTTAATGAAATACCCTCATGTTAGGAAACAACATATTTACCTCACTAAACAAGGTTTTGACTGGTAACTGGATTTTGATTTAATAAGATTAATGCATTTAAATGAACAAGACATATAAACAATGAAAAGAATGCTAACTATATTTTAGAGAATATTAAAAATAAATTTTTATTTTATTCAGTTTGAATACTAGTACCTGAAGAAAAGTAGGTATAATTCTAGAAGAACTGAATTGATGAATGAAGAGATTACTCTACCTAATTCCACTCTAAGTCCTGCGGTTCTTGTTTGCTTGCTGATGCACTACCTTGGTATATTTTATCTGTCAAAATGCAAAATACCAAGGCCAGCACTGTGGCTCACTTAAGGGTTAATCCTCCACCCGCAGCACTGGCATCCCCTATGGGTGCCGGGTTCTAGTCCCAGTTGCTCCTCTTCCAGTCCAGCTCTCTGCTGTGGCCCAGGAAGACAGTGGAGGATGACCCAAGTGTTTGGGCTCCTGCACCAGCATGGGAGACCAAGAAGAAGCACCTGGCTCCGGGCTTCAGATCAGTGCAGCTGGCCGTAGCGGCCATTTGGGGACTGAACCAATGGAAAGAAGACCTTTCTCTTTCTCTCTCTCTCTCTCTAACTCTACCTGTCAAATAGAAAAAAAAGAAAATGCAAAATACTTTTCAGCCTACAGAAGAAGAAAAAGGAGAGAAGGTAAAAAGAAAAAAAAAAAAAGGAAAAATACACATTTCTAGGGCTAACTGCCTGGAAAGGGCCAAAAATGGTAGCAAGATCTCTCTCTCTGATGAGAAAGACTTGCTGGTCAGGGAAGAAAGGGGGTGAGATACAGGCTGGGGCACATGACTTGCCCTCAGGCCGTTCTTCCAAACCAGCTGTTCACACCATGTGTGTTTGGGTTTTTTTTCGTGGGGGTAGGGGCAACTGGCTGTTTGTAAATGCGGGCTACTACCAGTGTGCACTACCAAAGGGAATCTACCTTGCTACAGACTGAATAAAAAGGTTTGGCAACAATACTGCAAGGATTACCTCATGAATTGGTAAATTAAGACAGATGTTTAGGTCTTACTGTACCATAACACTAAGGCATAGAGATTAACACCAGAGCAGTGGTTAATCATAGAACAGTCAGGGCACAATAATTACTTCGTGTAATTAAGTGTAAGTTAAATTCTATCCTAAAAGCTCACATATATGGAAAATGACTAGAAACTGTCAGTGCACTTTCAAGTTGTTTTTAAAGATTTATTTATTTACCTGAAAGCCAGAGTTATGGGAGGGCGGTAGTCGGGAGAAAGATTGATCTATCCACTGGTTCACTCCCTAGATGGCTAAAACTGCCAAAGCTGGGCCAATCTGAAGCCAGGAACCAGGAGCTTCTTCCATGTCTCCCACATGGGTGCAAGGGCCCAAGCACTTGGGCTATCTTCCACTGCTTTCCCAGGCCATCAGCAGGGAGCTGGATAGCAAGAGGAGCAGCCAAGGCTTGAACCAGCGCCCATTAGGGGATGCCAGCCCCAGAGGTGGAGGCTTAACCTACTATGCCACAGCACGGGCACCACTGCTCCCCCTTTAAAGAGAAGATCATGGAGGAGTGTATGGACATGTTTTCAAACCATCAACCCTCACTCCTGTCCTGGGACAGGGAAAATACAAGGTAAGTCTATAGAATCTAATAGTATCAGAAGGTATGCAAGTACCCTAAAGGATGACAGCATATCAAAGGGACAAGGCAAAGAGTAAAAATGTCATACTATATTGACCTAATACATGAATAAACAAACAAGTGTGCATTTGGAAGGGGAAAATCTTTCTTATTGAAGAATCCTAAATTCATATATGTAGATACATTTCCCTCGTAAGAACCCGAGATTAATCCGCCTTTGCCTCGAGTGCAGGCTAAACTTAGTGACTCATTTTCAAGGAACAGATTATGGAAAAGGAAAAACAATTTTGCACTGAAAATAACCTCGGGGGCCGGCATCATGGCACAGTAGGTTAATCTTCTGCCTGCAGTGCTGGCATCCCTTATGGGCTCCAGTTCTGGTCCCGGCTGCTCCTCTTCGATCCAGCTCTCTGCTGTGGCCTGGGATAGCAGTGGAAGATGGCCCAAGTCCTTGGGCCCCTGCACCTGCATAGGAGACCAGGAAAAGGCACCTGGC
This sequence comes from Lepus europaeus, assembly GCF_033115175.1. NCBI lineage: Eukaryota > Metazoa > Chordata > Mammalia > Lagomorpha > Leporidae > Lepus > Lepus europaeus. The sequence continues at coordinate 83,314,561 of NC_084828.1, read as the reverse complement.
TCCTGGCTTCGGATTGGTGTAGCTCTGGCCGTTGCGGCCATCTGTGGAGTGTAACCAACGGAAGGAAGACCTTTCTCTCTGTCTCTCCCTCTCACTGTCTGTAACTCTACCTCTCAAATAAATAAATAAAATCTTAAAAAAAAGGAAAGAATCTGTCCACAGCACCAGTGTAAGTCATGTTAACATCATAGCCCCTAATCTACTGTGATACGAGCACACTTCTCTGTCACCGTACTCCTCCTAAATACCAGTAACCCCAGTCCCAAACATGAGGGGGAAAAAAAAAAAAATCACACAAACCCAAACTGAGGGATGCTTTACAAAATTCCTGACAAGTAAACTCCTCAAAACTGCCAAGAACATGAAAAATAAGGAAAGACTACGAACCTGACATGTATCAAAGGAGTTTAAGTTTAAGTGCAATATGGTACCCGAGACTGGATCCTCCAACAGGAAAAACCAAACAAACAAAAAATTGGTGGAAAATACTGGCAAAATCAAAATAAAACCTCGAATCTAATTAACAGTGACATACCACTGTCAGTTTTTTTGCTTTGCAATGCATGTCACATTTATGTAAGATACTAACAGCAAGGAAGCTGGGTGATAGGTAGACACAAAGATAGGAAATCTATTTTTGCAACTTGTCTATAAATCTATCATTATCTTGAAATAAAAAGTCTATTTAAAAAGGAATTAAGAAGTTCCTCAAAAGTTAACTACAGAGCTAGCATATGAACTAGCATTTCCATCCTCAGGTATATATCGACAAAACTGAAAATATTCACACAGAAACTTACATGTACAATGTTCACACACACACACAATCACAGGAGCCAGACAATAGAAACAACCCAAATACCCACCAATTGAAGCTGCAGACCGGATAGACAAAATGTGACATGGCCATTCAATGGAATATCATTTGGCCACAAAAGCAGTGAGGTACTGATGGATGGCACGATATGGATGAGCCCTGAGAGCTTAGTGAACAAAGGCCAGGCACAAAAAGCTGTAACGTATTACATGAGTTCATTGAAATAAAATGTCCAGAACAGGCAAATCCACCGAGATAGTAAAGTTCAGTTCATAAAATGTTGGTAAGTGCTTGCCAGGGGCTGAGGGCAATGAAACGTGACTACTAACAAGCATGGAGTTTCTTTGGAGGGGAGGGATGAAAATATTTTGGAATTAAGACAGTGGTGATGTCTACACAACTCACATAAACTAAAACCAACAAACTGTATACTTTAAAATGGTAACCAGTAGGCTCTGTGCACTATATCTCAAAAACGAATGAAGGTAGGTGTTGTGACACAGCAGGTTAAGACACCACTTTGGGACACCTGCTTCCCATAGCAGAGTGCTGGCTCAGATCCCAGTTACTCCACTTCTGATCCAGCTTCCTGGTGATGCATCCTGTGAGGTAGCAGATGATGGCTCAAGTACTTGGGTCCCTGCCACTCACGATAGACCCAAATGAAGTTCAAGGCTGCTCGCTTCGGTCTGAGCTAGCCCAGGCTGTTGCAGGTATTTGGGAAGTAAACCATTGGATGGACAATTTCTCTCACTCCACCTTTCAAATAGATTAAAATAAACATTAAAAAAAATAAAAAGATGAGAGCCAATGTCGTGGCGTGGCAGCTTAAACCTCAGCCTATGACACCAGCATCTCCTATGGGCAACAGTGCAAGACCTGGCTGCTCCCTGCTAATAAGCCTGGGAAAAGCAGCAGGACATAGACCATGTACTTGGGACCCTGCAAACCACCTGTGCTAATGAGCTTGGGAAAAGCAGAAGATGGACCATGAACTTGGGCCCCTGCCACCCAAAGGGAGACCTGGATAGAGCTCCTGGCTCCAGCCTAGATCAGCCCTGACCATTACAGCCAACTGAACCAGTAAATGGCAGATGTCTGTGTGTGTGTGTGTATGTGCAACTCTCAAATAAGTAAATCTTTAAAAAAAAAAAAGATTGGGCCGGCACCTTGGCTCAGTAGGCTAATTCTCTGCCTTGTGGCGCCGGCACACTGGGTTCTAGTCCCGGTCGGGGCACCGGATTCTGTCCCGGTTGCCCCTCTTCCAGGCCAGCTCTCTGCTATGGCCCGGGAGTGCAGTGGAGGATGGCCCAGGTCCTTGGGCCCTGCACCCCATGGGAGACCAGAAGCACCTGGCTCCTGCCTTCCGATTAGCGCGGTGCGCCGGCCGCAGCGGCCAGTGGAGGGTGAACCAATGGCAAAAAGGAAAACCTTTCTCTCTGTCTCTCTCTCTCACTATCCACTCTGCTTGTAAAAAGAAAAAAAAAAAAAAGATTAAAAAATGCTGCTGTTATCATTGGTATTTGTAAGACTGTCTGCTAGATACCTGAGTAAATAAGATGACTGAGGTCTTCTCCCAAGAGTTCAGTCTAGTGTTTTGCTTCGTTGGCGGTGTCGCTGTTTTAAGATTTATTATCTAGGACAGTGCCAGCATCCCATATGGGTGCCAGTTCAAGTCCCAGCTGCTCCACTTCTGATTCAGCTCCCTGCTAATGCACCTGGGAAAGCAGCAGAAGATGGAGCAAGGCCTTGGGCCCCTGCACCCATATGGGAGACCTGAAAGAAGCTCCTGGCTCCAGGCTTCGGAATGGCTCAGCTCCAGCCACTGCAGCCATTTGGAGAGTGAGCCAGAGGATGAAGACTCTCTCTCTCTACCTCCCTCTGTGTATTTTAAATATTTTTTTAAATAAATCTTTTTTTAAAAAGATTATCTACTTATTTTTTTCTTTGAAAGGTAGATCATCAGAGAAAGAGGGAAAGACAGAGACTGAGATTAAGATTCTAACCACTGATTCACTGGCCAAACTGCTGCAACAGTCAAGGCTGGTCAGGCCAAAGCAGGAGCCAGGAGCTCCATCCTGTTCTCCCAGTGGGTAGCAAGGGCCCAAGTCCTTGGCCCACCTTCTGCTGTCTTCCAGGCATGATAGAAGGAAGCTGGATTGGAAGCCAAGTAACCAGGCCCAGAACTAGCACTCCCATATGCAGCTCAACCCACTGTGCCACAATGCCAACCTCTACAGGTCCAATTTAACAGAATGACAGACTAACTAGTTCACATCTTCTAAAAATGTTATTTATTCATTGCTATTTATCTGAAAGGCAGAGTGGCAAAGAGAAGAGGAAGAGGAAGCGGCAGGGGGAGAGAAAGAGAGGAAAAACAGGGAGGGGGAGGGGAGATAAGGGGAGAGAGAGAGATCTATCTTCCATCTACTGGTTCACTCCCCAAATGCCCACAACAGCCAGAGCAGGGCCAGGCCAAAACCAGGAGCCTGGAACTCAACCTGAGTCTCCCACATGGGTGGCAGGAACCAAAGTACCTGAGCCATCACTGACTGCCACCCAGGCACTTGAACAGGAAGCTAGACCAATACTAGGTAGTCCAATATGTGATGTGAGCACCCCAAGCGGCGACCTCAACTGCTCTACCACAACGCCCACGACAAAACCAATATAAACTCGTTTAAATTAATGTAGGCATGCCCTTTATCAGCATCTGTTCTCAACACATGAATATTGATGTCACTAAGTTGCTTCATAATAGCAGTTTTAAAAACATTTTGGCCTAGCCTGCACGGCGGCTAAATAGGCTAATCCTCCACCTTGCGGCGCCAGCACACCGGGTTCTAGTCCCGGTTGGGGCGCCGGATTCTGTCCTGGTTGCCCCTCTTCCAGGCCAGCTCTCTGCTGTGGCCCAGAAAGGCAGTGGAGGATGGCCCAAGTGCTTGGGCCCTGCACCCCATGGGAGACCAGGAGAAGCACCTGGCTCCTGCCTTCGGATCAACGCAGTGTGCAGGCCGCAGCGCGCCAGCCACGGCGGCCATTGGAGGGTGAACCAACGGCAAAGGAAGACCTTTCTCTCTGTCTCTCTCTCTCATTGTCCACTCTGCCTGTCAAAAAATAAAAAAATAAATTTTGGCCTCAAGACTGCTTTACATTATTTTTTATTTATATTTTTACTCTTTTCCTTTACACAATTAAATTTTTTCCTACAAATTGTTGAGGATCCCCAAAATTTTGTTTATAAGGGTTGTATCGGGGCCGGTGCTGTGGTGCAGCAGGTTAACGCCCTGGCCTGAAATACTGGCATCCCATATGGGCGCTGGTTCGAGACCCAACTGCTCCACTTCCGATCCAGCTCTCTTCTATGGCCTGGGAAAGCAGTAGAGGATGGCCCAAGTCCTTGGGCCCCTGCACCTACGTGGGAGACCTGGAGGAAGCTCCTGGCTCCTGGCTCTGGATCAGAGCAGCTCCAGCTGTTGTGGCCAATTGGGGAGTGAACCATCAGATGGAAGACCTCTTTCTTTCTGTGTAACTCTTTCAAATTAAAAAAAAAAAAAAAAAAAAGAGTTGTGGGGCCAGCGCTGTGGCGCAGCGGGTTAATGCCCTGGCCTGAAGCGCCTGCATCCTACATGGGCTCCGGTTCTAGTCCCAGCTGCTCCACTTTCAATCCAGCTCTCTGCTGTGGCCTGAGAAAGCAGTAGAAGATGGCCCAAGTCCTTGGGCCCCTGCACTCATGTGGGAGACTCGGAAGAAGTTCCTGGCTCCTGGCTTCGGAACAGCGCAGCTCTGTTTGATGCGGCCATCTGGAGAGTGAACCAGCAGATAGAAGACCTCTCTCTCTGCCTCTCCTCTCCTCTGTGTAACTCTGACTTTCAAATAAATAAATAAATCTTTAAAAAAAAAAAAAAAAAGAGCTGTATCTACATTTATTGAGAAACTGAAACAAGTTATTTAAGCACTTAACTCATTTAACACAATAAGCCTATTACATTAATATAAATAATGTTTTTTATTTAAAACATTTTAAAGTTCATTTCATTTTTATTTAAAAGGCAGAGAGAGAGAGAGAAAGAAGAGAGAGAGAGGGAGAGAAGCAGAGATCTCTCATCCACTGGTCTACTCCCCAAATGCCCACAGAGCCAAGGCTACACTGGGTCAAAGGAAGGAGCCAAGAACCTAAATACTGGAGCCATCACCTGCTGCCTCCCAAGGTGTGCATTTACAAGAAGCTGAACTTGGAACTGCGGCTGGCACTCAAACTGAACACAGTCTAATATGGGACACAGGCATCTTAATTGATGTCTTAACCACTGTGGTCAATGGCTATCCCATAAGTAGTATTTTTAAATGAAAAAAAAAAAAAAAGACTATTTTCCAAAACAATATAAATTCAGCAAGAAAACTGGCATTATTTTGTATTTTTGCAAATATTTTTAATGTCTGGCTTAGTAGAGGACAGCTGGACTCTCAAATCTATTTCTGCACTTAATCTGCTGTGGTGCTGTTTTAGATGAAGTTTATTAAATTCTAGCTTACACAAATATGTAGCTGCAAAGGTAGAAGTATTTTAACAATTTTTAGATAACTTTGGATAGTCTGCTTTGATATTATACCAGATTCAACCTTCCAAATGTTAGGTGTGGAATCTGGAACCAGAGGAACCAATTTTCAGTATGATTATATTAAACCTGCTCATTTCTTTCAAACTTTGAATGGATCTTTTACCCGTGCATAAATGTCATGCTTTTATCAAGCATGTTTTCTTTCAAAACATTGGTTTACCAGGTTTTGAAGATACTCTGAATGTAGACACATCATGCACAATAAAAACAAAATCTATTAATATCACCACTGATCTCATCAGAAAAATCTCAAGTACTGGGAAACCATCAAACTCAACATCGGCATAAAATTTTTAAAGATTTATTTATGTGTTTATTTCAAAAGCAGAGTTACAGAGAGGCAGAAGGCAGAGAAAGAGAGAGAGGTCTTCCATCCACTGGTTCATTTCCCAAATGGCCACAAGGGCTAGAGCTGGGCCAATCTGAAGCCAGAAGCCAGGAGATTCTTCCAGGTTTCCCACACCAGTGCAGGGGCCCAGGAGGCTTTACCCACTATGCCACAGTGCCGGCCCCAAAACTTTTTATTTTATTTTTTTAAATATGGGCCGGAGCCATGGCTCACTTGGTTAATCCCCCACCTGGAAGAGAAGCAACTGGGACTAGAACCTGGTGCCCATATGGGATTCCGGAGCTGCAGGAGACAGCTTAACGTTCTATGCCATAGCACTAGGCCCTAAATACATTCTTAAGTGAAACTGACTTTTTTTTTTTCTAATTTTATTTATTTATTTATTTATTTATTTATTTATTCAGTCAGTCATTCAAGAGGCAGAGAGACACGAAGTATCTATCGGTTCCTTTCCTAAATACCCATAACCCAGAGGCTAGAAACTCAACCCAGGTCTCCCATGTAAACAGCAGGAACCCAACTACTTGAGCCATCACTGTTGCCTCCCAGGGTCTGCATCAGTTGGAAACTGTTGTCAGAAGCTGCAATCAAGACCTGGACCGAAAGTGAGAGATCAAATCCAGCCACTCTGAAGTGGGATGCAGTGCCTTAACCACTAGGCTAAACGCCTGCTCCTTGAAACTGTTTAGTCAATAGCTAGATTTCCAAGCTAAGTACAAAAATCAACTCAGGGGCTGGCGCCTTGGCTCACTTGGTTAATCCTCTGCCTGCGGCACCGGCATCGCCGGGTTCTAGTCTCAGTTGCTCCTCTTTCAGTCCAGCTCTCTGCTGTGGCCCAGGAGGGCAATGGAGGATGGCCCAAGTCTTTGGGCCCTGCACCCACATGGGAGACCAGGAGGAAGCACCTGGCTCCTGGCTTCGGATCAGTGCAGTGTGCTGGCCGTAGCGGCCATTTGTGGGGTGAACCAATGGAAGGAAGACCTTTCTCTGTCTTTCTAACTGTACCTGTCAAATGAATAAATAAAAAATCTTAAAAAAATCAGCCGGCGCCGCGGCTCACTAGGCTAATCCTCCGCCTTCCAGCACCGGCACACCAGGTTCTAGTCCCGGTCGGGGCGCCGGATTCTGTCCCGGTTGCCCCTCTTCCAGGCCAGCTCTCTGCTGGGGCCAGGGAGGGCAGTGGAGGATGGCCCAAGTGCTTGGGCCCTGCACCCCATGGGAGACCAGGAGAAGCACCTGGCTCCTGCAATCGGATCAGTGCGGTGCGCCGGCCGCAGCGGCCATTGGAGGGTGAACCAATGGCAAAAAGGAAGACCTCTCTCTCTCTCTCTCTTTTTTTTTTTTTTGACAGGCAGAGTGGACAGTGAGAGAGAGAGACAGAGAGAAAGGTCTTCCTTTGCCGTTGGTTCACCCTCCAATGGCCGCCGCGGTAGGCGCGCTGCAGCCGGCGCACCGCGCTGATCCGATGACAGGAGCCAGGTGCTTCTCCTGGTTTCCCATGGGGTGCAGGGCCCAAGGACTTGGGCCATCCTCCACTGCACTCCCTGGCCACAGCAGAGAGCTGGCCTGGAAGAGGGGCAACCGGGACAGGATCGGTGCCCCGACCGGGACTAGAACCCGGTGTGCCAGCGCCACAAGGTGGAGGATTAGCCTAGTGAGCCGCGGCGCCGGCCCAGGAAGACCTTTCTCTCTCTCTCTCTCACTGTCCACTCTGCCTGTCAAAAATAAATAAATAAATAAATAAAATAAAATAAAATAAAAAAATCAACTCAGTATGTAACATGGTTGGAAATTGTGTATTTGCAGCAGTATTCACCATATTGCTTTTCATGACAACACCATAAAGACTGGCAAACTTTCGTGAGTTAGCCACAGACAGCCTAGATAACATTTACACAAGAAACAACACAAAATTTTAAGCAAATGATGTTATGCAGTAGAACAGTTTTCCCCTATACTCTGGCTCTCCTAATTTTTTCTATTATTCAAAGTACTGTGTAGCAACTTTTAATAAAATTTTTTTTGTACAAATTCAGTCTAATAGAAATGAAGAGGAGACCATCTCTTTCTTTCTTTTTTTTTTTTTTTTGACAGGCAGAGTTGGAGAGAGAGAGAGACAGAGACAGAGAGAAAGGTCTTCCTTTTCCGTTGGTTCACCCCACAAATGGCCACTACAGCTGGTGCGCTGCACTGATCTGAAGCCAGGAGCCAGGAGCTTCCTCCTGGTCTCCCATGTGGGTGCAGGGCCCAAGCACTTGGGCCATCCTCTACTGCCCTCCTGGGCCATAGCAGAGAGCTGGACTGGAAGAGAAGCAACCGGGACAGAATCCGGCACCCCAACCAGGACTAGAACCCGGGGTGCCAGCGCCGCAGGTGGAGGATTAGCCAAGTGAGCCGCGGCGCCAGCCCGTCTATTTATGGTGACTTTACAGAATAGATAATAGCTGTGTTTCAAGGAATTCAAATTAATTTGAGTATCCTTTCGGCAACGTCTGCCAAAACAACCCCCAAATTTAAACACATGAGTCATGGCTGTCCCCAGTGAAATTACTCAACATGACAAATATGACAGCAACTACAAACAATACGCCAGAGAAGCGTTTGGATCTTAGCAAACACAGGCACGTCCCTTGGTTAATAATGGTGCTGCAGCTTGGCCGGACTTCATCTCTTCAGCTCGGGATTTCTCTGACTCAGTCTCTGTGTCTTCAGCTGTAACTCAGAGACGAGTCAGAATCTCTAACAAGCTTCCTCAAGATTTTCTATGTGCTTTTTGTTTCTTTCCTTAGAGAATGAAGAGCTGGTTAAACATTTGTACATTTTAATTATCACGCAATAACTAAACATAAAACATTACTCTCCCTGTCTACACCTTCTCTTCCAGCGGCTCACAACCTGCTAAGGACTAAACTCTGGCGTTTTAGGGTCATTTAACTCTAAACTACTGATCAATCTGACAAATCCTATGTTTCATGTTCCCCATATATATCAAAGACCTTCCTGGGCTAAATCATTTTTGTATATATATTTCTCCATTGTTAATTTTTCTTTAGGGGCCAGCATCCACGTGAGTGCTGGTCCAGTCCTGGCTGCTCTGCTTCTGATTCTGCTCCTGCTAGTGAACTTGGGGAAGCAGCAGCAGGTGGCCCAAGTGTTTAGGACCTTGCCACCCACACAGGAAGCCTAAATGAGTTCCAGGCTCCTGGCTTTGGCTTGACCCAGGCTCAGCCATTGTGGCCACTTGGGAAGTAAACCAGAGGACAGAAGATCTCTCTCTGTCATTCTTTTAAATACTAAAATATGTCTTAAAAATGCTTTTCTTTGGCGCCGGCACTGTGGCTTATTGGGTAAGGCTGCCGCCTACAGTGCAGGCATCTCTAATGGCAGTTCAAGTCCCAGCTGCTCCACTTGATCTAGCTCTCTGCTATGGCCTGGGAAAGCAGTTGAAGATGGCCCAAGTCATTGGAGCCCTGCACCCGTGTGGGAGACCCGGAAGAAGCTCCTGGCTTCGGATCAACACAGCTCGGGCTGTTCTGGCCAACTGGAGAGTGAACCCGAGGGATAGAAGACCTCTCTCTCTCTCTGCCTCTCCTTCTCTGTATAACTCTGACTTGCAAGTAAAAGAAAATAAATCTTTAAAAAATGTGTTTAAAAAAAGTTTTTCTTCATCCTTTTATTTATCCAACCAAATCTTAAGGCTCAGTGAAAACCAGTCCCTTCGATTGGAACTCCAGAGGCCCCTGGGGAAGTAAGGAAGAAACATACATGACTTAACCCTCCAGGAACCCTGAGAGAAGGGAAGGGAGAAACATACATTACAATCATCAGAGGCTCCATCTACAGGACATCTTGCCCATCTGGGACCTAATTGAGCACTCTACAAACTTCTATTCATAATAGGCTAGGCTGATGTCAGTACCCTAATTGGTTCACATAGAATACCTTATTAGCATATATCTTGACCAATCCTGCAAACTTCCTCCTTTAGGGCTGTCGCTGTGGTGTAGTAGGTTAAGCATCTGCCTGAGGCACTGGCATCCCATATTGGCGCCAGCTCAAGTCCTGGCTGCTCCACTTCCGATCCAGCTCCCTGCTAACATGCCTATGGAAAATGGACCAAGTCCTTAGGTCCCTGCATCCACTTGGGAGACCCAGAAGAAGCTCTTTGGCTCCTGTCTTCGGATCAACCCAGCTCCAGCCGTTGTGGCCATTTGGGAAGTGAACCAGCAGATGGAAGACCTCTGTCTCTCCTTCTCTGTAACTCTGCCTCTCAAACAAATAAATAAATAAATCTTAAAAAATAAAAAAGAAACACATAAAAACCCACAGACACAGCCTTTATCCACAGCCCCTTTCTGGGTAGACAACCCTTTGGGGACCCTTCCCAGCTGCTAGGAGATTTCTCTGCTTCTTTCAATAAACTTTCTTCGCTTTGCTCCTTCCTCCTTGTCTGTGTGCCTCACTTCATGGTCATGAGACAACAAACCTGGCACAGAAGAGAGCTGCAATACAGAAGACTGTAACACTCCTTGATGGACCTGGCAGAGGAGCGGCTAAGATCCCACCGCAGAGGAGAGTCTGTAACACAGGAGCTGCACCATTTCTTCTTCTTCATTTGTTTAAGATTTATTTTTATTTATTTGAAAGGCAGAGTTACAGATATGGAGAGAAAAGGAAGGAGATAGAGACAGAGAGGGACCTTCCATCCGCTGGTTCACTCCCTTAAATGGCTGCAAAGGCCAGAGCTAGGCCAGTCTGAAGCCAGGAGCTACTTCTGAGTCTCATACAGGTGGCAGGAGCCCAAGTACTCGGGATATCTTCCACTGCTTTTCCCAGGCGATTAGCAAGGAGGTAGATCAGAAGTGGAGCATCTGGGACTCAAACCAGCACCCACATAGGATGCTCGTCTTGCTGGTGGCAGCTTAGCCTGCTATGCCACAATGCCAGCCCTGGAAGCTATGCCAAAGAATCTGGCAAAAAAAAAAAAAAAAAAAGAAGAAGAAGAAGAAGAAGAAACTGCCACACCTCTTGGGGACAAGACACAGACCCCAGAAACTAGAGCCTCAGACTCCTCCTTGCCAGTACTCCTGCAACACCTTTTTAAGGTCACTGCTGTCTATCCCTGCTCAAAATAACCCCTCATCCACTGAACTTAAGTTACACAGGAAAATAAATTCAGAGAGCATTAAAACTATAAAGGATTAGAATTCATCTACCTTTATTTTATATTGGAAAGAAGTGATCTACAAAAAAGTAAGTGGTTTGCCTGAAATCACACTGATCGACTTAACAAAACCACACCCAGAATTCAAGTTTCCTAACAACTTCTAATCTCATACTCTTTTTTTTTCTCTCTTATGTTTATACGCTGGACCATTCTTTGGCAGTGAACTACAACTGTGCCTCCTTATTTATTATTTCATGTGCTTTCTCCACTTAAGGCTTCAAGCAATTCAAAAGCAGGGACTTTGCATGTATGAGACAGTAAATTTACTGATTTGAGGTCCCACACTCTGTCCCCAGATGAAACGCTACTCTTGAATTTATTGGTTCTTTTATCAAGCAGCATTTCACAACAAATAAATTATGTCTAATTAACAAAACTATCTCTGGAAACAGCTGGATTTTCCCCTTCACCTGATTCCCATTAAGCAGAGAACTTTTTTGTGCATCCCTTTCACTGAGAGTGTCAAATACCTAGAAACGCCAAATGTTGCTGTGTAAGGTTCTTTACATTCAATTTATATTTTCATAAAAAAATACAAACCCAATTCATGACAAAAATACTGATTTGCCTTATCTTTTGCTCTACCATTACTCAAAACTGTTTCAAGAGCAAATGACAAGGAGTGTCTCTCTTCAAATCTGCTCACTTTTTGCTACTTTTCAGCGAAAAACAAGTAGGCGAAACAGAAAGTGTGCCCAAAACACACTGTACTCTTCTAACAGGCCCATTGTTTAACAGTGACACAACTCAAAACACAAACAATTACTCTGTTGTCTACTGAAGGAGACTAGGGTAGCTAACTATACGACAGAAATGAAGAAAGTAGTGTGTCCAGAACTAGTCAGCCAAACTAGTGGAAATTACTAAATTTATTTTAATCTACTAGGATCAATACGGTACCCCAGGCACAAAACATACACACAGAAACACAAGATAATTTTTAGTACCACATGAGTGTAATAACACAATACTAACTAATCAGACTTCTAATTGTCTCTAATAAACAGCAAGAGCTTCAACACCAGTGGCCCTTATTGCCCCTCTTCAAAAAAAGCCATAAATGCCTTTAACAGCAAAACATCAGTGAAAATGTCCCCAGATCACCAGTGAGACAACATACAGTATACACAGAAATTTGATGACAACGGTATGAAGGAGCCCAAGTACTTGGACCATCTTTGCTGTTTTCCCAGGTGCATTAGCAGGGAGCTGGATCAGAAATGGAGCAGCAGGGACTTGAACCAGCACCTATATGGGATGCTGGTGCGGCAGGCTTTGGGTTTACCCACTACACCACAGTGCCAGCCCCTGTACCTCCACTTTAACATAGACAATAAAACCCAGAATCTATCTAGACTGCAAAATATCTCTCTCATATCAGACTAAGACCTAAAGGGCTATACTATGTATAAGGATAAATGAGTAATGAGTACTAAGCCCTTGGGAGCAGGATGGCTAAGAAAGCCTCAAGCACTTTAAGCATGGTGAAGGCAGGGGTCGGGGATGGGGAAAGGATCTTTGAAAAAATCCTAATAATAAAAAGCATGTTTATGGTTCACATTCATCCCACCTAAGAAGTTAAAAAAAAAAAAAAAAAAAAAAGGTCAACAGACTTAATTGAATGTGTTCCTAAATCCACAGCACTCTCTGGTGAGTGACAGAAGCAAATATAAAACCTCTCTGGAGAAATTAACCTCAACCTAGGTTTCAGATATCACCCAAAGATAAAGTTCCAAGGAAAAGGAGCAGCTCACATGGAGAACCAGAAGAGCAAGGCTCCCTGACTGAGAACTTGCCCAAGGGACTGGGGAAACAGAACAGAATCATGAGACAGAACATGTACAACAAACCGGGGGAGGAAGAAAAAGAAAAGGGCAGATAGGAAAAACATCGTAAGAGAATTTCCAGAAAGAAAAAACAGTGTCAAAAATTGAAGCAACATTTGAAGTAAAAGGCAGCTGCCCAGACACAGCAGAAGGGAGAATCCATGACCTGGGGGGATGCAGCGGAAGAAAATGCTGAAAATACAGCAAGAGAGACAAAGAGACAAAAAATATGCGAGAGGCGTGGGCGTCTGGTGCAGCAGTTGAGATGCTGCTTGAGGCACACAAAGTGCCTGGGGTTGAGACCCAGCTCCACGTGCACCTCAAGGTGCAGACTAAGGTCCTAGTTTCTAGCTCCTGGCCTGGCTCAGCCCCAGCTGTCTGAAGAATTCAGGGAGTGCACTGGTGGAAGAAGTCCCTGTGTTCCCGTGCATGTTCTCTCACCCCGTCTCCTTCCTTCCCCCAGAAAAAATTAAAAACATCTAAACATTAATGCATTAAGCATCAAACCTAAGTCCAAAAACCCCCAGCAAAATTAATGCAAAGAAAGAAAGGAGGTAAGCAGCAGAAATTGCTGGACAGAAAGCTAATTTACCACAGAGAAGACCAACAAAGCTAAAAGTTAAATCCTAGACGAGCTGGGGCTGGAGCTCTCTGAAACTCTTTCATATAAATAAAATAATAATAAAAAAATCCTAGACAAGCTAGTCAGATCTCCCTGACAAAATTAATCAAAAGAGCACAAATTAACATTAGGAATGAAAATCAGTTCTGCCGACATCTAGTGAGATGGCACAGGTATCAGATGTTCTGCAAGGTGCTCTCACTCCCGAACATCCCATCCCACACTGATTTATCATTAAAAAACATCATTAACTGAATCTAGTGCACAGTTCTATTTCACCAAGATTTTTTTTTACAGTTTTTACATTGAAATTTTCCAGATACGCAACCACCAGGTAAAGCAATACAAGTTTGTACTTTGTTTTGCTCAGACTTCACTAAGATACGTATTCAGCATTTGGAAAGTCACTGTCACCAAGAATACTCTGTGCATGCCAGGTAAGTCACCAACAGTGGTCCACTTGTGTTTGCACTGCATCCAAGCCTATGGCGCAGACACAAACGCCCATTACTTCAGAATGGCTTTCAGTGTAGTTGTAGTCAAGATACACAAACGAAAATAGGCTTTTCATTAGTTTTCCTTTTCTTTTTTTTCTATTACACTTAGAACATGATATTGATTTCTCCCTTGAAATTCTATATGGATAGGCTTAATAATCTGATTTTCACTTCATAGGAAAGCAGTGTAACATAGTGTTTAAGAGTACAGATTATATCTTTTGACTCAGATGTCCTATTTCTAGGAATCTATTCCAAAGATACACTGGCAAAAATACAAAGACATACACATTAGGCTATTACTGTAGCATTATCTGTGCAAAAAAAAAAAAAAAACAACAACAACAAACTAGAAGCAATTCAAATACTCATAGATACAGGACTGGCTGAATTAACTATCGTATATCACATACAGAAGTACTGTGAAACTATAAAAACAAATAAGAGGGGCCTGCACTGTGGTACAGCAGGTAAAGTCACCACCTGCAATGCCGGCATCCCATATAGGCGCCGGTTTGAGTCCCGGCTGCTCCACTTCTCATCCAGCTCTCTGCTATGGCCTGGGAAAGCAGCAGAAGATGGCCCAAGTCCTTGGGCCCCTGCACTCCTGTGGGAGACCCAGAAGAAGCTCCTGGCTCCTGGCTTCGGATCAGCGTAGCTCCAGCCGGTGCAGCCAATTGGGGAGTGAACCACCGGATGGAAAACCTTTCCCTTCCTCCTTCCTCCTCTTTCCCTCTCTCTCTGCCTCTGCCTATCAAATAAATAAATAAATATTTTTTTTTTAATTAAAAAAAAAAAAAACCAGAAAACCACTGTATATACTACCATGGAATGATCTCCAAGATATATTAAGCGCAAATGTAAGATGGAAAAATTGGGGGGGGGGGGCATATCAATACACACACACTTTTTTTTTTTTTTTTAAGATAGAGCAAGAAAGAAAGTTCTCATCCATTGGTTTACTCTTCAAATGCCTATAATGGTTAGGGCTGGGTCAAGCAGAAGTCAGGTACTCAATCCAGTTCTCCGACGTGGTTTGGCAGGAACCAATTACTTAAGCCATAACTGCTGTCTCCCACTGTGATGAACAGCAAACAGCAAGCTGGAGTTAGGAGCTGGAGGCAGTTAGCAAGCCCAGGCACTCTCAAATGATATGTGGGTGTCTTAACTTGCTTCTTAATCACTAGCCAATTGCCACCCCAACATGTTTTAATGAAATAAACCATAATTTTTTTCATTTTTTTTAAAAAAGATTATTTATTTATTTGAGAGGCAGAGTTATAGACAATGAGAGGGAGAGACAGAGAGAAAGGTCTTCCATCCACTGGTCACTGCCTAAAGGGCCACAATAGCTGGAGCTGAGCTGATCTGAAGTCAGGAGCCAAGGCCGCCTCTGGTTCTCCCACGGGGGTGTGGGAGCCAAGCACTTGGGCCATCTTCTACAGCTTTCCCAGTCCATAGCAGAGAGCTGGACTGGAAGAGGAGCAGCTGGGACTTGAACCAGTGCCCATATGGCATTCTAGCACCGTAGGTGGAGGCTTAGCCCACTACACCATAGCACCAGCCTCTTCAGTCTTCTTGAGGTATACTTGACACAGTTACACCATGTGTGTGTGGAGGGATGAGGAACCATGTTTTCTAACAGTTACTTTGAGACAGAAAGGGCACAAAATGGAGAAGAGTGAGTAAAAAGCTAGACTTTTCTGAATGTATTTTGCTTTGTATACTTGATTTTGAAACTTTCTAACAATCCCTTGCTCACTAGAAACAGTCACCTTGTTATTTTTCATTTTGTAGAATAACATATGAACCTTGTTTAGCTTTACAATTAAGAGCAAAATACTGAACAGAACTGAATGTAAACTGGCAGTGGGTCCAAGTTTTCACGGCCCCTGCAACATCTTTAATGAGCACAACATCTATAAAGGGAACATTTTGCAATACTATATGTATCACACACTCAGCAAACATGCACTACCCAGGTGGCATGGACTCTGTTATTATCTATTATGATGGATCCTATTTCCTCTACTGAACTCTATGTGGAAAGATACTGATTTTTAAAGCTTTTTATTCTCCAATAGCACCTAGCAAAGGACAACTTTCATTACAGAAGCTCAAACATCGTTAGCAGTTTTAGGCAAACTCACTCCTGCCACTAATCAAGTGTAAACTGAAAGCAGAATCACTGTTCCATTTAGTGCCTTCCATCAATCACCAATGAAATCAAACAGCACCTGCATTACTGTTCTCATGGTGAGTTGGGATGGGAGACTGCAGGATGTGAAAAATGTTTTGACAAGTTTTTATCTGAGTTTATTGTCTCTTACTCTTTTTTTTCCTCCAATGTTTTGCTACCTTAGAAGAAATGAGTTACTAATTGCATAAGACTGTCTATAGGAGCCAGCGATGGGCACCAACTGGAGTCTCAGCTGCTCCACATCCAATCCAGCTCCCTGCTAATGCACCTGGGAAAGCAAAACAAGATGGCCCACATGTGTGGAATCCTGCACCCATGTGGGAGACCCAGATGGAGTTCCAGGCTCCTGGTTTCAGCTTGGCCCAGCCCAACTCCCAACGAGGGAGTTAACCAGCAGATGGAAGATTTCTCTTTCTCTTCTCTATCTCTCTCCCCCTCCTCTTCCTCCCCCCTCCCCCCTCTCCCTCTCCCTCTCCCCTTTTCTGTAAGTCTGCCTTTCAAATAAATAAATCTTCTAAAAAACAAAAAAACAGAAAATGGCAAGCAATCCAATAATGAGCACATGATACAAACAAGCATTTGACAGATGACTAACAGTGAACACATACCTGAGAATGCACCCAGAGAAATTGTTGGAAGACAAATGAAGACCGCTAGCAGATACCGTCTTACAGTGACAGAAATTATGAAGGTTGGCCCAAATCAAGTGTTGGCAAAGACATGGTGCAAAGAGAATTCTCATATCATTTTTAAAAAAGATTTATTTATTTGAAAGTCAAGAGTTACACAGAGGAGAGGCAGAGAGAGAGAGGTCTTCCATCCAATGGTTCACTCTCCAATCGGCCGCAACTGCTGGAGCTGCGCTGATCCTAAGCCAGGAGCCAGGAGCTTCTTCTGGGTCTCTCACGAGGGTGCAGGGGCCCAAGGACGTGGGCCATCTTCTACTGCTTTCCCAGGCCATAGCAGAGAGCTGGATGGGAAGTGGAGCAGCCGGGTCTCGAAAAGGTGCCCATATGGGATGCCGGTGCTTCAGGCCAGGGTGTTAACCCACTGCACCACAGCACCAGCCCCCTCATACTATTTGGAGTGTAAATTGGTAAAACCAAAAGATGACAGCCTGTGGACGTGACTGTGACTTGATAGACAACATAAAGAACAGTTTCCACAGAGAAAAAGTGGACAGCACATGACACAGAGCTTGATACGGAGTAGCAAAATGAACTAAGACTAGCTGTTAAGTTACAGAAAGAGACATCCCCAGGGCTTCACGCACATTTAGAAGATGTCTTAAAGGATCTCAGCCAAATTTCAGCTTATTCCCTTAACAACACACCATTCAGGAGCTGGCGCTGCAGTGCAGCAGGTTGAGCTGCAGCATCCCAGATGAACGCCAGTTCGAGTCCCAAATGCTCCACTTTTGATCCGGCTCCCTGCTACTGTGCCTGAGAAAGGCAGAGGATGGGGGAGCCCCAGACCTGGCTTCAGCCTGGCCCAGTCTCAGCTGTTGTAATCATTTGGGGAATGAGTCACAGATGGAAGGTCTCTCTGTAACTCCGCCTTTCCTATTAGTAAATAAATCTTTAAAAACAAAACAAAACACACTATTCCATAAACTGTGGGATATGTGGAATCTGAATGGGTGGTCATAATTGCTATTTAATTGTGGCTATTGTACTGGACAATGCAGACAAAGAACATTTCCATCAGTGTAGCAAGTTCTAATTGGAAAGCACTGTTGGGAAACAGTTATTTTTAAGTCAAATGTTCCTAAATCTAAGATTATATCTAAAAAGGTTAAAAACTAAACTTACACTAATGCTTTAATTTTGCCCTTTAATTTGCCAAAACAGGAACGCAAACAATTCATTTCTGTACCAAACTGGTAAAAAAGTTGTTAACAAGTCACCAAGAACTTGTCTGGATTTAGTAGCATTTTTCTCTAAAAATGGGTCTACCATTATATATCCTAATCACTTATGTAAGATTGGTTGTGGATTAACACCCAAGAAATGCGTTTTCATTCTCTAGAATTACTGTTCAACTTTAAAGAGTAAATACCACTACATATGGTTCTAGTTTCTGTTATATGGGGGAGGATTAATCACTATAATTCACCAAGGGCAACATCCCATTTCTAATTTGCTTTCCCACAACACATCTGCTAGCACCCTCTTCCTAAGAGAAGCATTCACATGAAAACCTGTGGGCAAAGCAAAGCAAAGCGAAGCAGGATGGACTTCTAAGGTACAACACTGCATCAGAAAATCTCTTTCTAGGAGCAGGCATTTGGCACAAGGGTTAAGATGTTACTTGGAACACCACATCCCATTTGCCTCTGCACCCGATCCGGCTTCCTGTTAATGCACACATCCTAGAGGCAGCAAGTGATGGCCCAAGTACTTGGGTTCCTGCTACCCACATGGGAGACCCACACTGGGTTCTGGGATTCTGTCTTTGGCCCGGCCCAGTGCCAGCTATTGTACACATTTGAGAAGTGAACTAGCAGATGAAAGATCTCTCTCTGCCTTTCAAATAAAAATATAAAAGTGGGACTGGCACTGTGGTGTAGCAGATAAAGCTGCCACCTGCAGTGCTGGTATCTCATATGGGCGCTGGTTCGAGTTCCAGCTGCTCCACTTCCAATCCATATCTCTGCTATAGCCTGGGAAAGCAGAAGATGGCCCAAGCCCTTGGGCCCCTGCATCCACATGGGAGACCTGGAAGACAGCACAATACTAAGCTTTATCAGTAGAGGGCGCCACAGAGACTCCAGAGGAGAAGTTTTGCTTCCTGATCCAGCTTTCACTGGACTCCTGATGGACCGGTGGTTCATCCAGCACCAGGTCCTACAGGCCAAAGTGGTCAGCACTGAGTCTACCAGAATCCTCTTCTAGCAGCCAGCAGCTTCCTTCCCCCACACATACAGACTTCTTGGGCACTTCTGTGTAATGTTTAACACCTCCCTCTGAAGAGCTTTCCTTGGCACTCTAAGGCACAGATGTCCAGCAACTTTGGCCAGCACAGAACCACTAAATTACAGAGACCTCCTGCCTTTCAATGATCCATAGCCATGCTGTTTCCCATATAGCCTGGATCTCAGCTCTGAGGGATGGGAGGGCTCTTACCTGGGTACTTAATCTCAGCCTATGGGGGGATGGCACTGTGGTGCAGCAGGTAAAGCATTTATTTGCAGAGCTGATGTTGTGGCATAGCAGGTTAAGCTGCCACCTGTGACACCAGCATCCCATATGGGTGCTGGTTCATACTCCAGCTGTTCCACTTCTGATCCAGCTCCCTGCTAACAGCCTGGGAAAAGCAGTGGAAGACGGCCCAAGTGCTTGGGCCCCTGCCATCCACATGGAAGACCTGGAAGAACCTCCTGGCTCTGGCAAGGTTAGAGAGATCTTCTATCTGCTGGTTAACTCCCCAGATGGTTGCAATGGCCAGGGCTGTTCCAGGCTGAAGCCAGGAGCCTAGGGCTTCTTCCGGATCTCCCACATGAGTGCAGGAGCCCAGGTACTTGGACCATCTTCTACTTTTTCCCAGGCACGTTAGCAGAGAACTTGATCGAAAGTGGAACAGCTGGGTCTCGAACCAGTTCCCATATGGGATGCTGGTGTCACAGGTGGCAGCTTAACCTGCTATGCCACAACATCAGCTCTGCAAATAAATGATTTAAAAACAAACAAACAAAAACACCACCCAGTCTACAGGCATTCCCTTGGGTACTCGACCTCAGTCCCAAGGCCCTCCCCTGGGCACTCTACCTCTGCCTGAGGGCCCCTCCCTAAGTATTCTATCCCAGCCTCAGGGGCAGTAGCTGCTCCTTTATTTTCCTATTCCCACATTCCTAGAGTTCTATTTAACATCTTACTAGGCAAGCCCTCATTGCCCAATTCCCCTGGTATAGTTAATCACTCTTTTTACATTCAAATTGCTGAAGTTTCTCTCTCCTGACTGATCCTAGTCATCAAGTACTTACGTACTTCCTTTTGTTTCAATGACCTAGCTTCTAATTTTCCTTCTTTTTACAAGATTATAAACTCTTGGATGGCAAGGATTTATTTCCTTAATTTTTTAAACTAGCATTATAGTTCTGTCATGTCTCTTTCTTGTACTCTTTAGGTTTAATTTTATTTATTTATTTGAAAGGCAGCCAGCGCCAAGGCTCAATAGGCTAATCCTCCACCTGCGGCACGGCACACCGGGTTCTAGTCCCGGTTGGGGCTCTGGATTTCTGTCCCGGTTGCACCTCTTCCAGGCCAGCTCTCTGCTGTGGCCCGGGAGTGCAGTGGAGGATGGCCCAAGTGCTTGGCACCCCATGGGAGACCATGATAAACACCTGGCTCCTGCCTTCAGATCAGCGCAGTGCGCCGGCCGCAGCAGGCTGGCCGCGGTGGCCATTGGAGGGTGAACCAACGGCAAAAGGAAGACCTTTCTCTCTCTCTCTCTCACTGTCCACTCTGCCTGTCAAAAAAATAAAAATTAAAAAATAAAAAGGCAGTTACAGAGAGGGAGAGACAGAGAGAGAGAGATCTCTCATCCACTGGTTCACTCCCCAAATGGTGGTGACAGCCAAGGCTGAGCCAGGCCAAAACCAGGAGCCTGGAACTACATCCAGGTCTCCTACATGGGTGGCAGGGACCCAAGCACTTGCATTATCTTCAGCTGCTTTCCCAGCTGGATGGGAAGTAGAGCAGCCTGGATTTTTTATTGGTGCCCATATGGGGTGCCAGCTACGCAGGCCACGATGTCGACCCCTCCACACTCCTCTTTATATATTTTACACTAACATAATGCTTTTAACACAGAGGCACTAACGACTGTATAAATTCAAAATAAAACTTTCTTATTTATCTGTTTAAGAGACAGCATACTTCCCACATCTATTGGTTCACTCCTCAAATGCCTCCAATGGCCAGGGTTGAGCCAGGCAAAACCCGAAAGCCAGGAACTGGATCCAGGTCTCCTAAGGACCCAATAATTGAGCCTTTACCTCCTGCTTTCCAGAGTACACATTAGCAGGAAGCTGGAACTGGGAACAGAGGCAGATCTCAAACCCAGGCACTCTGATAAGAGATGCAGCTTAACCATTAGGCCAAACACTTGCCCCAAATAAGACACTTTCTAACGACCCACTTTATTCCAGTGAGGTATAAATCACCTGGAGAGCAGAATTATGCATCCCCCAGTGTCCCTGGGCTATGAAGTTAGGAAACTGGCACCTGCCTACAGGCTTAGACCCTGTAAGACAAAGGATAATGAACTGCTCGTGCCCACAAAATGAGCTCCAGAATCATGAATGATGCTTATTATTACTGGATAAATATGAGTAAGAAGGTAAGAAATTATGGTAGGAACAATGATAACTATTTATTAGCAAACTAGTAAGATAATCATATTGGAGTTTCAGGGTGAGAAAGTCAGAAGTGAAGGAGGCTCTGTGGTAAATTTCTGTTCTGTGCTTTAGGAAACCTAGCAGGACCACTTCTTCCAAAGCACTGCCACCACCACTGAGGGTCACCTCCTGTGAGCAAACAGGGAGCCAGAAGCCACCCTCAACTTGCCTTGCTACCGCCCACTGAAACTGCACCCTGCAATTTATCCCAACACAACTCACAACTAGAAATGTGTATGCAGTACTTGTTTTCATCAAGCCTCAAAACAGCTTTCTGCGGGACTGCCCTCAGAAACAGATCAGGAATGCAAGCCACAGCTGGAAGTGCAGAAAATATACCTACCAAGCAACTGCCTTGAGTTCAAACATGAAAACAGTTGTGACATTTTCCAAATAAAACTTTAGGTTACTAAAAAACTAAACTAGAGTGCAACGTGCACTGGCTATTTATTAACAGTCTTCAATGAAATATAAAACGTGTCTAGAAACTTTTAGAGCAATTTCACAGAGTAATTTACATCTGTTGACTCTAATAACAAGAAAAACAACATGGAGTTTGCATTTTGTACGTTTGCTTCCGCCCCTTTAATTTCTGTTTTACGGTATTTTACAAAAAGTTAGTAGCTTACAACAGAAAAGTTTCTGAGAAGTACTAATCCGAAGCATTCAATTCTGAACATAAAAAAAATTTTTGCAAAGGATCTAAATACACATTTCTCAAAAAATACACAAATGACCACAAGTACATGAAAAAATTCTTAACATGTAAGTCATCAGGAGGAAATAGCATTTCACAGCAACTAAGACAGCTATGATCAGAAAGAAAATAACAAGTGTAGGTGAAGGTACAGAGAAATCAGAACACTCGAACACTGCTTGTGAGAAAATGGTGACACCACAAAAACACTGAGTTACCATATGACTAAGAACATTGGTATAACCAAAAGAAGTGAAAACCTATATCCATACCAAAACCTGCATATAAACGTTAACACAGCATTATTGATATAGCTGATGAATATATAAATAAAATGCTATATATATCCACAATGGATTATTACTCAGTGATAAAAAGGAATGAAGTACTGACACATGCTGTAACACACATGGATCATGAACACATTGTGCTAATCAAGTCAAAGAAGACAATCACAAAGACCACATACTGTATCATCCCATTTATACATCCAGAAAAGGCCAATTTAAAGACCATAAAAATGTATTAGTGGTAGTTCAGAGTGGTAACAGGAAAATGCTGGAATAAAATGAGATTGCTATTGAATGTGAATCAAGTATTCTGGAATTGGACTGTGGTGATGGCTGCACAACTTCATGTACACACAAAAATCCTCACTGCACTGTGCACCATAAAGGGTCAATTTTATCACATATGAATTATACTTGCCTTTTTTTTTTTAATTTTTTTTTTGACAGGCAGAGTGGACAGTGAGAGACAGAGAGGAAGATCTTCCTTTTGCCGTTGGTTCACCCTCCAATGGCCGCCGTGGTAGGCGCACTGCGCTGATCCGATGGCAGGAGCCAGGTGCTTCTCCTGGTCTCCCATGGGGTGCAGGGCCCAAGGACTTGGGCCATCCTCCACTGCACTCCTTGGCCACAGCAGAGAGCTGGCCTAGAAGAGGGGCAACCAGGACAGGATCGGTGCCTCGACCAGGACTAGAACCCGGTGTGCCGGCGCCGCAAGGCGGAGGATTAGCCTAGTGAGCCGCGGCGCCGGCCTATACTTGTCTTTTTAAATGTAAGGGAATTTTTAAGGAAAAGAAAGAAATCATGGTGGGGCAGACACCAAAGAGTGACCTGAAACCGGCAAAGGCAAGGATGGAACATTTTCCTCTAGAGAAGTTAAAGAATATGCCACAGAGGCCGGAGCTGTGGTGTAGTAGGTTAAGCATCCGCCTGCGACGCCAGCATCCCATATGGGCGCTGGTTTGAATCCCGGCTGCTCCACTTCTGATCCAGCTCTTCTGCTATGGCCTGGGAAAGCAGAAGATGGCCCAAGTCCTTGGGCACCTGCAACTGTGTGGGAGACCTGAAAGAGGCTCCCGGCCCCTGGCTTCAGATCAGCCCAACCCTGGCTGCTGCAGCTACTTGGACAGATAAACCAATGGATGGAAGATCTCCTTCTCTCTGTAACTCTGCCTTTCAAATAAATAAATCTTTAGGGGAGAAAAATGAGTTCCCCTCTTCTCTGTAACTCTGCCTTTCAAACAAACAAACAAACATCTTAAAAAAAAAAAAAAAAGACTCCTAAAAATGATTTGAAGAATGGAAGTATTACTGGAGTAAACATACAATCTTTCAATGGGACAACTCTGAAGATGACAAGCCATTTATAATTTGTGTTCAAGAGAAGAACCACTTTTATGATGTCACATCCACGTCTCCTGCCTTCCACAGTATTCTTCTTCATATCTGAAATTAAAGGCTGACAACAGTCATCACTAAAAAAATCTGCCATCTGGATTATTTACTCTGCTAGTAAAAACTTCCACCCAGTGACCGAGAAAAAACACAGCAAAAATATTTTGTTTTTCCATTTTAAATAAACTTCTTAGGATAACACTTTTAAAAAATCATTTAAGAGTTTCACACCTCTATCATAATTCTCTAATTGCCAAGCCTGTCTATGCCTCACAAAACATCTAAGTCACTCAGCCCATGACTTAATCATTATGTCTCTCTTATCCCCATATTTACTCAGTCCCTCCCTGTCTACCCTGAACACGGCAGGTAGCAACCTGCAAACGGGCTAAATGTTATCACTTCACTCTCCTACCCAAAACCTCACAATTTTTTTTTTTTTTTTTTTTTTTTGACAGGCAGAGTGGATAGTGAGAGAGAGAAACAGAGGGAAAGGTCTTCCTTTGCCGTTGGTTCACCCTCCAATGGCCGCTGCGGCCGGCGCATCATGCTGATCCAAAGCCAGGAGCCAGGTGCTTCTCCTGGTCTCCCATGGGGTGCAGGGCCCAAGCACTTGGGCCATCCTCCAGTGCCTTCCCAGGCCATAGCAGAGAGCTGGCCTGGAAGAGGGGCAACCGGGATAGAATCCGGCGCCCCGACCAGGACTAGAACCTGGTGTGCTGGCGCCACAAGGCGGAGGATTAGCCTGTTAAGCCACGGTGCCAGCCTATAACAACTCTTAATCTAAGATTCAGCCCCATAGAACCCTCATGATCAGGCCCTGTCTAACCATTCAGCCTCATCTCTTTCCGGCCTTTCTTCCTCTATGCTTTAGATTTTGGCATTCTTTGAGTTTCTCTAGTAACTACCACAAGCCTTCACTATGGACATAACCTTTCTGGAAGGCTTCCTGTTTGGTGATCATTCCATTTGCTTAGGACTGAGGACCAAGAGATCCTGGGACACAGGACTTTTAGTGTTAAAAACCAGAAAGCCTCAGGCAAACCAGGGAGAGCCGATCACTTCTACTTTTGGTCTGCCATTTCCCTTTACTAACACTTCAAATAGTGGCCTAAATGTCACTTTCTCAGGAAACTTCCCTGCTACTGGCTTACTCTCATACCACACACCCAGTTCATTTCCTTCTTTTTAAAGACGCTATTTTATTTTATTTTTATATTTATTTATTTATTTATTTATTTATTTTGACAGGCAGAGTGGATAGCGAGAGAGAGAGAGACAGAGAGAGAGACAGAGAGAAAGGTCTTCCTTCTTGCCGTTGGTTCACCCTCCAATGGCCGCTGCGGCCTGCGCATCTCGCTGATCCGAAGCCAGGAGCTAGGTGCTTCTCCTGGTCTCCCATGCGGGTGCAGGGCCCAAGGACTTGGGCCATCCTCCACTGCACTCCCGGGCCACAGCAGAGAGCTGGCCTGGAAGAGGGGCAACCGGGGCTATTTTATTTTAAAATTTCATTTTATTTGAAAGGCACAGAGATACACAGAGAAAAAGAGACAGAAGATCTTCCATTTAACTGGTTCCCTCCCTAAAATGCTGGCAATAGCTGGGACTGGGTATAGCTGGGGCTGGGTCAAGTTAAATTCAGTCTAAAACCCAATCCGGGTCTCCCACTGGGAGATAGGAAACCAACACCTTGAACCATCTTCTGCTGCTTCTCAGGTGTGCAATAAAGGAAGCTGGAGTCAGAAGCAGAGCCTATGGGGCTGGCATTGCAGCACATCAGGTTGTGGGTGCTGGTTGGAGTTCTGGCTGCTCCACTTCCCATCCAGCTCCCTGCTAATGTGCCTGGGAAAGCAGTGGAGGATGGCCCAAGTGCTTGGGCCCCTGCACCCCCTTGGAAGACACAGATGAAGCTCTTGACTTCTGACTTCAGCCAGAGTGGGCCAGGCCATTGTGGTCATTTGGGGAGTGAACCAGCGGATGGAAGACCTCTCTCTCTCTTCCCCTCTCCCCTCTCTACTTCTGTCTTTCAAATAGAATAAACCTTAAAGAAAAATAAGAATCAGTTCAGCGCCATGGCTTACCAGGCTAATCCTCCACCTGTGGTGCCGGCATCCCGGGTTCTAGTCCCGGTCGGGGCGCCGGATTCTATCCCGGTTGCCCCTCTTTCAGGCCAGCTCTCTGCTATGGCCCGGGAAGGCAGTGGAGGATGGCCCAAGTGCTTGGGCCCTGCACCCCACGGGAGACCAGGAGAAGCACCTGGCTCCTGGCTTCGGATCAGCGAGATCCGCTGGCCGTGGCGGCCATTGGAGGGTGAACCAACGGCAAAAAGGAAGACCTTTCTGTCTCACTCACTATTCACTCTGCCTGTCAAAAAAAAAAAAAAAAAAGAAAAATAAGAATCAGAGCCTGGACTTGAACCCAGGCACTAGTATATGAGATGTGGGCATTTTGAGCAACATTCTAAGCACTGCACCAAGCATCCAGCCTCCTCTTTTATCTTTTTTTTTTTTTAAGGTTTATTTATTTATTTGAAAGAGTTACAGAGAGGCAGAGGCAGAGAGGTCTTCCATCCACTGGTTCACTCCCCAAATGGCCACAATGGTTGGAGTTGGGTCAATCGGAAGCCAGGAGCATCTTCTGGGTCCCCCATGCAGGTACAGGGGACCAAGCACCTGGGCCATCTTCCAGTACTTTCCGAGGCCATTAGCAGGGAGCAGCATCGGAAGTGGAACAGCTGGGACTTGAACTGGTGCCCACATGGGATGCTGGCACTGCAGGTGGCGGCTTTACCCACTGCGCCACAGCGCCTGCCCTCCCCTTTTATCTTAACATTCATTACACTGAATTTGCTCTCTAAAGGTCTTCTCTAACTACATTATCAACTCTACAAGCATGGGCCCAGTGAGTATCTTGTTAACCACTGTATCACTGGCATCTAACATTGTGACCAGTCCAGAGTAAGCAAATGAGTAATTATTTGTTGAATAAAAAAATCAGTGAATGAATAGACTTTATCTGTGAAGGCATCATAATTACGCTAGTAGAAATCCAGAAAAAGTTGAAGATGCACTCACTAGTCTGTCTTCTCCAAAGTCACTATCCAGAAAGCCAAGATAATTAAATTCTCCATTTATCTTGACCCTAACAGTTGATTTAAAAAAATCCAGAAACCTCACACCTTTACCACCTTGTCCAGCATGCAGCCAGTCTAAACTCTAAGTACACAACCTCTAATACTAGTACCCCTCAGTGTTTACCAGAGTGCACTCCCAACCAGGACGGGATTTAAAGAAGAGGACCAGTCAGTAAAGCCTAGCTGATGAGACAGGAAGGAGATGGAGGGCAACCAACAGCAGGAAATACCTAAAGTTTGAAGGGTATGATGTTTTGTTTTGTTTTGAGAATTATTTATTTATTTGAAAGGCAGAGTTACAGAGAAGGAGAGGGAGACAAATCTTCCACCTGCTGGTTCACTCCCCAGATGGCCACAACAGCCAGGACTGAGCGAGGTTGAAGCTAGGAGCCAGGAGCTCCTTCCGGGTCTCCCATGTGGGTGCCTATGCCCAAGCACTTGATCCATCTTATGCTGCTATCCCAGGCATATTAGCAGGGCCCTGGACCCGAAGTGGAGGAGCCTGGATTCGAATCAGTGCCCATACAGGAAGCTGGTGCTGCAGGCCATGGCTTTTAAGCCACCTAGCCATATCACCAGACCAAAGGGGTTTGGTTTTCATGGTGTTTTTATTCCCATAATAAAAGTAGTACATGAGCAGCTATATAAAAACCGCACATCAGAATAAACTAAAAAACAAGAAATATTCATAATTCCACTTTCCAGAGACAACTGTTTGTGGTATTTTCATGCTAGAAGTTACTAAGCAGGAAAATTATAAGAGTTGGGGAGAAAACATTTAAATTAAGTCTCTCCTAATATATTCATTCAACTATTTATTTAAGATTTATCAAAAAATGTATCACATACTAAAGATTTATCTTACCTTGAAGCTCACAATAAGCAGAATATAGTTAAGAGATGACTGCTCTGCAATAAGATAATCTGCAGAGACCGATGGAATTCAGTAGTAAAGAGGAGCCAGGGGGCTGGCACTGTGGTGTAGCGAGTAAAGCCGCCACCTGCAGTGCCGGCATCCCATGCGGGTGCTGGTTCAAGTCTCAGCTGTTCCACTTCCTATCCAACTCTCTGCTGTGGCCTGGGAAAGCAGTAGAAGATAGCCCAAGCCCTTGGGCCACTGCAAGCCCTTGGGCCCCTGTGGGAGAGAAGAAGCTCCTGGCTTCAGATCAGCACAGCTCCAGCCATTGCAGCCATCTGGGGAGTGAACCTGCGGATGGAAGACCTCTCTCTGCCTCTCCTTCTCTCTCTGTGTAACTCTTTCAAGTAAAATAAATAAATATTTTTTAAAAAGGGGTGGGGGGAGCCTTAAAAAAAAAAAAAAAAAAAAGAGGAGCCAGGATGGGGCCAACGCTGTGTAGCAGCCTGCAGTGTTGGCATCCCCTATGGGCGCCAGTTCAAAACCCGGCTGCTCCACTTCCAATCCAGCTCTCTGCTACGGCCTGGGAAAGGAGTAGAAGATGACCCAAGTCCTTGGGCCCCTGCACCTGCATGGGAGACCCAGAAGAAGTTCTTGGCTTCAGATCAGCCCAGCTTCAGCCGCTACAGCCATTTGGGGAGTGAACTAGCAGATGGAAGATCTTTCTCTGCCTCTTCCTCTCTGTTAACTCTGCTTTCAGATAAATAAATCTTAAAAAAAAAAAAAAAATAGAGGAACCAGTTCTCCAGTTTCTGTGACAATCGTAAGAACTGGCTTCCGAAGGATGAGAAAGAATTTGCCAGGCAGGGAAAGAAAGGAAGGTCTCTGTATACAGAGGAAACAGGGAGTGAGATTTTGTAATTCAAATGTGATTTTTTTTTTCTTTCTTCCTCTTGGCCACTACCCAATTGCTACAATAAAAAAATGAAACAATGACCAAGCATGAAGGACATGGGAAGGCTCAGAAATTGTTTTAAAACTGCCTGTAAGGTGGGGAATGGGGAGAATAAGCAAGGCACAATGGCCAAAGATTACTGAAAAAGTATCAAGAAGAATGAGTTAAACACTGTGAAGTCTAGCTACAAATCCCAGACCCCCATTCAGAATAGGAAAATGAGATGGGAGAGGCAATAAATATTTGAAAAGTGTTCTACCTCACCTGATCACAAAAAAGATGAAAATCAGAGAGAACCATTTCCCTACTATCAAAATGGTAATCTACCAGTCTAAGATAAAACTGTAAGATGAAGGCCAAGTCTGATTACCTAAGTGGTTATCTAAGTTTGAAAGAACTAGACCTGTCCCAAGAAGAGCCCTACCAGCAGCACATGCGACAGATCAGGAAGGCACACAAATCATGCCATTCGGAATTCAGTTTCATGGAGAGAAACAGAAACCACTGCCCTAGCCCAGACCTGCCACAGCGGAGGCATTTCCATGAGCCACTGGACATGAGACCAGGTGCATCTATCCCTCATAGCAATGCCCCGACAAGAGGATGCTACCAGGACCCCAGTCCAATCGTCCAGGCAAGGACAACCCACAAACGGTGTTTACAAATGCACATCAGATAATATATATAACAGGTACTAGCAGGAAAAAATTCAACACAAAGCAAAGCAGCACAGGGAAGAGGGATGGTTATCCTACACGCAAACATGGAGCCTGTATTAGAAGTTAAATTACTTGAGGACACAGAACTAACTTCAAATGCTGTTTGGCAAACTCTGTGAAAGAGGCACAGAGAGAGAGAGACAGAGTCAGAGAGAGACAGAGACAGAAACAGATCAATCTAAGACGAAATGAGAGTTTTGGTTTTTTTTGTTTTGTTTTGTTTTGTTTTGTTTTGTTTTGTTTTTTGACAGGCAGAGTTAGACAGTGAGAGAGAGAGACAGAGAGAAAGGCCTTCCTTCCATGATTCACCTGCCCAAATGGCTGCTACAGCCAGCCAGCTGTGCCGATCCAGAGCCAGGCGCCTCCTCCTGGTCTCCCATGTGGGTGCAGGGCCCAAGCACTTGGGCATCCTCCACTGCCTTTCCGAGCCACAGCAGAGAGCTGGACTGGAAGAGGAGAAACTGGGACAGAATCTGGCGCCCTGACCAGGACTACAACCTGGGGTGCCGGCGCCGCAGGGGGAGGATTAGCCAAGTGAGCTGTGGCGCCGGCCGAAATGAGAGTAATTTAAGAAGAAAAGGAAGCATGGTAAATTTTTAAGGATGCACAGAAATTAAAATTACCAAAAAATTACAATAGTAGAAACAAAGTCAGCATTGGAGGCAAAAAAGAAAGTCAAATGAGTGATTAAAAACACAAACAACTGAGCAGCTCACACGGAGGAGAGAAAAGGTCCCTGAGCCAACCTAATTACAAACGTTTTCAAGGAAGAAAACAGAACAGCTGGAAAAAAGCAATGACCAAAGGTATTTTGGGAAGTGAAAAAAGAACCAAGTATGCAGATCATAAGGAACTAATGCTTCAGGCAACATTAGTCAACATGCACAGGACATGATCTGTCAAAATACCTCAATAAAAAGAAAATTCTTACCACTGTTCAGGCATAGGAACAAGGGGCCAGGTGGAGGTCGACAGGAAATAGCGTCGACAGACTTTCTGAGGGGCCTCCTACCACAGATTCTAGGTGAAAATGGGTGCTAGCTCAGGCACAGGATAAGTCAATTTAAATGTGAAATTGAATACAGTTTAAATAATGCGTGTTAACGCTGAATGTAATTATCAGGATAAAAGTCTTGAAACAAAATGAAGTTAAAAACATGAAGTACAAAAAAATGTGCTAACTAACAATATTTATGCTGGACCCGGCACCCATCAGAGCGGGAAGGGAGATAAGTGAGGGCGAGTTGAGAGAAAAAGCTACATTCTTCAGTACAAGGAGAGTCAAAATAACTTTCTTTTTTTTTTTTTTTATTTTATTTTTTTTTTTTTTGACAGGCAGAGTGGACAGTGAGAGAGAGACAGAGAGAAAGGTCTTCCTTTTGCCGTTGGTTCACCCTCCAATGGCTGCCGCGGTAGGCGCACTGCGGCCGGCGCACTGCGCTGATCCGATGGCAGGAGCCAGGTGCTTCTCCTGGTCTCCCATGGGGTGCAGGACCCAAGCACTTGGGCCATCCTCCACTGCACTCCCGGGCCACAGCAGAGAGCTGGCCTTCAAGAGGGGCAACCGGGACAGGATCGGTGCCCTGACCGGGACTAGAACCCGGTGTGCCGGCGCCGCAAGGCGGAGGATTAACCTAGTGAGCCGCGGTGCCGGCCTAAAATAACTTTCTTTTTAAGATTAACAAATCATAAAATCTTACTTTTTTTTCAATGTGTATTTAGACTTGAATTTACTTAAACTAGTATACATTAAAAACAGGATTACATCCCAAATATCTGAGATAAAAGCAGGCATCAAATATAACTTACCAAGTAAAAACCAGAAAACACAGGCAGATAACTGGATAAACAAAATGTGTGTATATAAATCTGTAACTACATCTATATATAGAAGATGAAAGAATTAAGTACCAATACATGCTACAACATGCATGGATCTTGAGAACATGCTACATGAAATAGACCATACGCACAAATAATGCACGCTTCTATTTTCATGAAATATCTAGAAGAGGCAGAAGGTAGACTGAAGGTAGTATACTGGGGCTCCTAACAAGGAGTTAAATTTTTAATAAGTACATAGTTTCAGGTGGGAAGGGCGAAATATTTCTAGACATGAATGGTGGTGATGGATGCACAACAGTGTGCATATAATTACTGCGAAAGAACTGCATATTTAAAAATGGTTATGTTGGTAATTTTATGCTACATATATTCTATAACTTAAAAAATATAAAACAAAGCAGCAGAAATGAACAATTTAAAATATTAAATAACAGAAACATATCACAAAGTATTAGTTATGACGACAAACACAAATGCTTTCTTTAAGCATTAATTTTGGACTAAAACAAACTACATACAATATAAAAGAGACACAAAAGGAAAATGGCAAGGAAAACAAAGTTGAGTAATAACATATTACAAAGGAATAAAATACAGTCAGGAATTTAAAACAAGTAAAATGTAAGATGCAAAAATATTAAGTAGGACAATCATTGTTATTGGTAAAGGTATAATCCATAATGAAGATCTTTAGTAGTATAAAACTTCATTATGCACCAAATAATACTACATCAAAAAAACAGAATAAAAATCACCAGAGTAAGAGAAAGAGGAGCCAAACCACATATCAGGAGAAATACTTGTAAAATAAATATGTGAAAAAAAGGACTATTACCAAAAATATACAAAGAACTCTTAAAACTCAACAACAGAACAACTTAATTAAAAATTAGGCAAAACTAGATGTTGCTGACATTTGGAGACAGAACCAACTCTGCTTGCCTTTCAAATAAATAAAGTAAAATTTTAAAACAGGGCAAAAGAGGGACGGGTGCTGTGGAACTGCAAATTAAGACACCACGCGCAACACCACATCCCATGCTAGAGTGCAAGTTCAAGTTCTGCCTGCTTCGCTTCCAACCCAGCTTCCTGCTACTGTGTCCTGGGAAGCAGCAGATCATGGCTCAGGTGCTTGGGCCCCTGCAGCCCAGGTAGATCTGAGTGGAGTTCCAAGCTCCTGGCTCGGTCTGGCCCAGCCTTGGGTATTGCAGGCATTTGGGAAATGAACCATTGGATAGAAGAAGACCTCTGCTTCTCTATCTGATTTTCAAATAGAATGAAAACAATATTTTAAAAGAAAAGAACACTGAAAAATTAATGAGGACTACAATTAATTAAAATAAGGAATACTGTCCTTACTAGGATTAATAAGGACTAAGGCTTATAATTAATGAGAGCTATCAGTAAGGAATAACAATTCAGGTAAGATAATATGAATCACTAAATTTAATTAACAGGTATATTTAAAACTGTAGACTGCAAACGGAAAATGTTCTTGTTAAGTTATTACAAAACAATTACAGCATGGATTATGCTTTAAGTCACAAAAAAACAATGAAAAAAAATATAGATGTGAAAAGAACTGTCATAACTGTCTCATGTCAAAAATGAAATCAAAACTAGAACTACCAACTATCTGGAAAGTACTAACTATAACACCATTCACGTAAATTATATAGCACTGCCAAAGCTGTACTCAGAGGCAAATTAAGAGCATGAAATGCTTTTATTAAAAGGAAAAAAAAAAAAAAAAAAAAGCTGGGGCCAGTGGGCTGGTAAAGCCGCCCACCTGCAGTGCTGACATCCCATTATGGGTGTGGGTCTGAGTCCCCACTGCTCCACTTCCTTCCAGCTCTCTGCTTTGACCTGGGAAAGCAGTAGAAGACTTGGACCCCTGTACCCACATGGGAGACCCAAAGGAGGCTCCCAGCTCCCGGCTCCGGATGGGCACAGCTCCAGCCGTTGTGGCCAACTGAGGAGTGAACCAGTGGATGGAAGACCTCTCTCTCCCTCTCTCTCTGCCTCTCCTTCTCTCTCTGTGTAACTCTCTCAAATAAAAAAAGAAAAAGAAAAAAAAATTCAATAAATTAGAAAAGGTATCACAAAAAAAAAAAAAAAAACAACAAGAGAACCAAATAAAGGAGAAAAGTAAAAATCAGCAATTCAGAAAATGGTAAATCATTTAAATAAATAAATCTCAAAGCTGGTTATTAAAGTCCACAAAGCAGGGGCAAGCATTTAGTGGTTGAGACACGGGTTAAGGGGCCGGCGCTGTGGTGTATCTGGTAAAGCTGTGGCTTGCAGTGCCGGCAGGCATCCCACATGGGCACCAGCTCAAGTCCTGGCTGCTCCACTTTTCCCCTGGGAGAGCAGCAAAAGATGGTCCAAGTGCTTGGGCTTCTGCACCCACACCACATGTACAATCTAGATGAAGTTCCTGGCTCCTGGCTTCAGCCTGGTCCAGCCCTGGCCATTGTGGCCATTTGGCGAGTGAACCAGCAGATGGAAGATCTCTCTCTCTCTCTCTCTGTCTCTACTTCTCTCTGTAACTTTGCCTCTCAAATAAATAAATAAATCTAAAAAAAAAAAAAAAAAAAAAAAAGACATAACTACCAGAGTACCTGGGTCAGATTCCCAGTCCCCCTCCCAGTTCAAGCTTCCCCAATTCCAAGTTCCTCCACTGCAGTGATAGCTCAAGTAATTAGGTCCCTGCCACTCATGGACACCTGTTGAGTGCTTGGGTGCCTACTTCTGCATATATTTAGGAAGTCAACCAACCCATGGGAGTACTCTGTCTCTCTTCCTTTCAAGTTAAAAGGAATAATAATAATAAAGTTATAACCAGAGATAAAGATTTATTCAAAGATAATCATAGTGCTATTTATATTTTTAAAATCAGAAATAATTTACAGTGAAACTGTAAAGGCACAATCCTAAAATACAATGTTAGTTGTTAAAAATCAATTTAAAAGATTTCTAAGAAGAACAAAGGAAGCATTCAAGATTTAATGTTAAATTTAAAAAATATGGTAACAAATTATTCAGAATGCCTTGTTCCTGTTTCATAAAAATTACCAATGTGGGGGCTGGTGTTTTGGCGTAGCAGCTAAAGTCATCATCTATGACATGGACAGCCCATGTAGAAGCCAGTTCAAGTCCCAGCTGCTCCACTTCCAATCTAGTTCCCTGCTAATGGCCTGGA
Source organism: Lepus europaeus (assembly GCF_033115175.1). Classification (NCBI taxonomy): domain Eukaryota; kingdom Metazoa; phylum Chordata; class Mammalia; order Lagomorpha; family Leporidae; genus Lepus; species Lepus europaeus. Next base: position 83,279,914 of record NC_084828.1, on the reverse strand, counting down.
AAAGGCAGCAGAAGATGACACAAGTGGTTGGGTCCCTGCCACCCATAATGGGAGACCCAGATGAAACTACTGGCTCTTGGCTTCAGCCTGGCCCAACCCCAGTTGTTAGAGGCATTTGGGGAATAAACTAGCAGAATGGCAGCTCTGTTTCTCCCTCACTAACTCTGATTTTGAAATGAAGAAACAAATCTTTTTTCTTTTTACTGGAATCTTAAAAGTCCACTTCCCAAATGCCTGTACCAAATGCCAAAGCTAGGAGCCAGCAACTCCATCCTGATCTCCCCTGTGAGTGGCAGGGACTCACTGAGCCATCATTGCTATAGAAACAAATCTTTTTAAAAATCATGTATAAGCAACATATAAAGAAGACAAAGCATTGGCAAGAGACATCCCAAAACACCAACAAGAGTTAGAGATAATGGAATAACATTTAAAAAAAAACTTTATCTTTTCAAATATTTAATCAGGAAGATGGAGAAGATTGGGAATTACAAAAGGGATACTTTATCAAGCAACTGGCTAATACTTCTATTACATCTGTGAATGTAACTTTTTATGCTTTAACAATTTGCTCTTTAGAATGCCTGAAATTTTGTCTCAATCTTTTATCCCACCTCTTACGTTCTTGTGTGTATTACAACACAAGACTGTTCACTCATTAGCCTATATTACTAAATAATCTCAAAATTAAAAGTGGGATTTTAAAAAAAGTTTACTTTCATCTACATGAAAGAGCATTAGAGAGACAGATTGTCCATTTGCTGGTTCATTCCCCCAAATGCCCATAACAGCCAGGCTGGGCTAGGCTGAAGTCAGCAGTGGGGAACTCCATCAGGGTCACCCAAGGGGGTGGCAGGGGCCTAAGCACTGGAGTTATCATCTGCTGCCTCCCAGGATGCTTTAGCAAAGGAGAGTAGCTGGGACATGAACTGCCACTCCGATATGAGATACAGGCGTCCAAGTGGAAGCTTAACCCACTGTGCCACAATGCAAGCCCCAGGAGTAGGAATTCTTTGAAGCACAGATTATACATTAACACACACTTTGTTCTTATGAAATAAATGCAAAAAAAACAAAATAAATCCTATCTTTAGAGAACCTATTATTCACATGAAAAAATATTACCAAACATAAAAGCTTATCAGAAAGATGTTAAGGAAGACTTCATTAAGGACAGATGAAATGACTCTGTAGTGTGTGTGTGTGTATCTCACTTTTAACCAATATTACTAAATTCTTCCAACTCCCTCTTTGATTGATTGGTTTCACATTACAAAAATTGAGAAATAACTCTTTTCCAGATGAGTAAAAAAAAAAATATATATATAGATTGACATGTTAAGAGAATATAGTGGGGCCGGCGCTGTGGCGCAGTGGGTTGAAGTGCCAGCATCCCATATGGGCGCTAGTTGGAGAACCAGCTGCTCCACTTGTGATCCAGCTCTCTGCTATGGCCTGGGAAAGCAGCAGCAGAAGGACCAAGTCCTTGGGCCCCTGCACCCGACTGGGAGACCCGGAAGAAGCTCCTGGCTCCTGGCTTCAGATCGGTGCAGCTCTGGCTGTTGCGGCCAATTGGGGAGTGAACGAGCTGATGGCAAATTCTCTCTCTCTCTCTGCCTCTCCTCTCTCTGTGTAACTGTGACTTTCAAATAAATAAATCTTTAAAATAAAAAAGAGAGAGAGAGCATATAGAGTAAGATGATCTAAGTCATAGTAAAAGGAAAGATTCCAGGGGCCGGCGCTGTGGCTCAGCAGCTTAACACCCTGGCCTGAAGCGCCAGCATCCATATGGGTGCCGGTTCGAGACCAAGCTGGCTCCACTTCCGATCCAGCTCTCTGCTATGGCTTGGGAAAGCAGTAGAAGATGGCCCAAGTCTTTGGGCCCCTGCACCCACGTGAGAGACCTGGAAGAGGCTCCTGGCTCCTGGCTTCAGATCAGCGCAGCTCTGACCGTTGCAGCCAGTTGGGGAGTGAACCAGCGGATCGAAGACCTCTCTCTCCTCTCTCTGTAACTCTTTCAATAAATAAATCTTAAAAAAAAAATTTTAAAAAGGAAAGATTCCTTTAGAAAGCTACACCCAAAGGTTGAGATATGGGGGTAGGTATTTGGCCTAGCAGTTAAGACATCTGCATTCCCTATCAGAGGGCCTGGGTCCCACCCCCCGCCCTGGCTCCTGACTCCAGCTTCCTGCTAAGGCAGACTAGGGAGTGGGCAGCAGAGAGGGCTCAAGTAATTGGATTCCTGTCACTCACATGGGAGACCTGGGTTGGGCCCAACCAATACCAGCCAATAAGGGTATTTGGGGCGTGAACTAGCAGAAGGGAGCTCTCATTCTATCTCTCAAATAAATAAATAAGAACTAGACACACACACACACACACACAGAGCTGGGATTTGAAAAGATGAGAATAAATTAGGTGGCTGACAAGAACTAGGAGTCAAAGAGGGGCATCCCCTCCTTTCCAAATACGAGTTACAATAAAACCATTGTAAGATTTCCTCTCTCAATCCACACCACTCTCAAACTTCTGAAATGTTTTAAGCCTAACTATATAGCAAAACTTTTATAGCAAAACTATATTTTAACTGTTATACTTCTCCCACAAAATATTCCAGAAAGATTAACATCAAAACACAGCAGTTACTCAAAGTACAAGAAAACATGCAAGAATGTTTTCTGTAAAGGTGAAACAGGAAAGATCTTTATACAGAAGGCAAAAGATTAATATCTATTATGTGTAAAAAGTTCCTACAACTCAACAAGGAAATAAAGATTGGTACAGGCTTTTTGGAAGGCAATTTAGCATCTACCAAAACTTAAAATGCACATTTAGAAATCCTTTTTAGGGAAATATTTATATACATACTCATGTACACAAAGATATAAAGAAATTCATCAAGGCTATAGTTTTAACTGTCAAAGTTGAAAATACCATAAATGACCAAGAATAATTAAACAAATACCTTATAATACACTCCATTACCACTGTTAAAAAAGATGAGGTATCAGTATATGTATTGCTATGAAAAATAATGACTAGATTTTTTATTTTAAAGATTTATCTATTTATTTGAGAGGCAGAGTTATTTATAGACAGAGAGGGAGAGACAGAGATCTTCCATCTGCCGGTTTACTCTCCAAATGGCCGAGATGGTCAGAGCTGGGCCGATCAGGAGCTAGCAGCCAGGAGCCAGGAGCCAGGAGCCAGGAGCTGTCCCAGGCCATCAGCAGGGAGGGAGCTGGATTGGATGAGGAGTAGCTGGGACTGGAGCCGGAGCCCATATGGGATGCCGACACTGCAGACAGAGGCTTAACCTGCTAAGCCACAGCGCTAATGATTTCAAAATCATTGTGAAAACAATATGACATCCAACAGAAGCTTATTTCTAATTTCACAAATAATACAGTAGATAGTTAACTCTGGAAGGGGTTTTGAGAACAAATTCATCAAAACTCTAAAGACTTAAAGTCCTGAACATTGCCCAGTTTCAAGTTTTAATCAAAAGCACTGGGTTAAGCCGCCATCTGCAGTGCCAGCATCCCATAGCACCTACACAAGTCCCAGCTGCTCCACTTCAGATTTAGCTCCCTGCCAAAGTGCCTGGGAAAGCAGTGGAAGATGGCTCAAGTACCTGGGCCCCTGCACCCATGTAGGAGACCCCAGTGAAGCTCCTGGCTTTGGCCTGACCCAGCCCTGGCAGCTGCGACCAACTGGGGAGTAAACCAGCAGATGGAATGTCTTTCAGAGCACTCTCTCTTTCTCCCCTACCCCTGCCTTGTAACTCTTTCAAATAAATAAATAAATCTTAAAAAAAATTTCAGCAAGAAATGTTATACTTGAATATTACTATAATAACAAATAATGGCAGATTAGAGAGGAATTTAACAGTACCTACTTATTTTATCCCTGGCTACTTAAACAAGTACTCACTGTTTTAAAAACATATAACTGCAAGTTCACCCTTAGCTACGTGAACAATTTCTAAATTCACTCCTCCAAAAAGTGTAATTGAAAAGAAACACAAACTATGGTGAACCAGGTCTACTTGGAAACCTGTCTATCTCAGAGATCAGATCGGAGAACCCGGCTCATTTGTTTAGAAGAGGAACTCCAACTACATACTCACTGTTACTTTACGAATTTGGGTTTGCAGGCTTAGTATTAAATGTCACAAAGTCCTCAAGCATGGCTCTGAATGATGGTAAACCAGGACCCCAAGGCCCTAGGGGAAGTGAAATAATCCAGGAACTCTGCTTATAGAGAGAACTGGCAAAGAGGCTGACATTAACTGACCGAGTTTCATGCTGGAACCTTTCTACACCTTAATCCATCCGGCCGACAAGACATTCCACTAAGTTAAGGCCAACTGATACTACCAAAAGGTGACAGCACTGTGGCCGAGTATTAAGCCATATTTTTCAGAGCCTGCTGAACAGAGAGCTAACAATGGACTCGTTAATGGAAACACAAATGTGCTGAAACGAGGTCAACCTCTTTCCCAAAAATCTGAACATCAGTCTAAGACCTACATACATTACAGGTCAGAAACACGAAGCTCAGTTTCCAAAATGTAAATACAAACGCGGGCGTTCTTAGCGAAATTGATGACTGGGAAGGTCCAAAAGCTGAGGGTGAAAAAGTGAAAGCGCTTCGATCAGTATCCCCTACAGAAGCTGGGAAAGGCGTTCCCTTTCTGCACCGACACACACACACACAGCCCTATAAGGGAGCGCTGGCGTGTTACAAATGCCACAGACCTGGCAGAGCCGACGAGTTTTAACTTGCTTCAGAAATCACTACCCACTGCCTGCAGCCCGATCGAGCCTCCTTTGCCGGTGCTCTCCTGGACAACCCCTACGGCCGCACAACCCCCCGAACAGATTCGTGTCCGTCTCAATATCCTGCCTGCTTCTGAGAGCGGAAGAGTCACACACAGCAGGCGAAAAAACGTGACGTGCGCAACCTTGATCCAAAACACAGCTCGTCCCGGTCTAATTTTAGGCTTGGCCGTTTTGACGGTCTCGACAAAGGTTGGAAGACACAGTAACCGCGGCTCGTCCATCAAGAACTGAAGTTCCGCGGACGGAATTGTGCATTCCCTGAGGGGGAGGACGTGTGCCCCCTCCCCCCACGGCCCGGCCGCTCCAGGTTCAGGGACGGGTGCGAGCTCGCGCCAGCTGACAATGGCAACTACTTGGCGCGCTCCAGCCCCGGGATGACTTTATCTTTCAAGAATTAGTCAAAAGGTTTGCGTTCGCCGAGCAATTCGCGGCAGCGCGTGCGTGCGCGCGTTTCAAAGAAAGCCAAACATGGTGAAGAGCCGCTCTTCGCTTCACCTGAGGAGACGCAAACGCTCACGTCCTGGCCGGAGATCAAACAACTCTCACAAGGTCTGAGAGTCCCGGTCGTCGGCAGGGGCCCGCGACGCCCCGGGAAACGTGGGGTGCGGGAAAGCGGGCGCGGACCGGAGCGGAGAGTGAGGGGGCTCGAGACCACACTCCTGGGCCACCGAGCCGCGACCGAAGGGGCTGAGAGCCACCAAGGCAGGAAAAGCCGAGGGACCTGCCCCGAGACGTCTGGTCCAGCGCGAAAGCGAGCGGAGGCGGCGGCTGCAAGGCGAGAGGGCAGAGCCCGGGGTGCGCCACGCTCGGGGCAGGGAGGCTCCGGGAGCGGCCAGGCTTCCCCAGCCCCGCACGCTTCCCATTTCGGGCTACAGCCGGAGAAGAAAACACCCCTAGGGAGCAGACAATGAGCCACCGCCCCAGGAGCTGCGGCTCCCGGCTCGCAGGTGGCGGCTGCCCCGGCCCAGCTCAAGCAGGCAGGCAGCTCTGCAGTCCCGGGCCGCTCCCGCCGGCCAGGCCGCGGACATGGAAAGAGGAAGGAGAGCGGCGGCTCGCGCCCCGGGCCTGTCCGCACACTTACCCCAGGCGAGGAAAGGTCCCCGCCCCGGCGAGGCGCCTCCGTCCGAGCTCCCGGCGGGCTGCGGAGCCGCCCCGGGCAGGCGCGCGGCGCGCGGAGCGGAGGGGAGGGACGGGCGAGCGGGGCGGGAAGAGGAGCCCCGCGGGAGCGCAGCCGCTACTACCGCTAGGCCAAGCGGCAGCGGAGCCCTGCGGGCGCCGGGGAGGGGAGGGGAGGGAGCCTTCGGCAATGGCGACGGCCCCGGCCGGAGGGGAAGCGGAACAACCGCCGCCGCTGCGCGTGGCCACAACCCTGGGGGAGGGAGACGGCGGGGAGCGGGGAGGGGCGGGGCCAGCAGCCGCCCCGCCCCGCCCCTTCTGCGGATCCTCGGGGCCGAGAGGAGCCGCGCCCTTCATTGGGAGCGCTCGCGCGGGGACTACTGGGAGTTGTAGTTTAATGACGGACACTGCTTTTATAGGGTGGTCTTTGTATCGAGGGGGCCAGCCAGTCCCTCAGTGAGTTCAGCATCGCCTCCGATCCGGTTTTGCCAAGGGAAGATGCTGACGGACGAATGATGACACACAAATGTGCTCCAGGCCATTTGTTTTCATCTATTTCTTCTTCTTTACCTACAAACTGTATTTTGTCACTAAATTTAGTTCCACCTCTGGCAAGTCAAGACCTCTGTATTTTATCCATACAGGAGTTCATCGGTGTGTTCACTGTTCTAAAAATATTTAACTATATATTGAGTGTTGCATACTGTTAGGCATCAGGGATACAGGGTGAACATGATTCACTCTGCCTTTGTGCAGTTTAGAAAAACAGAAACGCAAAAGTAGTGATGTTGCTATGAGATTACTTTGGATAGGCAGCCAGCGGCTGCCTCTTTAAGGAGAGGACATTCAAGCTACAAACAGAAAGCGACATCCTTGAGAAACACCCCAGTGAAAGCATCACAGGGAGGAGGTGATACAAATGGTGCCACTATGGTCAGTGAGGAAGGCCTGTGGAGCTGGAACTTAGTGCAAGAAGAGCAGAGTATAAGAAAACACTGTGATAGACAAGATTCAGGTCATGAAGGATCTTGAATACCAAGCTAGACAAGTCTGCATTAAAGGGTTTTAAGCAAGAAATTGGAGTTATCTGGTCTATACTCGAAAATAACTAGAGTGCTACATAGAGAATGAAGTACAGAAATACAGAACTTGGGAGGCAATAATGACAACAGACACTAGATAGCAGTAGACATGAAGTGAGGTCAGGAGGTGGGCATTTGGCACAGTGCTCAAGATGCAAGTAAGGGTACTCACATCCCATATCAGGGTGCTGGGTTTGAGTTCCAGCTCTGCTTCCAATTCCAGCTTCCTGTTAATGCTAACCCTGGGAGGAAACAGGTGATAGTTCAAGGAACTGGGCCCCTGCCACTCACGTGGGAGGCCCAGACTCAGACTCTGCCCAGCCCAGCCAAACACAATTGAGGATGGGAGATCACAGTCTCCCCTCCAACTCACTTGCTCTCTGATAAAATAAATTTTTAAAAAATAGAAGAAATGGAGAGAGGGAGACAGATTGTGCTTATTTTCATATGTAGAGCATAAAACTCAACTGATACAGAGGTTACAGGAGAAAAGGAATCAAGGAGCAATGTGGCACGTTAGTGATCACCTCAAAAATGCTCCCAACATTGGGGCTGGAGTTGTGGCACATCTAGTTAAAGCCATGGCCTGTAGCACCAGCATCCCATACGGGCACTGGTTCAAGTCCCAGCTGCTTCACTTCCGACCCAATTCCCTGCTAACGTGCCTGGGAAAGCAGTGGGAAAATGGCCCAAGTCCTTGGGCCCCTGCACCCATGTGAGAGACCCGGAAGAAGCTCCTGGCTCCTGGGTTTGGCCTGGCTCATCCCAGCCTCAGCCACTGAGTCATTTGGAGTAAACCAGCAGGTGGAAGATGCCTCTCTGTCTCTCTCTCTCTGTAACTCTTTCAAATCAATAAATAAATCTTAAAAAATGCTCCCATTATTAAACACGTAGGAACACTAGCTAAAATAAGACATCCCTTCAAATGTGTAACCAAGCTTGCATGAAAGAAGAGAGTGCCTCTGGTAGTAATCCAAATTCCACACTTAACCCACCGAAGGAACAAGAAACCAGAGTGGGTAAGCAGCTGAGGTTAAAGGAATTTGTTCATCTTAAAAGTCTCCAGGGTTTTAATGGCTGCACAAGACACAGAAGCCCCAAGACAAGGTGTTGGACCTGTGTAAGAAGCTGGTACTATGATCCTGCATGGGGCTGGAAACTGAAAGGCATACCCTCCAGGAGCAGACTGGAAACACACAGAACATTTGTCTATTTTAGCCTGGACTAGGCAGAAAGACTTGGGAAAGAGAAAAATGCCTCTCTAGAATTAATAACCACAAATACTCCCTCACCAAGGTTTGAAAGTTCAAAGCTATAGTACCTGCACTGTCCAGGTAACCTCAAGTCAAGAAAGTGGTCCCAGGCTACTAGTGCTTGAGGGTCTGGAAGAAACAAATACAAATACTCACTGCACAGGTGTGTCCTCAACTCCAGTCTCAAAGGATTCCACAGATAAGCAGGATTTCCAAAGCAAAACATGAACCCCCAAAATGTGAGTACAATACACCCAAAGAAACAAACCACCATAAATGAGTCAATAGAGACTATAAGGAATAAAGAAAACCATAAGGACTTCAGATGTTGCTATTACTGGTTACAAAAGAGAAGTTCATGTAAATGTTAAAGAAAATAAGACAGGAACTAGAAAATAGGACCAAGAAACAAGATACTATTTTTTTAAATGACCAGGCAGCTTTGAAAAGGAACCAAACAGACTAGAAACAAAGAATTTATACTAGAGCCAATGTTTGCATTTAATAGCAGATTACACACAACTGAAGAGCGTATTCATTGTAAAGTAGAAACTATTGAGAGCAGCTCGGAGACTTGTAGAGTTTTATGGAAGAAATCCAATTTAAGAGACATGCAGACAAGCTGTAAAGATGTACCATAACCCTAATGAGGATTTCAGGAGAAAGAGAAAACAAAAAAGGCAGTATATGATGAAGTAATGGCTAAGAATCTTCCAGAATTGATTAATGACAAGAATCTTCTTTGGGGCCAGTGATGTGGCATAGTGGGTAAAGCTACTGCCTGAAATACCAGCATCCCATATAGGTGCCAGTTTATGTCCCAGCTCCTCCACTTTCAATCCCCTGCTGCTGGCCTAAGAAAAGCAGCAGAAGATGGCCCAAGTGTCTGGGTCCCTGACACCCACGTGGGAGACCTGAATGAATTTCTTGACTTTGGCCTGGCCCAGTCCTGGCTGTTGCAGCCATCTGGGGAATGAGTCAGTGAATGAAAGTTCCCTCTGTCTTCCTCCCCCCTGTAACTCTGTAACTTTCAAGAGCCCCCTGTAACTCTCAAAATAAATAAATCTTTTTTTAAAAAAATACAAGAACCTTCAGATTCAGCAAGCAGACTGAATGCCAAGCAGAATAAGTAAACAATATTTCAGGGGCCAGCGTTAGGGCACTGTGGGTAAAGCTGCTGCCTGTGACATCAGCATCTCATATGGGTGCCAGTTCATGTCTGAGCTGCTCACTTATGATCCAGCTCCCTCATAAGGGCTTGGGAAAAGCAGCGAAAAATGGCCCAAATACTTGGTCCCCTGCTACGCATGTGGGGAGACCAAGATAAAGTTCTTGGCTTCTAGCTTTGGCCTCCCTCTCTCTGTAACTCTTTGAGATAAATACATATTTTTTTTTTAAAAAAAGATACTTCAAATACATCAAAGTAAAACGCAGATATCAGAAAGAAAAGAAATTCCCTGCAAAGAAACAGCTACTAAATGGATAGCTGATTTCTCAAGAGCAACAATGGGTTACCAATTGACAATGTAACAATATTTTCAAAGTACTGAAAGAAAATAACCGAACTTAGAACTATACACCTGGTGAAATTATCAGAGGAACAGAGAGTAAAGATAAGATCAAACAAAAACAGATGCTACCAACAGACACCTACTAAAAGAACTCTCTAAAAGATATGGTTCATTAGGAAAGTGATTCTAGAAGGAAACTCTTTAAGGCGCAAGAAAAACAGCTCAACAGCTAACGCCTCCCATCCTCTAACTGACTAGGACAATCTAGAAGAGGATACTTAGTTCCTGTCATTTCATTCTCTCACAGCCTACCAAACCCTACATTCAACTACCTTCTAGTTGCACATTTTATAAGTTTGGAGGGTAATACAAGTAGGTGTTGTTCATTTCACCTTAATTTCTTTATCTCTGCTATCATTATCAATCATCAAAGTGTAGCTTTACATAAATAGAAAATCTGGCTAGAATCCTTAAACTCATATTGTGAAATCTCTAGAGTGACAATATATCTTTCCAAATTCCAAACACGTATCATTTTCCAAAAGTTCTAGCTAAATAAATTGTTGGACACACACACACACACACACACACTCTGAGGCCCCACCACCACCCACATTTGAGGTAACCTGTTTCTCTGTTTTGGCATCCTAAAGAACCTAACACAATGCTTTAAGAAAAACAAACTGGAAGCAGTGTAAATATTGGAAAATAATGTCATAAAAACAGTATCCTTTTTTTTTTAACCTTAAACAACAACAAAAAGACTATATACAGAACTACAAAACTGACTTAAAAATAAAGTGCTTATTCATTAAATATCCAAAAAAAGATGACAAAGGAGGTCAAAACTAGAAATGCTATTTTATCGAAAGCGATGGAGCAGGTGCTGTGGTGCAGTGGGTTAAAGGCCTGGCCTGCAATGCTGGCATCCCATATGGGTGCCAGTTCGACTCCTGGCTACTCCACTTCCAATCCAGCTCCTTGCTAATACGCCTGGGAAAGCAGTAGAGGATGGCCCAAATCCCTGTGCTCCTGGTACCCACGTGGGAGACCTGGAAGATTCTCCTGGCTCCTGGCTTCACATCAGCTCAGCTCTGGCCGCGGCAGCCATTGGGAAGTGAACCAGCAGATTGAAGAGCTTGCTTTCTCTCTCACTACCTCTTTCTGTAACTGTCATTCAAATAAATAAAAATTTAAAAAATAAAGTGGCGGTCAGCACTGTGGTGTAGTGGATAGAGCCCCAGCCTGCAGTGCCAGCATCCTATATGGGCACTGGTTAGAGTCCCGGCTGCTCCACTTCCAATCCACTCTCTGCTATGGCCTGGAAAAACAGTGGAAGATGGCCCAAGTCCTTGGGCCCCTGCATCCACGTGGGAGACCCAGAAGAAGCTCCTGGCTTCTGTCTTCAGATCGGCGCAGCTCCAGCAGTTGCGGCTAATTGGGGAGTGAACCAGTGGATGGAAGATCTCTCTCTCTCTCTCTTTGCTTCTCCTTCTCTCTGTGTTTAACTCTTTCAAATAAATAAATCAATCTTAAAAAAAAAAAAGTACAGCATGATAATTTAAAAAAGTGATGGGCTGGCACTGTGGCTCACTTGGTTAATCCTCCACCTGCGGTGCCAGCATCCCATATGGGCGCGGGTTCTGGCCCCGGTTGCTCCTCTTCCAGTCCCGCTCTCTGCTGTGGCCTGGGAAGGCAGTGGAAGATGGCCCGGGTGTTTGGGCCCCTGCACTCACATGGGAGACTGGGAGGAGGCACCTGGCTCCTGGCTTTGGATTGGCACAGCGTGCCGGCTGTGGCGGCCATTTGGGGGGTGAACCAATGGAAGGAAGACCTTTCTCTCTATGTCTAAATCTGCTTGTCAAAAAAAATAAAAAAATAAAAAGTAAAGTGATAACCTATACAATGATTTATTACAAAAGAGTCATATAAGGGGCTGGTGCTGTGGCGCAGCAGGTTAAACCACCATCTGTGTGCTAGCATCCCACATGGGCAACAGTTCGAATCCCAGCTGCTCCACTTCCAATTCAGCTCCCTGCTAATGGCCTGGGAAAACAGTGGAGGATGACCCAAGTCCTGGAGACCCTGCACCTACATGGAGACCTGATGAGGCTCCTGGCTCCTGGCTCCTGCCTTCAGCCTGGCCAGCTTTGGCCATTGTGGCCATTTGAGGAGAGAACCAGTGGATGGAAGATCTTTCCCTCTCCCTCTCTCTGTAACTCTTTCAAATAATAAATAAATAAGTAAATCTTAAAAAGAGTCATATCAAAGTTTTCTTTATTCACATCCACATTTTTATTATACTTCTGAATATCTGTGTAAATTAGTAAATGGCTAAACCATGTTCCAAGCCAATCTTAAATATTAATTTGAAAAGTTGTTTACATTCTGATGAAACTTGGTTCTGATGAATAAAAGGAACACTGTTATGTTATATATATGCATACCCACACACACTCTGAATAAGTTTAATAGTACTATGTTCCACCACCTAACCATATTCCAAAACCTTGTGTCAATGTTACTAAATTTTAACAGACTTTTATAAGCCCATTTTACTATTATTAATCCCATAGTGAAAGAAATGCTTGTAAAACATAGAATTATTTTATAAAGAAAATACAAAACTGAACTGGGTTGAAATTTTAGTCAATATCGAGCTCTAATGGGTTAGGTGTTTTGTGGAACAGTTAGCATACTCACATCCCAAATCACAGTATCTGAGTCTGAGTCCCCAGTCTGCTTCTAATCCAGCTTCCTGCTAACACAAGTTCCTGAGTCCCTGCCGCCTACATGAAGGACCAAGATGGAGTTCTGGGCTACTGGCTTTGGCTTGCCCAGCCCTGGCTATTATGAGCATTTAGGGAGTGAACCAACAGGTGGAAGACTTCTCTCTGTCACTCTTTCAAGTAAATAAAAACAACTGAAGCTTTTAAAAATCTCTAATAATATTTCTGCTTCATGGCACTGGCTTACCTTTTCCAATATTTAAGTCTCAAATATATTCTGAATAGAGCTGTTATGACTAGTCAAGCCATACAAGTCAAATTTTCCTAGGAAAGATTAATTCCCATAAAAACACTAAAATGTTTTAGAAAATTAAACAGATATAACATACACAATCATGTATCAAATCCCATTACTCTATACGAGACAATGCCAATACACCATAGTTCTGTTTTTTTTTTTAGGAAGCTTTTATTCAATAAATATAAATTCAAAAGTACAATTTTTGGATTATAGCAGTTCTTCCCTCCATACCCACCCTTCCACCCACAAACCATTCTACCTCCTACTCCCTCTCCCATCCCATTCGTCATTAAGATTCATTTTTAATTATCTTTATATATAGAAAATCAACTCTATACTAAGTAAAGATTTCAATAGTTTGTACCAACACAGATACACAAAGTATAAAGTACTGTTTAAAGACTGGTTTTACCGTTAATTCTCATATTAAGGACAGAGGTCCTATGTGGAGCAAGTGCACAGTGACTCCTGTAATTGATTTAACAATTGACACTTATTTATGACAGTGATCACCCGAGGCTCTTGTTATCAGCAGCCAAGACTATGGAAACCTGGCTTCTGTTTTAAAACATGCTTCCCCTAAAGTTTTGTTTGCTTTGTTTTCTGCTTTTTTTTTTTTTTTCTTATTTAATTTATTTGAAAGGCAAAAGGACAGACAAGACAGAGATCCCCATTCACCAAATGCCCCTAACAGCCAGGGACAGCCAGGCCAAAGCCAGGAGCCAAGAGCCAGGAATTCAATCTGAGTATCCCAGGTGGGTGGCAGGGTCCCAACTACTTGAGTCATGACTCTCTCCTCTGCAGAGTACACATTAGTAGGAAGCTGGAACTAGGAGCAAAGCCAGGACTCAACCACAGCACTCTGATATGGGATGAGGGTCGTCCCAAGACGTCTTAACTGCTATGCCAAACACTCACCTGGAAGTTTTATTTTTTAATTAGCCTACAGCACTTACTTTGTTTTCTAATTTTTTCTCATGTATAAATCAAGATCCTTTATTTAAAAGAAAATATCACCTGGCATTTCCATTTTTTAATAAATATAAAAATTAAGAAAATACAAGTATTCTCTTTAAAAACATAATTTTAATATTCTAACAAAATCAGTATGTGTACTAAAATAAGAACTAAAACACAGTACTCAGTTTCATCAAGCCCTTTACCAATTCATACATTAAAAAGAAATATGAAATTTAAAAAAAATGAAGATGCTTTAACAGATAATCCATTTTGATATTATTATTTCTTAGTGTCTTACTTCAATGATTCTTTTTGAAACTCTGGATGGTTTAATATTCTCATGAAATTAGTGTTTAAATAAACTTGACTTTCACTCCCATTATTTTGTTCTTATTTATAATGATTTTTTTCAATTTTTAGCTTAAATTCAAAGGTTTATACTCACAAAACGAGACTAACTTATCTCTAATACATAAATATTTTCCTATCTTCAATATAGATAAAGCCACAACTCAACAAGTGGAAATATTAATTTAACAAAATGGGAGCTGGCCCTGAATGTAGTAGGCTAAGCCTCCACCTATGGCACCAGTATCCCATTTGGGCGCCAGTTCCCTACTCCTCTTCTGATCCAGCTCTCTGCTTAAGGCCTGGGAAAGCAGTAGAGGATGACCCAAGTGCTTCGGCCCCTGCATGCGTGGGAGACCTGGAAGAAGCTCCTAGCTCCTGGCTTTGGATTGGCTCAGTTCCAGCCATTGTGGCCATTTGGGCAATGACCAGAGGATAGAAGATGTATCCGTCTGTCTCTCCCTCAGCTGTCTGTAATTCTACCTCTCAAATAAATAAACAAAATCATTTTTAAAAATTAACAAAATGAAGTTTCCTCTTTTGGCTTTTGATATTTGAGGTTTATCAAGGCTTTATACAGTAGAACACTAAATTTTGGAATTAACTGAGAATGAGTCAAGATTTCAGTTAGTAAACATAATTTTAGACATAAACAAAGACAAAAACAAAAGTAATGAGTTAACTGTAGAACAACACCTCTAGTCACAAATGAGTAGGGCTATTTAGTTTTATAGAAGGTATTTAACTGCATAAAATTTAAAGAGAAAAATGGCCGTATTTGAAAACGGCTATAAGGATCAGCACAGAACACAGGATTGTAATGAACAGAGTCACAAAACATACTAAAGAGGTATGAATGGTCAGTCCCACTGGAACCTGCAGAGTCACATTCTTAAATACCTATGGAGAGGAAGAGGGATGAGAAGTTAGAGACATTCCAAACGTACAATCTATGGTAAGACAATTTCTTAGATTCTTTAATTTCATTTTTCCCTTTCTTATTTCCTTTAAATATCTTTCAGCTCATTCTACAATACACATAACATTGTTCAAATGATCATTTCAGATCCAACAATTTATTTAAGTCACAAAATCAAACTTAATTTTCATCAGTTCTACTTTTTCGGCGTTTTGCCTAGAGTTCACTATCTTTTAAAAAGTTATAGCTCGAGGCCGGCGCCGCGGCTCAATAGGCTAATCCTCCGCCTTGCAGCACCGGCACACCGGGTTCTAGCCCTGGTCGGGGCGCCGGATTCTGTCCCGGTTGCCCCTCTTCCAGGCCAGCTCTCTGCTATGGCCCGGGAGTGCAGTGGAGGATGGCCCAAGTGCTTGGGCCCTGCACCCGCATGGGAGACCAGGAGAAGCACCTGGCTCCTGGCTCCGTGCTGGCCGCAGCGGCCATTGGAGGGTGAACAAACGGCAAAAGGAAGACCTTTCTCTCTGTCTCTCTCTCTCACTGTCCACTCTGTCAAAAAAAAAAAAAAAAAAAAGTTATAGCTCAAGCCGGCACCGTGGCTCAACAGGCTAATCCTCCGCCTGCAGAGCCAGCACACCGGGTTCTAGTTCCGGTCGGGGCGCCAGATTCTGTCCCGGTTGCCCCTCTTCCAGGCCAGCTCTCTGCTATGGCCCGGGAGTACAGTAGAGGATGGCCCAAGTGCTTGGGCCCTGCACCTGCATGGGAGACCAGGAGAAGCACCTGGCTCCTGGTTTCGGATCAGCACAGTGCACCAGCTGCAGCGCACCGGTGGCAGCAGCCATTGAGGGGTGAACCAACGGCAAAGGAAGACCTTTCTCTCCGTCTCTCTCTCACTGTCCATTCTGCCTGTAAAAAAAAAAAAAAAAAAAAAAAAAGGCTCGGAGCCAGTGCTGTGGCATAGCAGGTAAAGCCGCCACCTGCAGTGCCAGCATCCCATATGGGCGCCGGTTCAGATCTCAGCTACTCTACTTCCAATCCAGCTCTCTGCTATGGTCTGGAAATCGTAAGATGGCTCAAGTCCTTGGACTCTGCACCCAATGGGAGATCTGGAAGAAGCTCCTGGCTTCTGGCTTCAGATCAGCCCAGCTCCGGTTGTTGCGGCCATTTGGGGAGTGAACCAGCAGATGGAATACCTCCCTCCCCACCTCTCTGTAACTCTGCCTTTCAAATAAATAAATAAATCTTTTAAAAAAGAAAATTATAGCTCAACATCACCTCTATAGTCAGTATAAATATTTCCTCCATGTTTCACATTAGAATGTAGAAAATAATAAAACTATATATTCATTCCTATTTCGTGGTTTCTCTCCCTAAACAGTTTTCTAAAGCTTGTTATTCATAAATTGCACAACTGAATATGTCCTTTTCCAAGCTAGCAATGTGAAAGTTCTATATTCAACCTAGCTCCTAGCTTTTATTTTTTTTTTTTAAAGAATTATTTTATTTATTTGAAAGATAGAGTTACAGAGAGTTAGAGCCAGAGAGAGAGAGAAGTCTTCCATTCCACTGGTTCACTCCCCAAATGACCACAATGGCCAGAGCTGAGCTGATCTGAAGCCAGGAGCCAGGAGCTTCCTCCAGGTCTCCCACGTAGGTGCAGGGGCCCAAGCACTTGGGCCATCTTCTACTGCTTTCCCAGGCCACAGCAGAGAGCTGGACTGGAAGAGGAGCAGCCAGATGGGAACCGGCCCCTATATGCGATGCTGGCACTGCAGGCTGAAGCTTTAACCCACTGCACCACAGTGCCAGCCCCTCTATTTTTTTTTTTACATTTACTTAATTATCTGAATATCAGAGTTACAAAGAGAGAGAGGGAGAAAGAGCTTCATCCACTGGTTCACCCCCCGCAATGGCCAGAACTAAGCCAGGCCAAAGCCAGGAGTTTCTTCCAAGGTCTCCCACATGGGCAGCAGGGGTCCAAGCACTTCGGCCATCTTCTGCTGCTTTTCCCAGGCACATTAGCGGCAGATGAATTGGAAATGGAGCAGCTGACACACAAACCAACACCATATGGGATGCTGGCACTGCAGGCAGCGGCTTTACTCACTATGCCACAATGCTGGCCCCTAGCTTCTATTTTCTATTCTAACTCTGAAGTCAAAGGAGTTCAATCAGAAATCTACAGAAAATTTTATGCTTTCAAAGTAAGTTTTTAAAAAAATTAAAATTTAGGTAACTTAAAAATACAAGTATTTTGGCCGGCGCCGTGGCTTAACAGGCTAATCCTCCGCCTTGCGGCGCTGGCACACCGGGTTCTAGTCCCGGTTGGGGCGCCGGATTCTGTCCTGGTTGCCCCTCTTCCAGGCCAGCTCTCTGCTATGGCCCGGGAAGGCAGTGGAGGATGGCCCAGGTGCTTGGGCCCTGCACCCGCATGGGAGACCAGGAGAAGCACCTGGCTCCTGGCTTCGGATCAGCGAGATGCGCCGGCCGCAGCAGTCATTGGAGGGTGAACCAATGGCAAAAGGAAGACCTTTCTCTCTGTCTCTCTCTCTCACTATCCACTCTGGCTGTCTAAAAAAATAATAATAATAAAAATTAAAAAAAAATACAAGTATTTTTATTTTTCATTTATTTTCATAAATACCTGGATTATCATTTTATGCCCAAAAAGCACAGTTCCAACCCAATCTTTTACAAAGCTTTACCTGAAAATGATGCTTCAAAAAGTGGAACCTTCTTTTTTTTTAGATTTTTATTTATCTGAAAGGCAGAGTTACAGAGAGAAGGAGAGACAGAGAAAGAGGTCTTGCATTCTGTTTCACTCCCTAAATTGCTGTAACAGCGAGGGCTGGGCAGGTTGAAGCCAAGAGCCAGGAGCTTCTTCCGAGTCTCCCACATGGATGCAGGGGCCCAAGTACTTGGGCCACTTTCTGCTGCCTTCCCAGGTGCATTAGCAAGCAGCTAGATCAGAAGTGAAGCAGCTGGGTCTTGAACCAGCATCCATATGGGATTACAGCCACAACACTGTCCCCCAAAAGTAGCATCTTAAACAAACCTTGGAATAGAACACCACCTTAGCAATGGTCATCTATTCATCTATTTTTCAGGCACATAGAGGGTATTTCAGTAAGTTTATGGGAGTAGGCATTATGGCACAGTGGGTTAACCTGCCATTTAGGACACTGCATCCCATACAGGAGTGCCTGGTTGGAGCCTTCGCTACTCTGCACTTCCTATCCAGTTTCCTGCTAATATGCCTGGGAGGCGGCAGATCATGGCCCAAATACTAAGGTTCCTAACACCCACATGACAGACCCATATGGAGTTCCTGGCTCTTGGCGTTGGCCTGACCCAGCTCAGGCTGTTGAAGGCATTTGGGTAGTGAACCAGTGGATGGAAAATCTCTTTCTCTCCCTCTCTCTATCACTCTTCCTTTCAAATAAATAATAATTTTTTTAAAAAGTTAATGAAAAATGGGATTAAAGATGTTTATTTTAGCACAAAAAATTTAAATACATGTACATGAGCAAAAAGGTTCATGAAAAATGAATTTTATGAACAAAATGAATGGACTTTTACAGTATCATAAAAACCAGGTACCACATAGCATTGGCAATCTCAAAAGCAATTCTATGCTATGCAAGATATTAACACAATCATCTATCTTCTCAACTGCAGTTTAAAAAAGTTCTACAATACAAAAGAACAGTGCTTTAAAATAAAGCCTTCCCTGTAAATAGTTGACTTCTGAGCTGGCTAGTAGACAAACTCCTAACTAACCACCAAGAAATTACTTCAAACTTAAATATCCACAGTGGCACATATGAATAAACCCACCTTATGTTTATCTGACTGACAGTCATGGTGTCTGCTGGTTTAAATTTTAAATTTATTTTTGTAGCAAACTCATTTGATTCTTTGTAAATATAAACTAGAAGCGTTGGCGCTGTGGTGCAGTGGGTTAAAGACCCGGCCTGCAGTGTTGGTTTGAATCTTGGCCGCTCCACTTCCAATCCCACTTCCTGCTAATGCTCCTGGGAAAGCAGCGGAGTTTGGACCAAGTACATGGGCCCCTATACCCATGCTGGAGACCTGGAAAACTCTTGGCTTCTGCCTTTGGATCAGCTCAACTCTGGCCATTGTGGCCATTTGGGAAGTGAACCAGTGGATAGAAGACCCCCCCCCCCCCGTGTCTCTACCTTTTTTTTTTTTTTTTTTTGACAGGTAGAGTGGACAGTGAGAGAGAGAGAGAGACAGAGAGAAAGGTCTTCCTTTACCGTTGGTTCACCTTCCAATGGCCGCTGCGGCCAGCGTGCTGCGCTGATCCGAAACCAGGAGCCAGGTTTCTTCTCCTGGTCTCCCATGTGGGTGCAGGGCCCAAGGACTTGGGCCATCCTCCACTGCCTTCCCAGGCCACAGCAGAGAGCTGGACTGGAAGAGGGGCAACCGGGACAGAACCCAGTGTGCTGGCGCCGCAAGGCGGAGGATTAGCCTATTGAGCCGCAGCGCCGGCCTCTACCTCTTTCTGTAACTGTCTTTCAAATAAATAAAATAAACCTTCAAAAAACAACAACAAAAAAAAAAAACCTGTAAAAATGGTGACAAAGATTATGTCCTTCAACCAAAGTACTCTTTCAAGAAAATTAGGAAGAAAGAGAAACACGAACAGTAATATTACAACCACCAGTTAAAAGGAGACACATGAAAGAGGAACAAAAAGATAAAAAGAAAGACAAAAACAAAGTAAGCACATTATAAAGACTTAGCAGTTTACAGAGGGGAAAGTAGAAGACTGTGTTAACTAAAAGCTATGAATGTTCAAACAGCAGACCCCTAAGAAAAAAACACTGCTAATGAGGTTTTAATCCTATACCCAATTTAATAACTGAAAACAAATTTAATAACTGTAAACAAATAGTTATAAAACTATAAAACCAGCCTGAGTCGGATTACATTTAGGAATAAAATAACAAAAATACAACTGTCTGGAAACTTTACCATAGTTAAAAATACTATGGTTTTTGTTTCCCTTTTTTTAACTTCCTCTGAAGTTAATTTACTTTGTTGTTTAATGAGATATAAATAAAAGTAAAATTAAAATATTTTAAAGTTTTATTTTAAATGTTTATTTATTGGAAAGGTAGAGCAACTGAAAAATGGAGAGCCAGAGAGATCTTTATCCTCCTACTCATTCCCCAGAATGCCCCCTACAGCCAGAACTGGCCCAGGCTGAAGACAGGAACCTTGAACTCCATCCAGGTCTCCTATGTGAGTGGCAGGGACCCAAGTACTTGAGCCAAAGAAACTAGATCAGAAGGGGAGATGGGACTTGAACTCAGGATGACTTAACCCATTGCACTACAATGCCTGTTCCCAAATAAATTTTATTGATAAAGAAAAAACATACACATGCTACTGTTTTCTTCACTATCCTACACCTTTAAAAAGCATACTGGCTGCACTTAATTCCTAGACCAACCAATGAGTCATGGGACTAACACTACATCTCCAACCTCCCAAATCAAAAGGTTCATATGAAACCTTACCCAAATGAGAAAACACTGTGACACCAGTAGCAAAGAAACAACATTAAAAACAAACAAAAGGGGCCAGCATTGTGGTGTAGCAAGTAAAGCTGCTGCCTGCCATAGCAGTGGACACCCTTACAGGCATCGGTTCAAGCTCCAGTTGCTCCACTTCCAATCCAGCTCCTTGCTAATGCGTCTGAGGAAAGGAGCAAAAGATGATCCAAGTGCTTGGGCCACTGCCACCCAGGTGGGAGACCTACAAGAAGCTCCTGGGTCCTGCCTTCACTGCAGCCATTTGGGGAGTGAACCAGCAGATGGAAGATCTCTCTGTCTCTCTGTAACTGTGACTTTCAAGTAAAAAATTAATAAATCTTTAAAAACAAGCAAACAAAATGCTATCTATATTAGAATATACGATACTAGTTCCTTAAATGTGGCAGAAACACATAGACTTTTACACATAAAAGCAACATAAAATAATAGCTTACTGATCTGTACTTCATACTGTTCCACTGGCAGATATCCTCATTCTCCAAAGCACAAGGAGCTGCCACTTCTGATTGAGTCCAGCATTTCAAAATTGGAAACTCTGCGCAAAATGGTAGAAAATTCTGTCAAAAAACCTGCATTTGGATTCAAGGCTATTCTTGCATTGAGTCTCAGCATAAGTCTTTCATTCTAGGATATGAGTATTCAAACATTTTAACACAATATATATAAACTCTCTATGTCTTGGACCCATCCATCTCATGCTGCTACTTGAACATCTTTTTTATATGAATGCCTAAATTACAAAGGTATCACAGAACTGAACATGAGTTTTTAACAAATCTCATCACATTCAAGCTAAGGGCCAATCTTTTGAAAATACATCCCAAGTGTACAAGCTGATAAATTCCCATATGAAATGCATCAATTCAAACATTTCTAAGGTCAGAAACAGACCACCATAGACCCTCCAGTATTCTCTCAGAACAGACACTTTTTCAAACTTTTCTTAAGGCATGTAAAAAGTACCATTAATTGAAGCAGAAAACTAGGTTGGATAAACAAAGCTAGTATAGTTGAACACTTTCTAATTTTCTCATCATGAAAGGCATGATGGTTGCAAACATATGATTAAAAACTTCCCATCTGTCAGTTTTCAGCAGCAAAGCTATTATCTTGTGTAAACATCTAAGTCAGCACGAATTTGGAGACAGGAAGAATCAAAATCTGAAAGAGGCTTCTTAAACTAAAGAAAAAATACCGATTTTGAGAAGACTGTGAAGATAGAGTTTAATAATCATTTCTTAATTCATGCAAATTCTCATATAAAAAACCAGAAAGAACAATTACTTGGCAAAGCCAAAACCTCATGGACAAAATTTACAACAAAGGTAAGTGATCAAGTATCCCTCTTAAAACACAAAAACATTCCCAACTGGAGAAAAACAGCAAAACCCACAAAGTCCTGCAATACCAGTATGAAGAAACAAAAATCAGCAAAGGGGCTCTGTGGATCAAAGGCTGCAACAGGAAACACAACTGGTATTAGCAAGCCGACTAGTCACAGGATAGGGCCCATCCACAGCCCTGCCCAAGGAATCAAACCTGAACCTCACCACACCACTGGATCCATGCCAATCTCCAGGAAACAACTAGGTCAGAGGAACACGATGAACCGCATCATGAGTATAGTCAGGAAAATCTCCAGACCTCCACAATGAGAAACTCTACAGGGCCACAGGCCCACTTTTTCTTTCTTTCTTTTTTTCTTTCTTTTTTTTTTTTTTTAAGATTTGAAAGGCAAAGGAACAAGGAGAAGAGGAGACAGAGAGACCTTTCATCCACTGGTTCGCCTCCCAGATGGCCACAACAGCCAGGGCTGGGCTGGGCTGAAACCAGGAGTCAGGAACTCCATCCAGGTTTCCCACATGGCTGGCACAGGTCCAAACACTTGGGCCACCATCTGCTGCCTTCCAGACAAATTAGCAGGGAGCTGGACCAGAATTGGAGCAACTGATGCTCCAATAAGGGATACTGACACCACAAGCAGCAACTTAACCTCCTGCACCGCAACCCCAGCCTCTGGCCCATGTTCTTTCAACAGTTCAGTTTTTAAGAAAAGAAAGAGACAGAAACCTGTAATTTAAGAGACCTAATGGAGATACCAATTTTTTAAATAAGACTAAGCACTAGTGTATAAAAATGTTCATGTGTATAATAAAAACAACAGAAACGCCGAAGTGAGTGAAGTCAGAATGGTGAGGGAGTCTTCAAGGGAAGATCTCGTCCTGGCTAGTATTTACTAGGATATTTGTCTTACGATAATCCACAAAACTAACTGTTAGCTTTTCTACCTATCAGCTATTTTTTATAATAAAAAAGTTAAAAAAAAAAAACATGCTTTTGACTTGACTATAGTCTGTGGCCATTCATTTATTCTTATTTTCAACCTTTAGAAAAGACTTACAACCCTCACCTTGGTCACAATACATCAGCAAATCCGGGTTACTGACTACAATAAAGGTTTCTCCGTCTTTACTGTGTGGCCGGTGATAGCGGTAGTGCACAGGCAAAAAGGCCTGGAAACAGTCACTGCATTGTGACTCTTGCCTGGCATAAATGAGAACTGCAGATTCCTCGGACAGATAGCTAGGAGCTTCTATATTGAAATTTTCTGAAATCATCACTGCCTGTCAAAATGAAAACAAACATTAGTCAAGAATAAATAAATGAGGAAGATTTAAAAATAAATAAAACCAGAAGATGGCTATATGGACAGACAGAAGTGTCAAATTTACCCTCTGCAAAAACAAATTTCCATTCCCTATTCATCCTCAGTTTTAAGTAGGAAACAGAGAGTGAGATCTATGTTTAGTAAAGTTTTTTTTACTAAACATAAACAGGAGAAAGTATACTCTTGATTGCCAAGTGTCACCATAAAAATTATTTCTGTGAAATTCCCTTATTAACCTCTGTTTACATGATGAAACAGGTAGCAAGAAAAGACAAATCTTGTGAATAAATATACCATTAAAAATAAGTATGAAAATGTCTGTGACAAAAACGGTTCAACCTGTATTGGTATAAAATGATTAGTAATTTCCTGTTCTTCAGGGAAACAAGATGGTAATGAATAAGTCAGAGCTCTGTGGCCAGGAAACCACAGCAAAGGTCAGCACTCGTTCTACAGTGGCTACAGAAAGTTAACAAGGAATGGGGGTTTAGTCCAGTCATTCAGACACCCACATCCCATACTGGAGTACCTGGATGTACCCAGCTCTGGTTTCCAACTCCAGCTTGTGCTAATGCAAGCCCTGGGTCACAGGATTTCTGCTACCCAAGCAGGAGACCTGGATTGAGTGCCCAGATCCTGGCTTCAGCTCCCAGCCCAGTCTGAGGCTGTTGTGGGCAACTAGGAGTGAACCAGAGAATGGGAGCTCTTTGTCTCTCAGCTTTATAGAAAAACAAAAAGTAAATTGAAAAAAATGGCAAAGGGTGTTTTGAAAAAATAGTATTGCAAAAACCATCTTAAACATTCTACATAAAAAGTAAAAATGTATATGTTGAGTTATGCTGTGTATTTCATTATATATATTTATCCATATATACAT
Source organism: Lepus europaeus (assembly GCF_033115175.1). Classification (NCBI taxonomy): domain Eukaryota; kingdom Metazoa; phylum Chordata; class Mammalia; order Lagomorpha; family Leporidae; genus Lepus; species Lepus europaeus. The sequence continues at coordinate 83,255,727 of NC_084828.1, read as the reverse complement.
AAAAGTCTTTGAAAGCTTCATGGAAAATGAGTATTACAAAAACTATGCATGAGGGGCCAGCGCTGTGGCGCAGCGGGTTAACACCCTTGCCTGAAGCAGACCCAGCTGCTCCACTTCTGATCAGCTCTCTGTTTTGGCCTGGGAAGAAGACCTCTCTCTCTCTGCCTCTCATCTCTGTAACTCTTTCAAATAAATAAATCTTAAAAAAAAAAAAGCTATGCATGAATTTCAAAATTTTTTGTACCCAAGTAAACTTTGTTTATTTTTTTAAAGATTTTTATTTATTTAATTGAGAGGTAGAGTTACAGACAATGAGAGGGAGAGACAGAGAAAGGTCTTCCGTCCGCTGGTCACTCCCCTAATGGCCGCAACGGCTGGAGCTGCACCAATCCGAAGCCAGGAGCCAGAAACTTCTTCCGGGTCTCCCACACGGGTGCAGGGGCCCAAGGACATGGGCCATCTTCTACTGCTTTCCCAGGCCATAGCAGAGAGCTGGCTTGAAAGAGGAGCAGCCGGGACTCGAACCGGCACCTATATGGGATGTCCGCGCCGCAGGCAAAGGATTAACCTACTGTGCCACAGTGCCAGCCCTCCAAATAAACTTTTAAAAAGTAAATTATTTATCTGTGAGGGTCAAAGATACAGCAAGAGAAAAAAAAGGAGAGATACAAAGAAAGCAAGCTCCCATCTGATTCACTCCCCAGAGGCTCACAACAGCCTCAGGCCACTTCTCATGACAGTCTGCAGAAGGAATTGGGCCACAGTATCTACTAAGCAGAAATAAACAGTATCTGATACATCAAGAAATTAGTGTTCAAAAAACAAATTAGCTTCCAATTATCTATATGTCACAGTGTAACATCAATTTTTATAGAAGTTTCCAAAATTAAAATGTAACTATACTTACAGGCCTATAATTAGTAACTAGAACAGGAAATAGATCATCAAAATGAAGAGAACCTTATCAACAAATCTATAGTGTCATCTTTTATCTACCTACTTTTCTTGTAACAGTCAATCTGCAAATATCCAAATCTTATCCAATCAAAGGTACATCTCTTTTGGGTACATCTCTCCAAAAAAGATTTCATTTTCTTAGAACATAGTAGATGATTTTAAGGTGGTTTGAAATACGTTATCAATTCATGAAATTATAAGCTAAGAATTGTGTTTAAATTTGAAAGTCTCAGTTAGAATTTATAACTCAGTGAAGAAAAAAAACTTACATTTATGTGTATCTAGAATTCCATATATACCCAAAAACCTGAAAACACAGGAAGAAACTAGGTAACTGAAGGCTGAGATAGGTGAAGTTTATTATTGAATGCCTTGCTATATCTCCTGAATGTTGAGCCATCAGAGTATAATTATCTAATTCAACAAACATTAAAATGAAATAAAAAAGGTAGGCCAGTGCAGCGGCTCACTAGGCTAATCCTCTGCCTGCGGTGCCGGCACCCTGGGTTCTAGTCCCGGTTGGGGCGCCGGATTCTGTCCCGGCTGCTCCTCTTCCAGTCCAGCTCTCTGCTGTGGCCTGGGAAGGCAGTGGAGGATGGCCCAAGTGCTTGAGCCCTGCACCCGCATGGGAGACCAGGAGGAAGCACCTGGCTCCTGGCTTCGGATTGGCGCAGCGCTGGCCGTAGCAGCCATTTGGGGGGTGAAACAATGAAAGGAAGACCTTTCTGTCTCTCTCTCTCTCACTAACTCTGCCAGTCCAAAAAAAAAAAAAAAAAAAATGAAATGAGAAAGGTAAAGAAATTGGTGTAAACCACAACTAGAAACAAGATACCATCACAAATGACTGGAAGTATATCTACTTTGACTTTTTAAAATAACATGCGTATGTCACAGCAGTTAAGACACTGCTTTGGACCTTATGTCCCATACCAGAATGCCTGCATTTGAGTCCCAACTCTGCTTCCAATTCCAGTTTCCTGCTTCTGCACACCATGGGAGGCAGTAGGTGATGGTGCAACTCCTGGAGTCCCTGTCACCTACATGGGAGACCCAGGTTGAGTTCCAGAATCCAAGCTTTGCCTTGGCCCAACCCCAGCTGTTCCAGGCATTTGGGGAATGACCCAGTGGACAGATCTCTTTCTTTCAAGTAAAATGAAAATAAATTTTAAACTGACAATTAAAAGATTAAAAAATTCATATGTACATTATAAACTTATGAACAAAGAGTTTACAAAAAAATTTATTTTGTCTTTACTTTCATTTTATTTGAAAGGCAGAAACACACAGGGAGAGATCTTCCATCCACCAGTTCGCTCCTCAAATGTCTGCAACAGCTGTGGCTGGGCCAGGATGAAGACAGGAGCCCAGAAGTCAATTTAGGTTTCTCACATGGGCAGAAAGGACCCAAGTACCTGTGCTATCACATACTTACTCCCAAGATGCACATTAGCAGGGAAACGGAAATGAAGCAGAGCTAGGACTTGGCAGGAAGCTGGAATTGGAAACGAAGCCCAGGCTTGAACGCAGGTGCTCATTTATGTGATGCAGGCTTCCCAAGCTGTGTCTTAACCACTGGTTCTTTTTTTTTTTTTTTTTTTTTTTTTTTTTTGACAGGTAGAGTTATAGACAGTGAGAGAGAGAGACAGACAGACAGACAAAGGTCTTCCTTCCGTTGGTTCATTCCCCAAATAGACGTCACGGCCGTTGCTGCGCCAATCCAAAACCAGGAGCCAGGCGCCTCCTCCTGGTCTCCCATGCAGGTGCAGGGGCCCATGCACTTGGGCCATCCTCCACTGCCCTTTCGGGCCACAGCAGAAAGCTGGATTGGAAGAGGAGCAACCAGGACTAGAACCTGGTGCCCATATGGGATGCTGGTGCCACAGGTGGAGAATTAACCAAGTGAGCCACGGCGCCGGCCCCTAACCACTGGTTCTTTTTTTTTTTTTGACAGGCAGAGTGGACAGTGAGAGAGAGAGACAGAGAGAAAGGTCTTCCTCTTCCGTTGGTTCACCCCTCAATGGCCGCTGCGGCCGGCGCACCATGCTGATCCAAAGCCAGGAGCCAGGTGCTTCTCCTGGTCTCCCATGCGGGTGCAGGGCCCAAGGACTTGGGCCATCCTCCACTGCCTTCCCGGGCCACAGTAGAGAGCTGGCCTGGAAGAGGGGCAACCGGGACAGAATCCGGCGCCCCGACCGGGACTAGAACCTGGGGTGCCGGTGCCACAGGCAGAGGATTAGCCTATTGAGCCGCAGCACTGGCCATCACTGGTTCTTAACAGCAATTATCTGAGTTATTTAAAAACACATCTGTGGGTCTAACCTAAACCTACAGAATCAGGATTTCCCAGGAAGACAACCAGCTGCACAGAAAGTGCTCCCAGATGATTTTCTTCAAAGCTGGGGACACTCTGAATTAAAGAGCTAAGATTCCCATCAGGGAAGGGCAAAAACTTTCCAATCAGATAACCCTGGGTTCATTCCTTGGCTCTACCATTTATTGATGTATCCTGGATACATTGCTTGACTTCTTTGTGCTTCAGTTTCCCCATCTACAAAATGGAGGTAACACGTCTAGAGGTATCATAACAATTAATTTATGTAAAGTGTGTGGGACACAATCTTCCTTTAATGTTTAACTTTGCCTTGCTTCATTTTTAAATTTTTTTTAGATTTCATTTATTTTTGGGGGGAGGTAGAGTTACAGACAGAAGGAGAGACAAAGAGAAAGGTCTTCCATCTGCTGGTTCACTCCCCATATGAGATACCAACACCACAAACAGAGGCTTAGCCTACTGTGCCACAGTGCCAGCCCCAACCTTGCTTCTTTTAAAACAAAGATATTTGGAGCAGGAATTTGCCACAGCAACTAAGATGCCACTTATGATGCCTACATTCCACATCGGAACACCTGTGTTTGAGTTCTGGCTCCACTTTTGATTCCAACTCCCTGTTAACGTGCATCCTGGAATGCAGATGATGGTTCAGGTCCTTAGATCCCTGCCACCTATGCAGGAGACCCAGCTTAAGTTCCTGGTTCCTGGCCTTGACTTGGTCCAGCCTAGGCTAATGTGGGCGTTTGGGGGGTGAATCAGCCGACAGAAGATCTCTGTCTCTACCTCTCTCTCTTCATCGCTCTGCTTTTCAAATAAAAAAAAAAAAATAAACTTTTTTTTAAAATAAAGATCTTCAGCCTAGATAACTAGTAAATGTTAGTTTCCCTTCCTTGCATACAGTTATTGGAATACATGTCTTTCTAATTTAATAAAGATGCCATTTAAGTGCTACTTATTCATCATTAAACTTTTCAAGACTATCTATGAGGAATCTTCAAAAAGTTTATAGGAAATGTACATTAGCTTTTAATTCTATTTTTCCATTTTTGAAGTATCTTGTACACACACACACACACACAATTTGCTTAGTTATTAATGAATCAACCTGCCAAAGAGTATTTAATCAGCTCAGTTTAGTTGGTTTATTCCTGACAAGTGAACAAATATTCACTTGTTCAAGAAAAATTCCTATCCTTGGGCGAGTGTTGTGGTACAGTAAACTGCAGCGTGGGATGCCTGCATCCCATAAAGGTGTACCAAGTTCAAGTCCCAGCTACTCTAAACTCCTGATCTGGCTTCCCACTATATGCTCCAGACAGGCAGCAAATGATAGCCCAACTACTTGTGTTCTTGCCACCCACATGGGAGATCTGGATGCAGTTCCTGACTCTGAGCTTCCTAACCCTAGCTGCAGAACCAGTGGATGGAAGATTGACCTCTCTCTCTCTTTCTGCCTTTCAAATAAATAAACCTTAAAAAACAAAACTCCTATCCTAACATGTCATTTTATATGCTTTAACGAAATGAAAAAAAAAATGTAATGCTGTCATATTTAGTATTCTTCCTTTTTTTAAACAATTTATTTGAAAGTCAGAGTTACACAGAGAGAGGAGAGGCAGAGAGAGAGAGGTCTTCTATCCACTGGTTCATTGGCTGCCAATGGCCGGAGCTGCACCAATCCAAAGCCAGGAGCCAGGATCCTCCTCTGGGTCTCCCACGTGGGTGCAGGGGACCAAGCACTTGGGCCATCTTCTACTGCTTTCCCAGGCCATAGCAGAGAGCTGGATAGGAAGTAGAGCTGCCAGGACTCTAACCAGCATCCATATGGGATGACGGCACTGTAAGCAGCACCTGTACCCACTATACCACAGTGCCGGCCCCTAGTATTCTTCCTTAATCCAAGCTACAGGATCCTTAAATTTCTGACTCTCTCAAAAAAATAAAATCCCTAATATCTGTACCTCTGTTATTTTCCTCTCTTGTAATGAAGCCAATTCATATGGATCCACAAAAAGTCCTGTTGGGATTTCCTGTTTAATTAAGAGTCGGCAGGTCTGTAAGTCCTCAATGCTTTCTCCAAATTTCACTTTTATTGAAAGGTCTCTGTAAGACAAATATATTTAAAGTATATTTCTTCCTTCAGCTGTTAAATGAGATAGCATGACACTATACTCATAATATTGGAAACACTGTATTTGAAATTCATATTCCAAAAAGTAGATCTTTCATAATTCATGTCATAGCCACATTACAGCATTAGTGTGAAAACAAACATCAATGGAAAAGCACAGTCCAAAAATATTTATATACATATTTTCAATAAAGGTACTAACCTGATTTGATGGGGAAAGGACAATCTTTGCCACAATTGGAACTGAAACAACTGAATATCAATATAGAAAAAAACGAACACTGACCTCCACCTCACATCATATACAAAACTTAAAACAGATTATAAATCTGTGTGTATAACTGTCCTAGCTTTCTGCCTGATCCCGGACCGCAGTGCATGATAGTTTTGCTTAAGTAGGGAAATACACATAGAAGCTCAGGGAGACTGAAGTGGCTGCAAGTCCTAGTGCCAGATTTCAGAGAGGAATTCCAAAAATCCAAACAGGAATCCCTTCAGTTTTGCTGAATACTAAGATACGCATAACTAGGGTGTAACTCCACAGGACTCAGCAAAAAATGACCAGGGAGAGGCAAGCATTGTGGCACAGAAGATTAAGCTACAGCTTGGGACACCTACCTATATCCTGTATCAGAGTGTCTGGTTCCAGTTCCAAGCTATTCTACTACCTCCCTGCTAGTATGCCTGGGAGCCAGAAGGTGATGGCCCAAGTGCTTAGTTTTTGATACTCATGTGGGAGACCTGGATGGAGTTCCTGGCTCCTGACTTCAGCCTGGCCTAGCCCTGGCTGTTAAGGCAATTTGGAGGGGGGAACCAACAGATGGATGATTTCACTTTCCCTGCCTCTCACACTCTCTGTCACTCTACCTTTCAAATAAATAAATATTTAAACACACACAGATATATCTACATGTACATTAAAAAAAAAAATCAGGAAACTGAAAAAGTCCAAAATTTCAAACAAGATTGAGGTCAGTAGAGCAAAGCCTTATAAGGCAGATATACTAGCCTTTAACTTTAGAACTATACAAGAAAAGGTTAAGAGGATCAAGCTACTAAGTAACTTAATTGCCAACAGAAAAAAAAAAAAAAAAGCCCAACACACTTTAAACAAGAAAATCCACATTCAACAGAATTCATATCCCAAATGTTCACAATGTTCAGCATCTAATCAAATTATTAAACAGCAGAGGCAGTGAAACATGATCAACCATCATGAAAATATAACCCAACAGAAACAGACCCAGAAATGACAGAAGTGCTAAAATTTGCAAAAGGTACTATAAAAATCATTAAGAACACTCCCAATATGTCCAAGAATTTAAAAGAAAAACACGAGTATTATGAGACAGATAAGGTTAAAAAAAAAACTGAGTACAAGTTCAAGAGATGAAAATACAATTTTTGGCCGGCGCCGTGGCTTAACAGGCTAATCCTCCGCCTTGTGGCGCCGGCACACGGGGTTCTAGTCCCGGTAGGGGTGCTGGATTCTGTCCCGGTTGCCCCTCTTCCAGGCCAGCTCTCTGCTGTGGCCCGGGAAGGCAGTGGAGGATGGCCCAAGTGCTTGGGCCCTGCACCCGCATGGGAGACCAGGAGAAGCACCTGGCTCCTGGCTTCAGATCGGCGAGATGCGCCGGCCGCAGCGGCCATTGGAGGGTGAACCAATGGCAAAAAGGAAGACCTTTCTCTCTGTCTCTCTCTCTCACTGTCCACTCTGCCTGTCAAAAAATAAAAAAAAGAGGCGGGCGCCGCGGCTCACTAGGCTAATCCTCCGCCTTGCGGCGCCGGCACACGGGGTTCTAGTCCCAGTCGGGGCACCAATCCTGTCCCGGTTGCCCCTCTTCCAGGCCAGCTCTCTGCTATGGCCCGGGAAGGCAGTGGAGGATGGCCCAAGTGCTTGGGCCCTGCACCCCATGGGAGACCAGGAGAAGCACCTGGCTCCTGCCATCGGATCAGCGCGGTGCGCTGGCCGCAGCGCGCCTACCGCAGCGGCCACTGGAGGGTGAACCAACGGCAAAGGAAGACCTTTCTCTCTGTCTCTCTCTCACTGTCCACTCTGCCTGTCAAAAAAAACAGAAAGGAAGGAAGGAAGGAAGGAAGGAAGGAAGGAAGGAAGGAAGGAAGGAAGGAAGGAAGGAAGGAAGGAAGGAAGGAAGGAAGGAAGGAAGAAAATACAATTTTTTGAATAAAAAGTTACCCAAATGTGATTTTTTTTTAAAAAAGGCTTATTTATTTATTTGAAAGGCAGAGTTACACAGAGGCAGAGACAGAAAGAGAGGTCTTCCAACCACTGGTTCACTCCCCAAATGACCGCAACAGCCAGAGCTACGCCAGTCTGAAGCCAGAAGCCAGGAGCTTCCTCCAGGTCTCCCACTTGGGTACAGGGACAGCACTTGGGCCATCTTCCACTGCTTTCCCAGGCCACTGACAGGGAGCTGGATCAGAAATGGAACAGCTGGGACTTGAACCATAGCTCATAGGTATGCTGGCATCACAGGCAGCTTCTTCACATGCTATGCCACAATACCAGCCCCCAGATAAATAAATCTTTAAAAAAAATGCCTCAATGGCAACTTACCTGTGAAAACCATTTTTCAATACTTCTTGCTTCAAAACAATTTCAGGACATGTGTCCCTTATACCTATAGAACCAAAAGATTATATTAAATAAAAACATAATGAAAGAATACTTAAATAATCACAGAATTACTTCAATAGGCTTTACTTGCCTATAAAATCTAACAGATCTAAAGCCAAAAGCTTTTCGAACTTAAGCAATTTGAGTTATACATAAGTCTATTTCCAGTATAACGTAGTGGCGAACACTGACTTTGGAACTAGATTTTCTGTTTTTAAATCCCAGTCTGCCATTACTTTGGGAAGACCACTTCTCCTGAGGCCGGTGCTGTGGCTGAGTAGGCTATGCTTCTGCCTGCAGCGCCGGCATCCCTTATGAGCACCAGTTCGTGTCCTGGCTGCTCCTCTTCTGATCCAGCTCTCTGCTTATGGCCTGGGAAAGCAGTGGAACATGGCCAAAGCGCCTGGGCCCCTGAACCCACGTGGGAGACCCCAAAGAAGCTCCTGGCTTCTGATCAGTTCATTCTGGCCATTGTGGCCACTTGGGGAGTGAATCAGTGGACAGAACACCTTTCTCTCTGTCTCTCCCTCTCTCTGTAAGTCTGCGTCAAAAATAATAAAATAAAAATCTTAAAAACAAACAAACAAAAAAAAAAACAAAGGTAGCTTCTCTTTCTGCTAGCTGTCACAGGACTTACTATGTGTAAAGGCATATGTTTTTTCTCCACCGGAATAATCAATTTATTGTAAGAACCACATGACGGGATAGTGCATATAAGAAAAGGGAAATCCTCACCATGAGGGGCTGCCAGCCGCCACCCAGCATGGCAGGCAACACAGGAGGCACTGGCTCTCTGGCCATGTCTCAGCAGGGAGCCTGTACTCTCTAGAGTGGCCCAGAGCACACAGTGCTTGGAAGACCCCAGGTCCTGAGGGCAGCGTCCAGGTGGTCATTCCTCATCCTCATGGTGGGCACAGCGAGGACACAGCGCAGGAGCTCCCAGAGATGGCAGGGGATGCCGACTGCCCTCCCTGTGGTGTGCCCCGCATGCCCCAACACTGTGAGAGAGCTGTATGCAAGCAGGGTTTCCTAGGCCCCCCACATTCCCAGCATACACAGGGCACCTCAACAAGGCCCTGAGCTCTCCCCCATGCTGTTGAGAGCACACACGGAGCCCGGGGGCCTTGGGGGGTGTCTGACTCCTGGACCAAGTCCTGTGGAGAATGTTCTCTGAGAAGACAGCTAACTGCCCCAACATGGTCAGCTCCCAGTCACCCAACCAGGACTGTACACTGGGGTAACTGTGTGGCAGGTTCCCAAGGGAAGACAGAGCCTACCATACACTAAGCATACTATATGTTTGTTGTTAATATTACTTTATTCATGCATCATAGTTTTTTATAGGACACATATTTTATGAACTGTTTGAAGATCCTTTGTATGCATGAATTTCAATCTTTTTGCACCAAAGTGAACTTTTCTTTTAATTCCTTTTTATTAAGTCTATGTTTTTAAGATTTATTTATTTATTTGAAAGGCAGAGTTACACAGAGAGAGAAGGAGAGGCAGAGAGAGAAAGAGAGGTCATCCATCTACTGGTTCACTCCCCAACTGGCTGCAACAGCAGGAGCTGCACCAATCTGAAGCCAGGAATTTCTTCCAGGTCTCCCACGCGGGTGTAGGGGCCCAAGGACTTGGGCCATCTTCTACTGCTTTCCCAGGCCATAGCAGAGAGTTAGATTGGAAGTGGAACAGCCGGGACTCGAACCAGCACCCATTTGGGATGCTGGCACTGCAGGTGGTGGCTTTACCCGGTAGGACACAATGCAAGCCCCTTAATTCCCTTTTCCTCAAGCTTTTTTTTTTTTTTTTAAAGTATACACATCATTAGTAACTGATTCTCAGTCATTGAACCGAGTAAATGATCAGAAGTTAGTTTGCCCAACCCCCTACAGTCTGCACTACTTCCACTCTCCCAGGGAGCTAAAGAAATCTTAACTGCTTTGGAGCAGCATACAATGTTTCTCCAAATAAACACTGCACGTATCTCGTACAAATCCAGAGTTTTCCTCCTTGTGTTTAATTTTAATGGGCATAGGGAGTAAGGCCTAAGCATTTTTTCTCTTTACAGTCTATCATCTAACTACATATTAAATTAGGAGAAATCTAATCCCAGCTGCTGTTTCCAAGCTAGCTCCCTGGTGAGGCCACTGGGAAAGCAGTGGAACATGGCTCAAGTACCTGCAACCCACATGGAGTTCTAGGCTCCTGGCATCTGCTGGGTTGCAGGCATTTGGAGAGTGAAATCAGCGGACGGAAGATCCCTCTCTCTCCCTCGCCTTTTCTCACTTTGTAACTCTTTCAAATAAATAATAAAACAAATCTTTAAGACAACTTTTTCCTCTTAAATATTACTTCAATTTGGTGTGCTGGCCTGAACTAGCTGTGGAAATGGACCCCTTTTTAATGATTAAGTGCCGGGCTGGAAAACTCTTTACAGATATCAAGTCCAGTTATTGAGCAGTTATTTTTCATTTCATAATTCTTTCTTAAAACAAATTTGGAAATCTAATAAGTAAATCCACAGAGGCAGCACAGCACGGATAACTAGGCTACAATCGTCCTCCAGCTGGAGAAACTCACCCGGAAGTGTTATCACCTTATCACCTTATTGAAATCACTCTGGCAGGTGTCTGTCTCCCTCAATACGCTGCAACCTCGACGGCTCCGGGTGTGTTTAGCTCAGGACCACGAACTTGGACCCTACGATAGGAATCAACTCCCCTGCCCAGCCTGGAGTCACAAAGAACCCCCAAGCCAACCTGGTATCACCAAAGATGTCCAGTCTCCCCATTCCGTTTTGGAACTCTTCGCGGGCCCCTGACCGCGGAGGAGCGTCACGCTGCCCACGCGCTTCCCAAGACGCGTCACCACCGTACTCCTCGGTACTCGAGTCACAGCGCAGCCGGTTCCACCCCGCAGCGACAACGCGGGGCCCTGCAGAGACGCAGGTGCTGCCACGGAGCAGAGCGCGCGGGAAGGGCAGCGGCAGGAAGGCGCGTGGCCCTGGCTCGCTTCTAATCCGCCCCAACTCACCCCACCGTTGCAGCTGCAGCGCTCGGCTCCGGAAGCACCAGCACACACCCGGCCCCTGCCCTTACCTGCACCGACAGCGGCGTCGCTGGAGCTCGGGGCTCCTGTGCGGGCGAGCCCGGCCGCCGCGCAGAGGAGCAGCCAAGCGGCCGCCCGCACAGCCCGGACCAGAGCCGCCAGAACGCCGAGGGGCGGACGCCCGAGAAGGGGCGCGCGGGACGAGGTGCCGGCAGGGGAAGGAGTCCGCTAGTGTCTGCGCCGGAGGGCTGGGTCGCGTACGCGGGCCGTCCCGCGTCTTCAAAGCTCTAGCCCCCTACCCGAAAAGTTCAGGCCCTGCGTGAGGCGGCGGGACCCGGCCCCTTTCGTTCACGCCCCCCGCCAGCCCGGGGGCGGGGCGAGCAGCGACGCAAGCGCGGTGACGTGTGCCCGGGCTGTTGCTATGGGAACGTCCCGGCGGGCGCTGGCTGGACTCTGAAGCCCTCAAGCCCTGGCGGGAGCTGGCGGTCTGCGCTGCCCACCGGCCTCCGCCTGGGCTTCCTGGTGTTTGCGGGCCTAGACCTCCCGCACGAGGATTCACCCCTGGGGTGCTGTCCGTGAGGCTGTGGTTGCGGCCTCTTCCTGCGGCGCTGGGCCCCACCCGGCCTCACAGGAGACTCTGGCGTGCCTGTGTGCACCGCGGTCGGGTGGAGGCGGCCGCTCCTCACGGTGTAGACGTCGTCCTGCGGGAGACGGTGCGCTTTCCGATCTTCTCTGAGGTAAGGACGCCAGCCTTGCCCTGGAGACGTGAGAAGCTAGAGATGCGTCTGCTCCTTGGGGGAAATCCGTGCCCACCGTGGGTCCCCTGGCAAGATTCTGGCGGTCCCTGACCCCTGGGAAGAAAAACATGCAAGTCCAGGAAGGGTAATCAGGAAAACGCGCCCTCTCCCTTCCCTGAACCGGACGGAATCTGCTAGCAGGCCTGGAGAGCCTGGTGTCCGAGCGCAGGTCCCAAGCGGAAACCAGCGCCATGCGCCTGGTGGACAAACACGGAGATCCGCTTCAGATGGAGCTGCCCCTGGAGAGGAGGAGAGGGGCAGAGTGTGTTTGTGTGTGTGTGTGTGTGCGCGCGCGATCGGCCTCAGGAATTGTTTTACATTCCCAACAGAGCACAGCATTGGTAAAAAAACAAAAGTTACATTTTAATAAGGAAAAGAGTCTGCAGTGGGAAACTGCGCGGTTGAGTATGAACTGCTTCCATCCTGAGTACCGCGGGTCTCTAGAGTGTGTGTTTACACGGTGCTCAGCACGCTTTCCTAGAAAGTTTACTAACATGGTATAATGAGACGCAATTTTTAGAGTAGCGTTAAAGAGAGGGGAGGGGAGGAGTCAATTGCATCAGCTAAGAGGCCAAACACTCATTTGAGATAGCAGTTCTTTTTAAATTGTTTTTAAAGTTTTGTTTTATTTATTTGAAAGCCAGAGTTAGAGAGAGAGGTCGAGACAGAGAGGTCTTCTGTCTGCTGGTTCACTCCCCAGATGGCTGCAACAACCGGGGCTGGGCCAGGCTGAAGCCAGGAGCCAGGAGCTTCATCTGGGTCTCCCACGTGGGCGCACTTTGGCCATCCTCCCCTGCTTTCCCAGCAGAGAGCTGGATTGGAAGTGGAGCAGCCGGGGCTCTAACTGGCGACCCTACCGGATGCCGGCCCTGCAGGCGGTGGCTTTAACACACTGCACCACAGCATCGGCCCCAGCAGTTCTTTATATATGATTAGTTTCCCGAGTAAAAATTCTATGTTCAACAATAAGGGGTGAATAATGTAGACTATAGTATATCGTATATCGACAAGATCCTTGGGAATCATGTAAGAATTATATCTTAGTAAAATATTTAATGAGAAAATGAGTTGTTAAACTTTAGGAGATAGTATGTATGATATAAAAGACATAGTGTTTGTTTTTTGTTTTTTGTTTTTGTTTTTTGACAGGAAGAGTTAGACAGAGAGAGAGGCAGAGAGAAAGGTCTTCCTTCCGTTGGTTCATCCCCCAAGTGGCTGCTACCGCTGGCGCGCTGCGCCAATCTGAAGCCAGGAGCAAGGCGCTTCCTCCTGGTCTCCCATGCGGGTGCAGGGCCCAAGGATTGGGCCATCCTCCACTGCCTTCCTGGGCCATAGCAGAAAGCTGGACTGGAAGAGGGGCAACCGGGACAGAATCCGGCACCCCGACCCGGGGTGCCGGTGCCGCAGGCAGAGGACTAGCCTATTGAGCCTCAGCGCCGGCCTAGACATAGTTTTAAAGACTAAACTGTATCTCTGGAAAAATCCTGTTAGTAATAAAGGTGATTATTTTATTTCCTCCCATTCCTGCTCGTCCCCAGTTTTCTACAGTAAATATTTTATTACTGTTAAGTTTTTTTTTTAATTTTATTTATTTATTTATTTTTTGACAGGCAGAGTGGACAGTGAGAGAGAGAGACAGAGAGAAAGGTCTTCCTTTTGCCGTTGGTTCACCCACCAATGGCCGCCGCGGTAGGCGCGCTGCGGCCGGCGCACCACACTGATCCGAAGCCAGGAGCCAGGTGCTTCTCCTGGTCTCCTATGGGGTGCAGGGCCCAAGCACTTGGGCCATCCTCCACTGCACTCCCTGGCCTGGAAGAGGGACAACCGGGACAGGATCGGTGCCCCGACCAGGACTAGAACCCGGTGTGCCGGCTCCGCAAGGCGGAGGATTAGCCTAGTGAGCCGTGGCGCCAGCCTACTGTTAAGTATTTTTAAAAATTATATTCCTAGGTCAGGCATTTAGAGCAGTTAAGACTGTTCAGATCTGAAGCCAGGAGCCGAGTGCTTCCTTCTGGTCTCCCATGGGGGTGCAGGGCCCAAGGACCTGTGGGATGCCTGCATCCTGTGGGAGTGCCTAGGTTCAAGTCCTGGCTCCAACTCCTGCTTCCTGCTAATGCATACCCTGGGGGCAGTGGTGATGGCTCTGGTGGTTGGGTCCCTGCCATCCAGTGGAAGACCTGGCTTGAGTTACTGCCTCCTGGCTTTGTCCTGGCGCAGGCCCAGCCCCAGCCTTTGCCAACATTTGGGGAGTGAACCAGCAGATGGAAGATCTCTCGTTGTCCCTGCCTGCCTTTCAAATAAATTTTTAAAACAAGGATTTAAAGAAAATTATATTCCTGTAGCACTTCTCCAGCAGAACCAGGTTTGTGACAATATTATCAATCACCCCATGCCACTTTACCTCGAGTTTTTTGATACTTAAGAATTTCCCTAAAATGTTAGATACATCTGAAGCTGTACCTGTAATTAAGTGTATTTTGGCACTGAAGATGTGGAAGTAATGAGAGAATAAAAAACGTCAATCTGTAAATAGATGTGTTTCTTGTAACTAGGAAAGATAATATAGTGAGACAGAAGCCATGTAAACTACTGCCTTGCTCCAGGGCAGGCTGTTTCTCCTTCAGGTCTGCCTTTTTTGGTCAGGTCTCTAAATGGTGGATCAGGATGTACCAGAACTGCCTTAGATTAATACATGAATTAAACAAGAATGGGGCTGGCATTCGGCATCCCATGTGGTCACTGGTTTATGTCCCAGCTGCTCCACTTTTGAACCAGTGCCTTGCTCTAATGGCCTGGGAAAAGCAACAGAAGATGGCTCAAGTGTTTGGGCCTCTGCCACCAATGTGGGAGACCTGGATGAAGTTCCTGGCTCTTGGCTTCAACCTGGCCCAGCCTGGCTGTTTTGGCCATCTAGGGAATGAACCAATGGATAGAAGGTCTTTCTCTCACTCTAACTCTGAATTTCAAAATAAATTTTAAAAAAATGAATTAAGGAGCCAGTGTTGTGGCACAGTGGGTTAAAGCCCCAGCCTGCGGCACCAGCATCTCATGTGGACACCGGTTTAAGTCACAGCTGATTCGCTTCCAATCCAGCTCTCTGCTAATGCACCTGGGAAAGCAACGGAGGATGGCTCAAGTCCTTGGGACCCTACACCCACATAGGAGACCTGGAAGAAGCTCCTGGCTCCTGGCTTCAGATCGGCTTGGCTCCAGCCATTGCGACCATTTGGGGAGTAAGCCAGCGGATGAAAGACCTCATCTCTCTCTCTCTCTCTCTCTCTCTCTGTAACTCTTTCAAATAAAATAAATCTTTTTTTTTTTTTAAAGGAATTAAACAATATGGGTAGAATGCCTACTACACTCCACGTATGCTAAGATATAGTGTTGAAAAATGTATGTACTCCCTGCCCTCATGGAACATACAGACCAGAAGGGGATAGAGATGAGTAAATGAATAATTACAACAAACTCGATGAGTAGAGTAATTGGGAAGATTCAAAGGAGACAGATCTGGTCTGGTGACCCTCTCAGGACAAATTGCATAGTACCTTGATACAAACGGTGCTTGATACGTATCTTATTAATTGATAAATAGAAAAGGCACTACAGATCAGCCCTGGGCTGACTCAGGTTTGGCTACAACCTTTGGTAAGAGTACAGTACACTAAGAGATCCAAATGGAATTGTATTCTCCAGCTCACATGTGAACAAACTTACATCCTTCAATGACCCAAAGAATCGTAGGGATCCAACAGAGGCTAACCCAAGGCCAAACAGAACTTTCAGGGTAGCGCTTGAAGTGTTGGGCTTCATGGGCAGAGTATGTGTCTTTAGATTGGGCTAGACGGGAAGGCAGTGGAGGATGGCCCAAGTGCTTGGGCCCTGCACCCGCATGGGAGACCAGGAGGAAGTGCCTGGCTCCTGGCTTTGGATCGGCGCAGCGTGCCAGCCGTAGTGGCCATTTGGGGGGTGAACCAACGGAAGGAAGACTTTTCTCTCTGTCTGTCTCTCTCTCACTGTCTAACTCTGCCTGTCAAAAATTAAAAAATAAAAATAAATTTAAAAAAATAGATTGGGCTAGAGCCAGGTTTGCTGGAGGGGAAGGGAAGGGGAGGGAAGTACATCTGACACCTCTTGTGGTCTTTTTCCCTTTAGCTGGAAGTAACCGTGCAATGAGTGCATTTTTGTCGGGTTTCCTCTGATTTACGCTGAATTATATGTGTGAATGATGTGTACTGCCAAGAAATGTGGAATTCGATTCCAGCCTCCAGCTATCATCTTAATCTATGAGCATGAAATTAAGGGGAAAAGTCGACAGCGCATCATGCCAGTCCGAAACTTTTCCAAGTTTTCAGGTATCTCATCTTTTGTCTTGCCTCCTGTCCGAACTATTCACTAAATCATTTCATGAGAACAGTTTGAGCCTCATGCCATGGAGTGGCATGCCCTTCAGAGTACACAAACCTAGGTTCAAATCACTGTTCTATCAGGGATTTGATGTACAATCTTGGTTAAGTTACTTATTGTCATGGGCTTCAGCTTCCTAATCTGTCAAAGGGAATTGATAATTTTTTCCCAGTTTGATAACTGATAATTGAGTTAAATTAAATAGCATTATTCAGTAATATTAATTCCCTCCTAATATTTTTTGTTTGTAACCTTGGTATTTTATTAGTACCACTACTGCTATCTAAAGGCTATAATACAACTTTTTCCTCCTAGACACTTCCTCTAGTTGAAAGTGTTCAGCATCTCCACAAAGTGATTTTTAAATTAAGCAAGTAAGGCCGGCGCTGCAGCTCAATTGGCTAATCCTCTGCCTGCGGCGCCAGTACCCCAAGTTCTAGTCCTGGTTGGGGCACCAGATTCTGTCCTGGTTGCTCCTCTTCCAGTCCAGCTCTCTGCTGTGACCCAGGAAGGCAGTGGAGGATAGCCCAAGTGCTTGGGCCCTGCACCCGCATGGGAGACTGGGAGGAAGCGCCTGGCTCCTGGCTTTGGATTGGCGCAGTGTGCTGGCCATAGCAGCCATCTGGGGGGTGAACCAACGGAAGGAAGACCTTTCTCTCTGTCTCTCTCTCTCTCACTGTCTAACTCTGCCTGTCAAAAAAAATTTTTTAAAAAGCTAAATTAAGCAAGTAAAAAATTATTCTGGGGCATTGTGGCACAGCCAGCTAAGCTACCACTTGCACCATCTACAGCCCATCCTAAAATGCCAGTTTGAGTCCCAGCTATTCCACTTCCAGTTCAGCTCCCTGTAATCTGCCTTGGAAGCAGTAGATGATGGCTTGAGTACCTGCTTGAGTCCCTGCTGCCACATATGAGACCCAGATGGAGTTCCTGGCTCCTGGCTTCGGCCTAGCCCAGCCCCAGCAGTTATAGCTAATTTAGGTAGCGAACCAGTGGGTTGAAGATCTTTCTTCCCCCTCTCTCTTCCCCTCCCTCCCTCCCTCCATTCCTCCCTCCCTTCTTCTCTTCCTCTTTGTCACCTAGCTTTGCAAATATTACTTTTTTAAAAAAAGGATAAATAATTGTTCTTTTAAAAAATATTACTCCCTCCTCCTGCCACCACATTCAAAGCTCAGTGAAAAGAGATAGTTCTACAAAAGAATTCATCCAAGAGGCAGGCATTATGGTGCAATGGGTTGAGCTACCACTTGGGACACCTGCATCCCATGTTGCAATGCTGTTTCCAGGCCTGGCTACTCCACTTCCAATCAGGCTTCCTGGTTGTGTGCTGCTTGGGAGGGGACCAAATGATGGCCCAAGTATTTGAGTCTCTGCTACCCACCTGAGAAATCAGGATGAGGACATTTGAGGAGTGAGCCACTAGATGGAAGGTCTCTCTCTCTCTCCCTCTCTCCCTCTCTCTGTCACTCTACCTTTCAAACGAAAAGAGGATAAAAAGCACTCCAATAAATCCATTTAGTCCCTTGGTGGTAAGGGAGATAATGCTTTCAAGATTCAGTTTTGTTTTATTTTTGACCCTTGCATTAACTTATGGTACGTTTATTATTTGTGATATAGATGATGTATGTCATATACTGCTTTCTGTCTTCCTTCTAGATTGCACCAGAGCTGCTGAACAATTAAAGAATAATCCCCGACACAAGTATTACCTGGAACAGGTGTCCCTGCGGCAGCTAGAGAAGTTGTTCAGTGTTTTACGAGGTAACTTGCGGGGACAGAGTTTGGCAGAAACGATGGAACAAATTCAGCGGGAAACAACCATTGATCCTGAGGAAGACCTGAACAAACTGGACGACAAGGAGCTTGCCAAGAGGAAGCGCATCATGGATGAACTTTTTGAGAAAAATCGGAAGAAGAAGGATGATCCAAATTTTGTCTATGACATCGAGGTTGAGTTTCCACAGGATGAGCAAGTACTGTCCTGTGGCTGGGACACAGAGTCAGCTGATGAGTTCTGATACAGAGCACTCGGAAGTCAGGGGCTAGCAGAATATCCATGTTTATACAAAGAACATACAGTGATTCTAGAAAAATCTGCCAAGAACACTAAATGTATGTGTTGGGTCATAAATGGATTGACCGTGTTACTTTTCCAAAGCAGTATATTTACATCTACCAGGTAGGTGCAAGCAGGATATAGGAAAAACAATATAGGAGTCTGCCTTTAAGGAACTCATAAACTAATTGAAAGATAAGTCAGAAACTTGTGAAAAGATATAATAATATAGGCATTAGAAAGATTAGAGCCAGGTGCTGGTAGAGGATAAAGGTCAGAGCCTGGATTCCTGTAGGGTGGAATGGCTAGGGGGAGACAGGACGTTGCCTGACCCTGGAAATCATAGTAAGTTCACAGATGCCCGTGTAGGGGTCCAGACTAGAGTGCATGCAGCAAAGGGGAAGAGGAGTGGCAAAGAGACAACAAATAGACATTTGTATTTTAGCAAATCACAGTTTGACAACATTGGAGGGCACTACAGTTACCAGGAATTGACCCTGGATGCATCATGTTTGTGTGTGTGTCGGCCTCTGGAGTAGAAGAGGGCCCCTGCGGGATGCCTGCAGCTGCAAGTGTGTTCCCCAGCCGGGGAATTCTGCCCCTCTTGGATCAGGAAACATGGACAACAGACATTTCTGAAACCCGGAACCTCTTCCTGTAAATAAGAGATTGTTTGTAAAATGGGAAATCCACCCACAATAAATGAACAATAGATACTGCCAGTGTGGGCCTACTTAACGAGTCTGTACCTACAAAGAGAGGATCTTTGTTTAACAAGGTTATCTGTGTGCAGATACATTCATTCTTACTAGAGTATTATTTAATTGGCAGAAATCCTGTGTTTCCTACAAGGCAATTAATGTCCATTAAATAAAACTGTAAAAATAACTATTCACTTTTTTTTTTTTTTTTTTTTTTTTTGGACAGGCAGAGTGGATAGTGAGAGAGATACAGAGAGAAAGGTCTTCCTTTTGCCGTTGGTTCATCCTCCAATGGCCGCTGCGGCCGGCGCATCTCGCTCATCCGAAGCCAGGAGCCAGGTGCTTCTCCTGGTCTCCCATGCGGGTGCAGGGCCCAAGCACTTGGGCCATCCTCCACTGCCTTCCTGGGCCATACCAGAGAGCTGGCCTGGAAGAGGGGCAACCGGGATAGAATCCGGCGCCCCGACCGGGACTAGAACCCGGTGTGCCGGCGCCGCAAGGCGGAGGATTAGCCTGTTAAGCCACAGCGCCGGAACTATTCACTATTTTTAAGCTGTTCGTCCCTACTCTGTTAGCATTAAATGCCCCCATTGAAAGGGGTCATTTGGAGCAGGTGGTTAACCTAGCAGTTAAAATTTTGGATAAGACCTCTTACCACCCACACTGGAGTACTTGTGTTTGATGTCCAGTTTCGGCTCCTGATTCCCAATTCTGGCTCACGTGGACCCAGGGAGGCCGCAGTCATGGCCCAAGTAATGTGGGAAACTTGGATTGAGTTTCTGTTTCTTGGCTTGAGGCTGGGGGCTTGGTTCTGGCCCTTGTATTTGGGGAATGAAGCAGCAGGTGGGAATGCGCTTTTCTCTCCTCTCTCCTGACTCACCCCTCTCACCTCCCTATCAAATTTTTTTTTTTTTTTTTAAAGAGAGAGAGGTCACGTATGTAGGGATATTACCAGGGTCTTAGCTCCCATATGTATATTTGCCAAAAATAACAAAAGAAGTTCTCAGAATTATAGATCATCCCAAATCTACATAGTATTTCATTTATTCCACTGTGTAAATGTGGGTAATTTATTTTAAAAGATTATCTTAGGTGGTTTTCTCATTCACTGTTGCAAACAATACAACAACAAATAACCTTGTACACTGTGTTCTGCACACATGCAAGGGCATCTATAGGATAAAAGCCTAAAGGGGAATTCCTGCTTGTGTGCATTGTAAATTTTAGTAGATACTGTTAAGTCTTCCTTCACAGAGATCCATGCGTTCATTCGGTTATACGCCCAGTGAGTACCGACTACACTCGGAGCTTGTGCTGCTGGAGGGGTTTTGAGATGCAGCAGTATTCACGGCAGCCCCTGCCTTCTTTGCAGGATTTACAGTCGGGTTGGGCTGTCACATAGATCCACAGGACAATGTCAGGTGGTAGGTGCTGCACAGAAAGAACAGCTTAAGGAAAGTGAGGGAAGGCAGGAGCTGCAGCTGTAGATAGGACGCTCGAAGACCTCACCCAAGAGGTGGTGTTTGGGCAAGGGGCTGAAGGCGGGAAGCAAACACTGATGTGCATTTCAGGACTGGAGGAGTGGTAAATGCACAGACCCTGTCATGTGTACGTGGCATACTTGAGAAGAACAGGAGGCCAATGTGGCTAATGCAGATTGAGCATAAGGAAAAGGGTAGGAGATGAGGCTGGAATGTCTTAACAATGCTGTTCTCACTGTGCAGGTTGTGCAAACTGAAACCATGAGCAGTACACAGAAGTATCCATTTTCCCCAGATACTCATTGCAAGGTGTTGCCAGACTTGCTGAAATTGTTCTGTCACTTAAAAGTGTTATAGTTGTGATTAGTATTTTTCTTATTTTGAGCAGAACTGAGTATCTTCATACACTTAAGAGCCATTTTCTGTGAACACCTGTTCACTGCTCATTTTCTGATTGAGTTTTTGATGATTTTCTTACAGATTTATGAAAGTTTTTTTTTTTATTTTAGAGTTTGGTTTTTTGTTTGTTTGTTTGTTTTATTTTGTTTTTGGTCTTTGGCTTTTTTCTGAAATCATAGTTTAGAGAGAGACAAAGAGACAGAAATCTTCCATCCACTAGTTCACGCCCCAGATGGCTACAGTGTTCAAGGCTGGGTTAAGGAAGCCAGGAGCTTCATCCTGGTCTCCCACGTGCAGCACCGGCATTCCACATGAGTACCAGTTCAGTTCCGGATTGTGACTGCTCCACTTCCCATCCAGCTCCCTGCTAATACTTCTGGGAAAGCAGCGGAGGACGGCCCAAGTGCTTGGGCCCCTGCACGCACATGGGAGACCAGAAAGAAGCTCCTGGCTTCTGTCTGACCCAGCTCCAACGATTGTACTGCATCCATTTGGGGAGTGAGCCAGCACATGGAAGATTTCTCTCTCAAACTCTGCCTTTCAAATAAAATAAAAAAAAAAAATTTTTTTTTTTTTTTGACAGGCAGAGTGGACAGTGAGAGAGAGACAGAGAGAAAGGTCTTCCTTTTGCCGTTGGTTCACCCTCCAATGGCCGCCGTGGTAGGCGCGCTGCGGCTGGCGCACCGCGCTGATCCGATGGCAGGAGCCAGGTGCTTCTCCTGGTCTCCCATGGGGTGCAGGACCCAAGCACTTGGGCCATCCTCCACTGCACTCCCTGGCCACAGCAGAGAGCTGGCCTGGAAGAGGGCAACCAGGACAGAATCTGGCACCCCATCTGGGACTAGAACCCGGTGTGCCGGCGCCGCAAGGCGTAGGATTAGCCTAGTGAG